>NC_044001.1:22801938-23109438 GCF_902150065.1 Myripristis murdjan | reverse complement strand
ATGAAATCACTGGAGGGGGCCTTAAAACACTTTTAGACACTTTCAACATGTTTCACTTAAGCTCTGTGAGGGAACACAATGGCACCAGTTCTTACAGTGAGAGCCAAAAACACTGGCAGGCACAGCCAAAGAAATGTTTGTGCCAACTACATAACAGCTGTACATGCTGTGTCTATAACGGAGGTAACAACCTAAATTAATGACTCTGCTACTCCAAGACACTGCAGTTTATCTAAAGTGATAGTTTTGATCGGAGATATGAGATAGTGAAACCCTTGTCCTTAAACTTTAATTACTGGAGAGCCCTGTGTCAACTCATGTGCTGTTGACAGTTTATGTGGCTTTCAGAATGCACATTATGGAAGACGAGGGCCCCCTAATATGTCTTAAAACTATCAAAAAATGAAAGTCTATCAACTGAGTAAACAATCCACTGGAGCGGACTTGTGCTAATGGCAAATATGGTATTAGGCCAAAGACATGAGTTATGAGGTCCAGATTTAGATGAAAGGAAATCAGCAAACTACACCTTGTCTTTTCAGAACATGATAAAAGGCGGCACGTCTGTACACCAATTTTTTTTGTTCACACAGCCCATTTCCATGATTACGCAACTTTAACTTTGTACAACTTGAGTCGGAAGGGAATGTTTGGTTGCCACTTAAAGGCTCTACTGCCTTCATCCAGCCTCTTTCAGTGCTAGAATCTAGGCTTAGTAGTATAGCAGGGACTGGAAATACCATTACCAAATTAAATGACTTCCAAGTGTGGCCTTTATTCAAAACAAACTGACTGATTTCAAGCATAAGATCTTGGCTGTGGGACCAAGCCTTATACTATTCTGCCTAATTCCAGCAGTTTTTTTCCCCAAACGCAACAAACACAACAATGTAGACTGAGCACTGAAGTACTACACAAATCAGTGTATTTGCATGTAGTGATGATGGTAAGAAAAAAAATTACACAACCTGAGAACGAGCATTGCTGTGAGGCTGAGAGACATTTCAAACTCACACTACATTACAAGTGTGTAAATGCTGACCCATGAATCCTGCCAAATGATGAATTGTCAAGGCCCAACCTGATATCAGGAAGTGCTGACCAAGGTTGTTGAAGTCAATTCTGGGTAGTCTTTTAACATCATTATTACTACTCTCTGCACTGTAAATACTTTTTCACAAGAGTACTTTGTCCACAGAGCCTCAGAAAAACTGTGGTGTTACATGTTTTGAGAGAAGTTTGTTTATCCTAAAATGATTATGCCTGGCTGTGACTGATTTTTGTAACTTTTCTGTAGTGATGCCCTCATGAGCAATCAGTATACTCAATTTTAAGTGTCTGACAAGCTTTCAGTCAACCAACTGAGTTGTATGCTGCTTTGGGGTAAGCTGAATACATAAGGACCCTCATAAATCCTAAACAGGCTTATGACAAAAATAGGCAGGGGTCAAAAAGGTAGGATTAACTCAACCCCATACGCAGCAAATTGTCATGTTGACTGAACAGTCATCACTCTGTGAGCCAGCAAAACCTACTTGCTTATTTCTAACTGGCTGACTCATGGTTGGTGCCAATACAGATCTGATGAGGGGGAGCAAATATTCTCAGATGATCGCTGACAGAGCGATAACAAAACTGCTAGAAACAGGTCGCCTAGATCTCAAGGGCTGGGGGTAGCAGCCAACAGTCGATAAACCTCAAAAGACAAAGCACACAGAAAAATATAATCATTCCTCGACAGTGACTGGTCAGTCTGATGAGAAACAAACATCTGTGAAAACAGATGAATACATCTGTGAAAAAGGGGTTAAAGATGGTGATTCATGTTCACAAATGCTCTTGGAGCTTTGCATTCTTACACACACCAATACGATGAAGGCTTTAGAACATAGGGCACGCAATCCCTCATCTTTGAGCTGAGGCATGATCAGTTTATGGTACATGGTGCATTGGCGACCTCCAGTGGGGAACTGAATGTAAAGAACAAGGAGCTTTTCTGTTAACAAAAGCTTAAATGCATCAAGCAAACCCTGTATTCAGAGCAAGTAAAAAATAAGCTCAGGAGTCCATATCACCACTGTGACATGCAACTTCTATCAAGCGTAGATAAAATGTATCAAGAGTGTCTGACAAACTGTGGAGTCACCGACAATGCATGTCCTGACTGCAAATTATCACCTACCAAGAATCTGCTGTATATCCTTCAGTTCAAGGTAAATGTAAATCTTGAATCAGGGGTGTTCAACAAACCTCGTAACAAAGGCTTGAGATGACTGCAAACGGAGGGGCACAAAGGCCAACTCCATGAGTAAAAATTGAAAAATGCCCAACTGGTAGAGCTATTCAAAGCATGTCTGGAGAATTTGTATTCCAAACAAACGGCATTTCACAGCATTATCTACTGACTGAGTCAGAAAATACCAAAATGGAAAATGTGATGCGCCAACAGAAAAAAAATTACACTGAATATCTGAAATGACAAAAGCAAGGCCTTAGAGTATAGCTGGGAGACTGCAGTTCTTTGGTGTTGTTGTTCTTACTGATCACGTTAAGTACTTTTGCAAAGGGCTCAGTCAAATTGATGTAATACCATGCCATGTCCATTTTATTGGAATACAATAAATCAAGGACCTGTTGTGGTTAAATGTAAAGTCATTCCCTTAAGTCACCAAATCAGGACATGAGCATGGGCAATGGGCAGTCTGCATACTTTCATGTAAGGTGCTCCCAAACTGTCAATATCTGGCAATTAAAAATTACCTCAAACATTTAAAAGGTGTCCTGTAAAATTTTGAAAATTGTCTATTTTTGCAGCTACCTGGATGGAAATATCTGTACCTTTTTGCTTTTTTAAAAAAAAATGTGCTAATGTATAATCCAAGAGCTTCCAAGTCACATGGGTGCATCTGCTAGGATATCAACACTGAAAACAAGAGGCTTGATCTCAACCAGGTTGTACAACATTTTCAGTGACAATTTTGTACACATGTCAAACTCAAGGCCTGTGGGCAAGATCAGGCAAGTGAAACAATTATATCTGGCCTGCAAGATGACTTAATGATTGTATTAATGGTGGCCTGGTTCCATATTGCCTATAAATCAGATAACGCAAACCCCAACATGCTAAACAAAAAGTGGAAAACAGGTGTTTTCAAGACAGGTGGGAGGTCGAGTAACTTTTTGCTTCCAAAAGGGACAAATCTGTCTGTCTCATATGGAGAGCTGATATGGCTGTAATCAAAGAATACGTTTTTTTTTTTTTTTTTTTTTTTTTAATCAGATGTAAATCTGTCTATATTTTTAAGTGTGACTTTTGAAATACACTCTATGGACAAAAATATTGGGCCAAACCTCTTAATCACTGAATTGAGGTGTTTCATTCAGTCTCATTGCCACAGGTGTATCAAATCAAGCAGCTAGCCATGCAGTCTGCCTTTACAAACATTTGTGAAAGAATGGGTCGTTCTGAAGAGCTCACTGAATTCCAGTGTGGTGCTGTAATAGTAATGTAATAGGATGCCACCACTGCAACAAGTCGGTTGGTGAAATTTCTTCCCTCCTAGATATTCAACCATCAACTGTAAGTGGGATTATTGCAAAGTGGAAGCGTTTAGGAACCACAGCAACTCAGCCACCAAGTCGCAGACCATGTAAAGTTACAGAGCGTGGTCGGTGAGCACTGAGGCGCATAGTGCGTAAAAGAGGCCAATGCTGTGCTGACTCAGTAACTGCAGAGCTCCAAACCTCCTCTGGCATTAACACCAGCACAAAAACTGTGAGCTAGGACCTTCATGGCATGGGTTTCCATGGCCAAGCACAACACCAAGCGTCGGGTGGAGTGTAAAGCACGCCGAGTCTTGGTTTGGAGAATGCCAGGAGAACGTTCCCTGCCTGACTGCACTGTGCCAAGTGTAAAGTTTGGTGGAGGAGGGATAATGCTATGGGCTTGTTTTTCTGGAGTTGGCCTTGGCCCCTTAGTTCCAGTGAAGAGAAGCTTCCAGCTTTGTGGAACAGTTTGGGGAAGGCCCTTTTCTGTTCCAGCATTGCTGTGCCTCAGTGCACAAAGCAAGCTCCATAAAGGCATGGCTGGCTGAGTTTGGTGTGGAAGATCTTGACTGGCCCACAGAGTCCTGACCTCAACCCCATCCAACACCTTTGGGATGAACTAGAACAGAGATTGAGAGCCAGGCCCTCTCATCCAACATCAGTGTTTTGCCTCACAAATGCTCTCCTGGATGAAAGGGCAAAAATTCCAATAGACACACCTACTGTAGAAAGCCTTCCCAGAAGAGTGGAAGCTGTTCTAGCTGCAAAGGGGGGACCAACTTATGCCTATGCATTTAGAATGGGATGTCATAAACGCTCCTGTAGGTGTAAGGTGTAGGTGGTCTAATACTTTTGTCCATACAGTGTACTTTAACATATTTAAACCAAATGAACCATGTGATTTAACAGCAAAATAGTTGTTTTATTTCTAGTTGGATTTGCTTTCCAGTAATGTACATGAATGACTAAAACGTGTATGACTGTAAATTTCTCTTCAGCAAAATATCAGTTATCTGGTTATTTTTGATTCCATGTGATGAAACTATGTCATTTGAAAGGATTCAGGGTCGGCTTGCAGATACAATATGCCAGAAAATAGGAATGATACAGTGAACTCTTTTCATGTCATTTTTCACTTTCATCAGTTTGGTTTTAGATATCCTTCGTTGTTTTAGAGAAAGGCATTTTTGGGGAGTAATGTTTCATGTGAAGTTCATATTTACTCAGGATATATTTTGATCAACAGATTGACCGCTTTGGGTCAAAAATGTTTAATAAATACAGGTGGCACCTGTCTGGCCCTCAAATTGGTTGTAATTTTTTAATACAGACCCTCAATATTTTCCTATGTTGTGAAGACAGAGAGTTAGAGCTAGCTTAGGTTTTCGTCTCATCTACAGCACTGTCCACACGAAAGCAGTTATGGCAGCAGTTGCTGCTACAGTACTACAGCTTTAAAGGAGTAAATAATAGCAACACTTAAACATTACATTTAGTGACATAAGTCAGATTACTTTTAATGACCTCTGGGTGTTATATTTCATTTCCCAAAAACTCAGCAGGGATGGAATATGACTGCAGAAGCTAAATTAGGAGTGTGGATTTCAAAAGAAAATCCCTAGGGGGGAAATGGTAGAATGGGGGTGGGGTACAAAGTAAAGCACCAGGCTGGTGGAGACGTGATAGCTCTATGTCTGCTGGCACAAAGTCTTTAAATCTTGCTAGCTGTACAGCTTTGCAGTCATACGGTAGGACCTTCGGGAGAGAAAATTAGACAACTGTGGGCAAATATCACCGTGTGCACGTTTTTTTAAACTCATGTTAAAAATCATATATAGTTCAAAATGGAAATGAAGAGGACTATTTGTGACTGCACTTTCATAAAATGTATATATTTGAACAAGGGAAATGTATGGTTACAGATGCCATGAAACAGCAATCACAGCTCAGTTCAGGACATGCTTCTGATAAATTGGAGATAAAGAGGGATTTATTTAAGTTAAAGAGTGGGAGTGTGCATTGTAGTAGTGACAAAGCTGTTGAAATGCTCAGTGGAAGAAACTTATCATTTGACACAGCTGCAATAAAGAAAAAGCTAAGAACCAATCATGAAATGCGATTGTACACTTGTACACAAAGACTATATTTCCACACTTGCTGTACATTATTGCGCCTTTTTGAAACTGTCAGCATGATAATCTGTAGCAATGATAAAGCATAAGAATTCTGTATGCAAGTTATCTTTGATATACAGTACAGGCCAAAAGTTTGGACACACCTTCTCATTCAATGCGTTTTCTTTATTTTCATGACTATTTACATTGTAGATTCTCACTGAAGGCATCAAAACTATGAATGAACACGTGGAGTTATGTACTTAACAAAAAAAGGTGAAATAACTGAAAACATGTTTTATATTCTAGTTTCTTCAAAATAGCCACCCTTTGCTCTGATTACTGCTTTGCACACTCTTGGCATTCTCACGATGAGCTTCAAGAGGTAATCACCTGAAATGGTTTTCACTTCACAGGTGTGCCTTATCAGGGTTAATTAGTGGAATTTCTTGCTTTATCAATGGGGTTGGGACCATCAGTTGTGTTGTGCAGAAGTCAGGTTACTACACAGCCGACAGCCCTATTGGACAACTGTTAAAATTCATATTATGGCAAGAACCAATCAGCTAACTAAAGAAAAACGATTGGCCATCATTACTTTAAGAAATGAAGGTCAGTCAGTCCGGAAAATTGCAAAAACTTTAAATGTGTCCCCAAGTGCAGTCGCAAAAACCATCAAGCACTACAATGAAACTGGCACACATGAGGACCGACCCAGGAAAGGAAGACCAAGAGTCACCTCTGCTTCTGAGGACAAGTCCATCCGAGTCACCAGCCTCAGAAATCCCAAGTTAACAGCAGCTCAGATCAGAGACCAGATAAATGCCACACAGAGTTCTAGCAGCTGACCCATCTCTAGAACAACTGTTAAGAGGAGACTGCGCCAATCAGGCCTTCATGGTCAAATAGCTGCTAGGAAACCACTGCTAAGGAGAGGCAACAAGCAGAAGAGATTTGTTTGGGCCAAGAAACACAAGGAATGGACATTAGACCAGTGGAAATCTGTGCTTTGGTCTGATGAGTCCAAATTTGAGATCTTTGGTTCCAACCGCCGTGTCTTTGTGAGACGCAGAAAAGGTGAACGGATGGATTCCACATGCCTGGTTCCCACTGTGAAGCATGGAGGAGGAGGTGTGATGGTGTGGGGGTGTTTTGCTGGTGACACTGTTGGGGATTTATTCAAAATTGAAGGCACACTGAACCAGCATGGCTACCACAGCATCCTGCAGCGACATGCCATCACATCCGGTTTGCGTTTAGTTGGACGATCATTTATTTTTCAACAGGACAATGACCCCAAACACACCTCCAGGCTGTGTAAGGGCTATTTGACCAAGAAGGAGAGTGATGGAGTGCTGCGGCAGATGACCTGGCCTCCACAGTCACCGGACCTGAACCCAATCGAGATGGTTTGGGGTGAGCTGGACCGCAGAGTGAAGGCAAAGGGGCCAACAAGTGCTAAACACCTCTGGGAACTCCTTCAAGACTGTTGGAAAACCATTTCAGGTGACTACCTCTTGAAGCTCATCGAGAGAATGCCAAGAGTGTGCAAAGCAGAAATCAGAGCAAAGGGTGGCTATTTTGAAGAAACTAGAATATAAAACATGTTTTCAGTTATTTCACCTTTTTTTGTTAAGTACATTACTCCACGTGTTGATTCATAGTTTTGATGCCTTCAGTTAGAATCTACAATGTAAATAGTCATGAAAATAAAGAAAACGCACTGAATGAGAAGGTGTGTCCAAACTTTTGGCCTGTACTGTACACCTGTGGTGCAACTCAAGCTCACCAAGTGATGTCGATAAAAAGGTTGTGCCTTGTAGAGTACCTTCTTAAAGCTGAGTATGTTCCTGTTCACCGAGTCTTCTCAGAATGAAGAAAAAAAATTGAGGTGGTTTTGAATTTCCTGCAGGTGTATTTTTGACAGTCATCTGTCATATTTCATCATCTGGAGTACCCTTTTGTTAGGAACATCAACTGCAAACCTTACAAATGTATATTTATGTACATCTCCTGTGATCACCTACAAACTGTCCTGCTGCACAAAATCCACAAACCAGATCATTAGACTGAGAGGATAAGGGCGCTTTGTATAAAATCAAATATCATGACATCTTTGAATAAATATCTCAATATTGATATTGTAGGGATGACTACTGGTGCTTGCATAAGATCTTGACATACAAGAGACTTCTCTTAGACAATCATTAGTAATGTAGATGACAAAGCAGGGAGAGGAAAATCCCCCGTAATTGATCATTGTAATATTCAAAAGCTGGATTTTTAGTCTTACATCACAGCATCGATACAATATCGATACACTGCTCAGCCCTAGTGCTCATTCACATTTTGATCTGTTCCTGTTGTCTCTTAAGCCGGACCCATTTAGAAATATGTCTGGTGTAATAGTTGTTCACAAGTCCAGAAGGAGAGCAAAATCTGTGAAGGCATCAAAACCTGAACCTGAACTGTGGATTTTAATTCATCTGACTTTTCCTGAGATAGAAGCTTAGTTGCCAATCTGTGATAAATGCACTGGACATGCTGACTGAATTAAATTCCAGTGGAATGCAAACCTGTGAGAAGTTAGAGCATGAGATTTAGCCATTTTGTGTGGTTTCTACAATAGACTTTACTTCACTTTGTCAAGCCTAGACCTACCTGGGAAATGTGATGTGTATGTACGGAAAAAAAAAAAACTGCAGCTTACTCTAAAAGCGGGGTTGGCTCCCAGTTCCAGAAGACATTTGACAGCTGAAGTGCATAGGTTGGACGCAGCAATGTGCAGGGCTGTGCCAAAGTCAAAGTCACTGCAGGTGGCATCGACATCTGGAAAGGCCAACAGAGGGAGATGGGCATCACACACTGAAGACAGACGGAATAAAAACTTACGGCCTCCCAAGTCTAAACCCTCTACCGTAAAATCTGCAACTATGTAGTGCTACTCCTTAGGTATAATCATTCAGATTTTATTTTCCACAGTTAAGAATTGTAGATTACTTGCATAACAGCAAAATTGAATCATTTCATCTCACCAAGGATACCCACTGAGGATTAAAAAGGTAAGATAAATCACTGTAAAATATCTTTGTTCGTCCACAGTTATCACAGTGTCTAAAAAAATAACTGGGATTACCATTTAAACCATAGTGATGAAGCCCAAACTGCAGTATTCCACCTGACTTGAGTCATGTGGTTAGAACAAATAACTCAAACCCACCAGGAATCCTGATAAATCACAAGACACCACTGTGTGATGGCAAAGATGAAAATGATTTGTCTCTCTACTAAATGTCCTCTATCTTCACCCCCTTCTTCTAGCTGTCTCCAGTCTCCTCCAACTGTTTCACATAGCCTGCTACAAATTCTTTTCATCCTTCACTTCTCTCAAGCACACTTGCTCCAAAAAATATGCCTAAACATGTTGCTAGTGCCAAACAGAAATGTGTTCACGCATGCGTGAAATAAGCAGTAATCAAAAGAAATTCCTCAGTCTGCAACTTCTGTAGCCACTGTCGTCATTTTGTGGCTTCTGGGACTGTTTCCCTTGTTCCCCTCTCTCCTCTGGCCAAAGCAAGGCTCTTACCTCCAGGCTGCGATGCCTGCAGCACCACCCTGATCAGCTGGGGCACGTCAAAGTAGGAGGCATAATGCAGGGCCCTCATGTTGGTCCAGCGTGAGCGCAGGTTGGGTTCAGCACCCAGGGCCAGGAGCTGGCGGGCGAAGCTGGCTGCTGTCTCAGCGTCGCCTGTGGCATGGGGCAGTTGGGGCAGCAACAGACACAGAGCATGCCAGTGTAAATGAGTGCACTGCACTAGAGGAGCAGTGTTGATGAATAGCAGTGCTTGCTGACTCGCACGGGAATATTTGTTCAGTGGACAGAGCAGTAAGATAAACTAATACACAGCAATATACGGCAGATGAGTGTACACTTTTACAATCCTGCTGAGTGTAATTATTCAACATCCTTGTCAATACTAACCGATGCCTGGGGCCCCGGCCTTGCAGCAGTAGTGCAGGAGGCTCATATCCGTCAGGCCATCTCGATCATTCACACCGCAGCCTCTTTTTAGGATCTGTGCAATGACAAGATATGTGACATGTAGCAAAACACCAGCACCGTCACTGTGCTGCAATATTATATAATAGGCTATAAAAGTGAGACTGAGGCACTGATCTGATGAATGACAGGCAAGTTGGGCCTATCATAACTCTGCTCAACTTCAGGTTTAGACAAGAACTGTTTTACAAACTGACAGAGAAACGGGACGTTTATTTCTCAAGGGTAGCAGTTATTAAGTGAGAGAGTGAGAGAAATAATCGTCTGCTTTTACCCTTGAGACAAGTACTTCACTGCACAATTTACTGCAATGCAGCTACTTTGTATAGCTGGGGGTGGAGGGTGGGGGGAAAGGGGAGGAGGGCCTCCTAACTCACCCCAAAAAAAAAAAAAAAAAAAAAAAGACAGGTACTCTGTGTATATTTTGGTTGTCATTAAAGGTGAAATATTATTCCTGTAATGTTTTTGCATTTATTTGTGACTGAGTAAATGAGTCATTTGTGCATTGTAAGCTTTACAAGCACAAAGAAAGAACATTTTGCCTCAATAAAAAGGCTGTGTAGATAAACTGCATAAGACCACAGGGACAGCACAATAAGCTGGAGAGCGTCACCTCGTTGCCAATGAGGTCAATGTTCTTCTGGACCTGGGGCACCCATTGCCTTAGCACGGCGAACAGCTCCGGCACCGTGGTGCTGGGATCCAGGAGAACCTCTTTGCATTGGGGCTCGCTGGGGTCAAAGAAGGAGAACTCTGGTGGTGGTGATGGGAGGCCAAACAACACAAACATGTTGACTAGACTCTAATTCAATTTGGTTAGTCAAGCCAGGTTTCTAAAGCTTAAGAAGACACTCTGCAGCACAGACATACATTAACGTTCTGCTAGAGACTGCTCAATCGATTCATTCAAATTACTTATCTTGGGTAATTTCCTTGCTGTGCTTGCAGTGTACAGTGCTGAATGAAATCAGATGTGACAATGGATGGCATGCCGTGAACCAAATGAAGCGTCTGAAAGCTCAAACTGAGGCTCTAAACAAATGGGCTCTGCCGCTCGCTGGGAATTCTAACACTTATAGAAAGTCTGAAATTTGTTGAATCAAATTTCCTTTACTTATGTGTGAAAAGAGAGGATTAATTTTATAAGAGCCCATTAGGTGGAATATCTATGGCCACAATTTAATTCATGATGTTCTGGGATGCAAAACTGATTGTACAGCTCTCTGTCCATAGCTGCTTCTGGCCACTGTGGGAAATTTACAACCTCAAGCAGATACCCAAGCAAAAGGAGAGTACCTTCAGCTGGGGACACACTTCACAGCTGTTAGGTCAACCATTATAACTGATTGTGAAGGTCAGATAGTTATAGTGACAAAAGCAATAGTAGGTACAGTTGCAGTTTGTCAGGGTCCAGGATCAGGCTGACCAATATAGTAAAAAAAAAAAAAAAAATCATATTGCAATCTGTAAAATTAATTGCAATATGATTTTTTTAAACAAATTTAGTAGGAATGATTATTTTTATGTCATAATTTTCACTTTCACTGAAAAAGTTATTAAAATGATGATGATGTGGTTTTTATGGGCATCTGTACCAAACAAACAGTTTTTTTTTTACATCTGGGAAATACAATTTGTGGGCTAGAACATCTCTATACCATCATATTACTTTATTTGCAACAATGTGTTGACATTTTACCTTTATCAAAAAAAAAAATTCGGATATTGCACTTAGCTATTTTGCAATTTCGATAACATTTTGATTAACTGTTCAGGCCAAGTTCAGGACTTGCCCTGTGATCTACTCAGGATCATCACTTTTACTTCAAAGTTACTGATTTTTCAACTCAAAATCTGGGCTATGTTTGACCTCCTATTGTAGGGTCACCTGGTCAACCACTGAAAAATAGAAATCAACAACTGCCAATGAAGGCTGAGGAGGGGAGGGGAACAAAACACTTGAATATGAGAACAAAAACGCTCAAAGTCATTATTGTTTACACTCTGTAATGCAGAACCAAACTCGTTTTCAAAGTGTATGGCAAAAATCCACCAGTTCTAGTCATTCAGATCCCAATTTACTAAATCATAATGTGTGCAAAACCAACAACATAACCCCTGGCTGGTCAAGAAGACTGTCTTGCACCAATGACAAGTCATAATACTGACTTTGAACACTGAAAATGTTCCAGCACCCACCAATGGTTTTAGTAAATGTGTGTTCCAATGATGCCACAATCCGTTCCTCTGTGTAACAATTTCCCAGCTTTGGATATGTTAACAAGCCTGAAACAAAACAAACACCCCTATTCATCTCTAATGTGTGTATAACGCATGTGAGTGTGCATCCTCACCACAGTCACTGGGCATGGGTGCAGAGGCCACCTGGTGGATGACAGGGCGCTCCAGGCCACGGCTGTGCTGATGGGAAGGAAGCCTACTGTGGCAGCCGTGAACAGAGTCCCCCTCAACTGGCTCTGAAACATCCTCCTTAGTCATCTCCCCCTCAGGACCTGAGACAGGAACACGATTAGAAGTCCTATTCTGAGACCAGAAGTAGGTCTAATCTTGACATATCAGTGAGAGTGCCACTGTTTTACAACAAAACGTAACCCAATTTAAGCCGTCAGGTAATCAGGCACCACAACGATGAAGTGGCAAACTTTTCAATTGCTCCTCTTAAGTAAGTCCATGCCTCTCTGAATAGCTAGTGACATCTGATTAAAATTCACGAGGAGACACAAAAACATCTACGCAGTGAAATATCTCTGTACCTGTCCCTTCAATATTGTATCAGCAGCCATTAGTGTGATATCCATATTTCATAGCTGTCACTTTTTATAAAATATATTCAATCAAATAATATTGTTAAGAGTGGAAAAATGGTCAGTGTACAAGAG
Organism: Myripristis murdjan; assembly: GCF_902150065.1. Taxonomy (NCBI): domain Eukaryota; kingdom Metazoa; phylum Chordata; class Actinopteri; order Holocentriformes; family Holocentridae; genus Myripristis; species Myripristis murdjan. Next base: position 23,096,818 of record NC_044001.1, on the reverse strand, counting down.
GGTTAGAGGCCTAATTAAATCACTGCTTTTCCTTGTAAGTATGGATTTATTTTGACATTTTATTGATAAAATGAATCAATTTCAGCTTTTTATGGCAATCAGATTCAACAGAGATAGATTCTGCATTATATCACAGAATGAAATTTTGTGTCACAGGACATAAGAGTCACAATACTATGTTATATTGTTATGGTGTTAAGTACTGCAATAATATTGTATTGTGAGCTCTGAGGCAATTCCCTCTGCAACAGCAAAGTGGGGTGCACGTTGAGGTATAATTTGGCTATGAACAGCAGGGCAGAGACACAGCTGGAAAAGGTCGGTAAGCCATTTCTATGAGCAGTGCGAAGGCATGATCCATGACCATGCTGCGTTAAGTGCGCAGGGAGAAGCTTTGAGCATTTTAAATAGTTACAAGTCAGACCTGTCACTGGTTATGAGAAATGAGTCCACAAATTGTTAAAAGACATACACAAGGCTAAGATGATCGCTTCTGACATACATGGAGGGTGAGGAAATCAGAACTGGAAATCAGAAATTTTGAACTGGCTTAAACACAGAGCTTGAGTAAGGTCCTGTAAGGATAGGGGCTGGCCTATGCAACATATGCTAAACAACTAGACTAATGATCAAACAGTGATTTTGTATCAGGAGGAAAGAGACACACAGGCAGGGAGAGAGCTCAAGAAACAAAGAGGCTGAACTAGAAGAAAACACACAGGCCTAAGCCTGCAAAGTCACCACCGAGTCTAAAGGCAGCTAGACCAACCAACACTCACTGTCATCTTCTCCTTTATCCTCTTCCCTGTTGATCTCCATGAGAGCCTCCCAGTCAAGCTAAGCTAAAATCAATCACAAGAGACACAAACTGGGTCCGACAGAGTGTCTAACCAGGCAACATCTCAAAATAACTGTCAAGCGCAGAGGCTGGCCCTTCTCAATCTCCAACAGCACACCTCCTCTCTCTGATTATGCCCTGTTGATCTCTTAGCTCCCAGGTTCAGGGCTATTTACAGCCCGCAGACTCTCAAGGCTTGGTATTCTCACTGCTCTGACTCTACCCGGCTGGAATGTCACTCTCACTTTCCAGTCATGTGAACTGTTGACCCTCCTGCAACCTCATCTGGCTAGTCAGCCCTAATAACACTCACAATACAGATAATATGGCTGTAGGGTGACAGCCAGTGCAAACAAACATTGCATAAAAGGGCAGCGAGGTTGTGTTGTGATTAGGAGGGCTGTCGCTAAAACGGAAGGCCTGAGTTCAGTCTCCCATGACAGCAAGCATCCGTTCTACTGAAGTGTCACCAAGTCAGACAGTCTCAACCAGCTCAAAGGGGTGCTCCTTTGTAGCTGACCATGACCTCATCATGGAGAGAGGCAAGAGAAGATAAATTCTTCCTTTTGGGGTCAATATACTTTCATAAAACAAAAGAGCACACCAGTATAATAGGGCTTCAGTAAGGCAAAGACTGCTATAGGGCAGGCAGTAACCACCACAGAACTGTGCCAGATTTCTGCAAAAAAAAAAAAAAAAAAAAAGCCACAGGGCCTACAAGCCCTACATATCGCTACTACAAATATCTGACAACTTGTTTGATTGCAGGATAGGGTGCTTGAAGCTCTGTTGGCCCTGCTAACAGAAGTGAAAAGGGAAATATCTCGGGCTATATGTATCTCTGAGGTCACGGACTGGCTTTCAAAGGATTAGGACTTTGCAGTGTGACTTGGGACAATGGCCTAGTTTCTCAGTGTGCGCCTCCTTGTTCATGAGACCCATGATGTCATCCTGCACCCATCCTTACAGCCAATAAAATAACAATCTAATCACATGTCCAGCTGTAATGAGGCAACTTCACACATTTCATATTAAGTGCTGTTTTAAGTCCTGCACTGTAAGTGAATCTATGGGGTAAAACTGTACAACACAACATTACAACCACAAAAACATGTGACTGTGACATGATAGCCCACAAAGACTACCCAGGAAATATGATTGTCTAAATACACACTAAAATCACTGCCATTAATTAAGCTCATTTATATGTGTCTGTGGAGCCTTGGTACTGTTAGTCTTTACTGATGATGTTCACAAACCTGACTATCCAAACATTATGTTGAGTGAGTGGTAACGTTATGCCTTTTAAGTTACCAGCGATAGGCACACGAAACACATTAGTAAGTAAGTTATATAAACTTCACGGGACTTTTTAATGTTTACAGGAGATTTTCACAGGTGTGCATCGTTAACATAACCTAGCTAAATACCTACACTTGGCGAACTACATTAACCCCAGAGAGCTCAAACTCCTCAGCAGTGACCACTCCCTCTCCTCTCCCTCTCTCTCCCTCCACGTTTGTCGCACACTCACACTGAGGAAAGGTGAAGCCACACTAGCCTACGTGATGCACTAACTTTTAAATTATTTACTGACCCGGCCAGCTGGGTTGTGAACGTACCTGTTATTTGCTAGCTAACGGTAAACTGTTAGCGGAAGGGAGCTGGCTAATGTCAGAAAGCCGGTCGGGGCGAGCTCGAAAGTGACAACAGCTAGTTCATTTTTTAATTTAATCCCTGTTTGTTGTGGACAGTTATCAACCATTAGTAAAGCGCTAACGTCATGAGAAAAAGTTGTCAATGAAGATAAAACAGCCTCATATACTGACTGACTAACGTTAGCTCCTCAGATGTAGCTAGCACAAATATTGGGCCAAGCCCCCCCACTGGCTCAAGATGCACTTTACAACTGGGAGCGGATAGAAATATCCTTGCAAATAGAAGTAATTACGCCAAAAAGCTGGATTACCTCAGCCTTGCCGCACGCTTCAAAATGCTTGGAGTCATGAGTGAAATTCCTACGGAGCTTGCAGCGGATTTAGTCCGTCAAGTTAAGAGCAAATTCTTCGTTATGCCGTATAAATTGCTTCCAGATTTAGGATTTAGACTTCAGAATAAAAGTATGTCTCTGACACTTCCGGTCTTCCGCTTAAAAGTAAAAAAAATATATATCTCAAGCGCCAAATGCATATTTAAAATATTACTATTGATAATAATAATAATAATAATAATAATAATAATAATAATAATATATTATTATTAGTAGTAGTAGTAGTAGTAGTAGTAACAGTAGTAGTAGTATGAGTTGTATGAGTAAGCAATCACACAACAGTGGCAATCATTTTTTTTGCTAATCATGATGTTATAATGTTATTCATTCATACTTGTTAGCAGTTGTTTGATGTTTTAATGTACAGTACATGCACATACTGCACCTCATTTAGAAATCTCAATATTACAGGTGTATTGTATAATGGAACAGTGGCTCTGCACCTGGAGTGTCACTCACTGCCACAGTCAGGGAGGATATGTTACTCCAACAAAGGGACTCGAAATTTTCCCCCATTCTTCCTTTCAGCCATTCAGTGGATTGTAATTTCCCAGGGGCAGCATGGTGGGATGCTGGACTCTTTCACTGTCTGTCCATTCAGATGGACCAGCTTCTGTGTGGTTCCACTGATGGGTGGTGGTGTATTGAACCAGAAGAGCCCTCAGCTCCTTGGGGGTTGCCCCTTTTTTGAGAAGTGAATGCTGGATTCTCACAGGGGTAGCTTCTGATAGAGGGTTCAAGTTTAGGTCTGCTCCAAACAGGTAGGGTCTGCTTCTCAGGCCATCTGTCATTATTTGTCTAGCCACAACTGTATTGGAGAGGCATTTCTGTGGTTGTCATTATGTTTGATGAGGAAAAGGAGAGTTTCTGAAATGATTCTAGATGAAAATAGCACAATTAATATAATAATCAAGAACGTGAGGATAATTGCCTGCCAACTTAGTCCATCCACTGATCTCTAGGCCTATTCTACAAAGGCAGCTGCAGCAGCACTGTATATTTTTCAGTAGTCATGGTTTGATTTTTGTGTTCCCACTACAAGGATATTAACAATGCTTTAAGACTGTGAACTCTGCCTGAGATAACTTTAACACCCAACCCCTGTGAAGGATGGAATAAGATTCATGCCATGATAGCTGGCCCAATGGCTCCTTTATCTTGTTATTTCACCACTGAAGCTGATATTACTATAAACAGGATCCCTCATCAGTTTTGAGCATCTGCCACAGTGTTCCCCAATCCTGACAACAGAAGCTAATTGCGTCTTTTAAATACAGCCTTGTTCACAATTTTCCCCAACATTGCCTGTTACCAGTTATTATATGCACAATGGGGAAAAAACAAATAATTCTTCATGTGATTTTCAGGTTCAGGAATTCAGATGTGAGACAAAGAACACACGAGTGGCCCATCCAGTCTCACACGATCCACTCTGTTTACTCAGGTCTCACTGGACTGCAATGAATGGCCATCCTAATTGAACATAGTAATATAAATACAGTGTTGGGGAGTACTTTCACTACATGTAATTAAATTGGAAATGAAACTAGTTTATCTACATTTAGCAACAGCTTGCTGGTAGTGAAACTAAATTAATATTGGCAAACAAGAAGTCAAGTTGTTAAGTTACTTTTTGCTATTTTTGGTGTAGTGCTGGAGCAGCAAACAATTTGGGGCAAAATGAAATGGATTTAAAAGGGGAAAAAAACATTGTTTCTTGACTGTAATTCAACCAGAACTATTTGACCAACCCAACCAAGCTGAGTTCCCTGTGTGGTGCAATATCTGCCCTATGGCTCTAATTTCTGGAAGCCAGGTGTGAATAATGGATGTTGCATTCAAAACCAAAACTACCCACTCTTTCATCTCCCTACCTTCTTATTCCTCAGTTTTGTATATTTTATCATAATTTTGTATTGCACTATCAAGTTGATCATTGAGTAGTTTGAACCACTTTTCCAGTGACTTATGACTGTGAAAACCTGGCTGTGTATGAGCCCCTCTAAGCAGCTTTAGTTAATAAAATTAAACTTCTCCTGACTGCAACTTTTCTGTGGTTCAACATCTTCCAGTGTGGAGTAACTGGTAGTTTGCAAAATTCTGTTTTAAGAGGAGCTTCCCCCAAACTGTCAAAATTAAATGCATTCCATGATAATGTGCCTTGTAGGAAGAGGGGCAGGTGGACTAGTAATAACGATAGAAATTGCAGGAATCTAGTAGTAGAAGTAGTGGTAGTAATATTAATAGTGGTGATACTGGTGGTAGTAGGAGGAGAAGTACTAGTTGAATAACAGAGGTGGAGGTAACTAATTACATTTCCTCATGTTACTGTAATTTAGTAGCTTTTTGTGTACATGCACTTTTAAGAGTATTTTTTTAAGTCAAAAATTTTAATTTTATGGAAGTACATATGTGAGTATTGTACTCCTCTACATTTTATATCCGTTTTATTTTATTATATTTCATATCCATTACAGAGTAGAAATGATCAGTGGCAGATTGTGGAACCTTTTACAATAAAATCTCTGTCGGCAAAGATGAGAAGAGGAATCTGGTTTCACTTTGTTGATACTAGCCTACTTTTTGTCATTTCCAATAAAAGCCGCTCGATGAAACACTGCAGATGGTCGAATGAAGTGAGGACCATTTAGACACAAGTGGCATAAATGTGGAATGTGTGGAAAAATGGGCAAAAACACCAATGAGTTGGCCTGACAATGAGAACCATGTAGAGCCAACCATCACTGTAGTGCTTCCTCCACATTTGTCAGCTGAGTTTACAGGGTTCTCACTTTGCCAGTTTTGCACAATGCACCTTTAAAAGATTGTAGTTTGAAGCATGTGCTCTCCTCCTTTTATAACTGCATGGAAAAGGTCACACCTGACACAGGTACTGTGTTGAAAAAGTAACTTTTGCTCTGAGTTCATTTGAAATTTGAAATGTACTTTTCTTGAGTAGATTTTCACAGCAGTACCTCTACTTAAATAAAATAGCACAATAAGAGTACTTCTATTTGAGTGCGACTTTCTGGATCTATTTATGCTATTGAGTAATGGTGGTGATAGTAATAGGTTAACTTAGCAGTAATACAGTAGCAGTAATATTAGTGATAATAGTAGTATAATCAATACAGTAGCAGTGCTGATAGTAGTAACGGTCGCCGCCGTGGTAAACTATTCAGCATGTGCTGTGTTGGTCCAGTGTGTATTGAACTGCCTTCTGCAACTGTTTCCCAGGGAGACGTAAACACAACGGCACTTCAGGCAGTGATTTCCATTCAGACACACACACTTTGTCTGCACTCTCGCTCTTTTGTGAAGTAGAAGACCAAGAAGAAAACTTAATTCTAAAAACAAACAAACAAAAATACCCTTTCAATTTCTTTTAAGTGCACCCGGATGGAACTAAACAAAGTCGGGCGGGTATCCTCTGCAGGCTACCGGTTACCGGATCGATCCGGTGCGGCCAGGCCGGCTACCCAGCCCTCGCCGCCGTGGAAGACGCGCGGAGCCCCGGGAGAGCCAGCTGTCTGCGCGTCCCAGCATCCAGACAACAGCGACCTCGTCAAACAGGACCAGCTGTGGCGAGACTTTGTGCGGACAGAGATGAGAGGAGTCCGGGAATGGTGATAGCTCTATAATATTGAGAAATATTCAAATTACATAAAAAAGTAGGCCTACAAAGAAAGCAGGGGCACCATGGCTTATTGCATCTGTATCATCTTCCAGGGAAATTCGGGTACATTCTGAGGACATTTGGAGCAAAAACTGATAGCTGGCAAGATATTCATGTTTGGTTCATAGATTTCTAATCTTTGCTGGTCGTTAGCCACAGGCCTACTCACTGATGCCCATTTAAAATAGAGCCTGTGACTGTGTACAGCTCACTTGGGGACAGCAAACTTAATTTTGGCCTGCATTTTGCTCCACAGGGAGAAGAACTGGAGCTTTCTGAAGAACTATGACCAAATGGTGAGACAAAATACATAGCAACAAGCACATGCTGTCTACCATCCTGTGCAATGAGGCTGGTTCGATTCTTTTTTTTTTTCTTTTTTTTTTTCAGTGCAATATGAGGACAGTCTGACCAGACAGAGAATTCAGACTAGATTAGCTCAAGTGGCATTTGTATTTAATCATTATTATTGTTACCTTTTTTTTAAGCAGGCCAGTGCTTGAACTCTGAATTTATTCCAAATGAACCCAAATATTTTCAGCATGCTGCAGCATCTTCAGTCTTACCCTGACACAAAGAACCTTTTAAAAAGAGCTTAAGTATAGTGGGTTAGAGCCCGGTTCAAGGCTTTTTGGTGCGCTTAAAAACTTTTAAAAGCTTCTCAGTACCTAGTTTTTGTCTGTCTTTTTGTTATCCAAAATGATCTAGGCAAGGCTGAGAGCTGCAGCCAAACAAAGACATCCCAAATTATTTCATTATTTTTAATGAAAAACTGGCTTTCCTTTTTTTTCCTTCTTTTTTTTTTTAATACAAGTTGCCCTATGATGTGATTTTTTTTCATGCTGCAGCTTTCATTTAAAATGGCAACATTCTTATACAATTTCCATCATAAATCTTGACTACTTCAACATGCAGTTGTGATATTTAGTAAGTAAAATGCCTGATATCAGTATTTATGACAGTATCTTAAATGCAACTTTAAAAACATATCTATTGCAGGGCCAGCTGAAGCCAGAGGAGCCTTTACCGACTCATGTGTCCCTCTTCTCCGATCGCCTGCCCAATACCACCAACCACATGTTTGGAAGCAGGGTGTCAACTCCGCTCGGGAGGGAGCTGATGAGGCTGGACAGGTTGCTACAGTGGTCTGGAAGCCGTCACAAATGCAAGCGAGATCCAGAGATGCTGCCCTGTTAGGGTCTGTCTGCAGCCGAGTCCCTCTCCCCCTGCAGCTGCTCTCCACAAAGCTGGGTGTGTAAAGCTGGGGCTGTTTGGAAGCCATGCTAAAAATCACATCAGGTGACAATAACAGGTGTAGGTAGATGATAATACTATGTCATCACTTCTCTCATTGCTGCACTTAATCCTCAGGTATTTCGTCTGTAGTTTTGGTGGCACATCATGTTAGATTGAGGGATATTGCCACAGCTTGGGTTCTGGTGTATTGATACTTGTAATGCAGCCTTTTCAAACATTTTGAATGTTAGAAATAACATTTCATGTTGTCAAATAGGGCAGAGCTATGGCATCTCTGTCCTCTAGTGCAGCACAGTTTGTGATTCCCAAATGCCTGCATTCCCACAAATTAATCCGGGGTCAAAATGTCATGCGGAAACCAAGTCCACATCTGTTTGTTTAAATAAATGTCCCCTGCATGGGAACAGCTGGATGAGCTATCTTTCATAGTAGCATCTTAATTGATAGTTTGAAAATGCCATTGTTTATGCCATTGTTTCATGTTGTGATAAATTACTGCCACACTGCCTTTGTTTTCCTAATGCACAAATTTGGTTTTAACTGATAAAGTCACAGTTTTGTCAAAGTTCTGTCTTTCAAGACATGCCCTTTCTATTTTTGTAAAAGTTGTTCAACAACAGAAAATTTTATCAACTGAGCATGCTTTAATGAAGATACATTTTCTTTACATTCTTTTCTCAGCAGTAGCTTATAGTTACCTGCTTGGAAAAATGGTAAATAAATGCAGTTGAGTATGCTGTCAAGTACAGTAACATTTTTGAAAAAATGACATGTTATTGTACTTGACAGTACAACAATTTCTTACATTCTGCAGTGTAAGTTGCAGAAACCAAAATAAATGTCCTATATCAAGCCTGTAGGTTTTCCATGTAAAGTAAATGAATAAACATGCTGGGTTACTTTCCATTATTGGGGTTGATGACTGGTGAATGAAGGCTGATGAGGAACAAAAAACATTTCTAGGCTACTGTCAAAAACAGTGGTATTTCATTGCCCCTTCCTTCAAGCATGAGGTCCATTCCAACACATTTTATTTCCTCTGTCACTGATCGTCATTGAAATGTAATTTAAATGTACTTTCAGACCATAAATAAATTGTTTGAAATGGTAATCGACTCCACTTCATCAGTCTGACTATAGATGGCCCAGAGAGCCTCTCACCGTGCAGTGGATGTGTGCGGAAGTGAAACTGACGCCGGCTGACAGGAAACTCGGTCAAGTTAACAGAATAATACCAGAACTTGAGTGATTCTGCCTTCAAAATAAAACCTAAATGAATGTAAATTAATGAAAAAAACAGTTACAGATGAATCATATGAAACGGGTTGCCAGCGGTATTAATTAGGGCATCACTGGTGTTATTTCTAATAAAATTCAGCTTTAGTAAATAAATGTAAGCTCGTCATTAACAGTTGTATTTTGACAGTTTTGAGCGGAAGTTGTATTTTCTTGCAGGTGACTTGACGCCGGCGACAGCGCAGCAGCAGCAGCAGCATCTGGCGGCGCTGCCTGGCCCTGATATTTGGACAATCAAAACTTCACATTTTTTTAGGGGGGGTTGATTGAGTTCCATCTCCGGACAATGGAGTCGGACATGCTGCTGCACATCGCCAATTTCAGCACGCTGTTTGTGTGCATGGTGCTGAAGTTCCCGCAGATCTTTGTGTTGATGCGGGCCAAATCAACGACAGGAGTCAGCCTCAACAGTCTTCTCCTCGAGTTAATCGGGTACGTTTTGTGATTTGTGAAGTTGCGTCAGCTGTGTGTCTGATTAATGACGCCGAGACGTGTGACGTATAGAGAATATTAGGCCGACGTTATGCTTGTTATGTTTGTGTTGCGTTCATGTTAAAATTCATTCACTTGGGTAAGTTATTTAATGTTACACGCGTGTCCTCGTTTGTTTTTATTCTACAACATGAAGCAACGTCACTATTGTTTATTTGTTTACTTGTTTATTTATTTGTTTACTTCTTGTTGGCGCGTTTCAAAAGTTCCCTGTGTGCATGCACCTTATGAAAACCTTCACCTTAACTTCCTGCGTTAACTCCCTCGTATCGGGGCTCGTGGGGGAAAACCCGCGCCAAACGTCATTCAAAAAAAAAACCTGGTGGTGTGATGCGGCCCTGATATCGGCAAGTGTGCTTGACTCATGAACACGACTCACCTCTGCTGAATCTTTAAGGTGTACTGGTAAATTCGGCGTACATCTGAATTAACAAATACCTCGTTTTTAAAGTAAAAAACAACTTTAGTGTCGTCCAGTGCACGCTTTAAACCGCACACCGTTGTTTTACATGTAAATATGGTAACAGTATCACGCGCGAGACAGTTTAGAAAGGATAAAAACAACAGTAAAATAAGTGCAGTTCCGTGCGTTTGGTACATGCCGAAATGAAAAGTGACATCCGTCCAAGGTTTCAGTCTGCTCGCACACACAGGATTGTAATCGGTGCAGGTATTAAGACACATCCTCTTCCTGTCGAGATTATTTAGTAAATAGGGCGAGCAGAGATTGTTTGGGTTTAACACTAACCGTGGATGGGCGCTAACAGCACTGCATTGTGCTCTGGTTTTACAGATTATAAGATTTGAACTGGCTGAGTTATTGGCCTTGTCCAGATTTGTTTGCATTGACCAGTACACCAGTATGTGTGTAGTCATGGACTTGTTGCCACATCTTACTGTCTTGGCAAATTAGAGAAAATTAGAGTTGTTGTGATTCTGAAGCTAAACAGCAGCAGAGATCAGTGGGAAGTGTACAGTAGATCTGCTGGTTAATGTACTGTACTGGATGCTGCAGTTCCACCAGAGTCTCACTTGTTTAATTAAGATGTGTTGTAGCTACAGGCAGTGTTGAAACAACAGTAAACCAGTTTGGTAAACTGACATCTTAATTTGTATACAGAACTGACTCTTGGATGACATAAACCAAGAGAAAGTAAAGCCCAAGTGACCTTTCTTGGTTTGGTTTAGTTTAGTGATGTCTGATAGAGTAAACACGGCTGTTCCTGCTCCCTGTGTGGATAATGTTTTGTTTGGGAATAAGCAGCTTTGTGTTTGCAAGCTGCATAATTTACCAGTGTCTCGTCTCCGGTGCCTGGCAGTCGCCGCGCTGTCCTAAAGGTCTCCACTGTGTTGGTGAGCTGCAGCTTTTTGAACAAGACAAGGCACTGTGCATGCTACAGTGAGACAGCACTTAAAGCAGCATTACAAACCCATCTTACCAGCCTAAATGGCAAAGTGGGGTAGCGACAGGCACTATTATGAGACACTGTTGATTTGAACTATTCACCCAAATGAAAGTCTGGTGTAAGGTAGGATTTCAAACGTCTGCTCACAGTGAGTGACAAAAAGGCAGTGTAGCTAAGTGCAGCTTTAAGTCAAATATCATTTTCATGGCTCATGATCGCAGCAGCTTCACCTCTGTCCCAACTCTTAATCATTGCAGTCCATCCTGTTCAGAAAAACAACTGCATACTAGCCTGTTCCTAATCAGGGTCTTGAACTGTCTTAGAGTCTGAAAAACTGTTTTGATCAAGCCAGCGGCTAATGAGGAAGTCGATTTTGCTCTGGCTGTGGAGAATAACATCTTTTTTTAATAGAGGGATCGGATCACAGGGTTATGTTTGTTGATCATATTTGTCCAAGTTGCTCACATTAATGAGTGGACTTAACACTACCTGCCATTGTTTCATCTCAATCTATGCTGAATATTATCATGCAATAACCTGCTGCCATGCTTCTTTCAGGTTCATTGTTTTTGTAACATACCAGATGTACTACAACTACCCACCTCCGACATACCTGGAATACCCAATCCTCATTGCTCAAGGTTGGTTTTTTCTTTATTTCACATCCTCATGTTATGTTGTGACCAATAAAAATATAAGTTCTTAAAGGACAATGCCACTAGTACGTGAAGAGTCAGTTTTGGAAATACTGCATCCATTTTTGTGCCATCGATTATTTTGGAGGAGAAGGGGTCAAGTTATTCATTTTACTTTAGGATTCTTAGATTCTGGAGACTAAATTGTTACCTTTTATTTCTCAAGCACACTTGCTGTTAAATGCCTCCACACTCCACTGCACAGTATTGTTGAAGCCATCCAGATATGAGCTTAACCACAGTAACTGAGACCGTTACGGCTCAGGGTAGTGGTTGCCCACAAGTGGGAAAAGGCTGCTATCAATGATGTGCCTCAAAGCAGAGTGTCAAATTGAGAATTTACAGCCAGGCTTTAAAACTACACATGGTGGTTTGGCAGAAAGTCATTGGCTTGTCCAGAGAGTTTACATAGTCTCCATCAGCTGTAATGCAGAAACAAGCTACTTAGCATGGACCTGAATTTCAAGAAGCGTTAAAGAGACTTGGTGTTACCTCCACCCCACATATAAGTGCATGTGTTCAGCTGCTGGTATTTTAGGTGTTAAATCAACACCTAAAATATCAGCAACTGAACATGTGCAACAATTCTGTTTTTTCTGTGGGTAAAAGGTGAATGTGACTGGATATTTCATTGTGTTATTTAGTTTGCTTCTGTGTTATCACATTGATTTGATAGCCATTTCTTTGTATGTCGTCCACAGCAGTTTTCAAACTCTTGGGCTAGATAAAGAAAGGCTGAAACTGTGAAACCGGGGGTGCTATCACTTTTTAATCTTGACAGTCCAATAGCTTCTGGTTTCAAAACAGAATAGCGCTCAGTAAGGGAGCTTTGAAAGCCAGAAACCTCAGCAGCTGGCCAAGCAATTGTTCTCCGAGGCAATAACAAACATATTTATTTCCCCTTTGATAAATTGCTGCCTAGCCCCTGTGAAATACCCGGCACTTTTTTTCTATTTGCCATAATGCGAAGAGTGTCGTATCTTCTTGTTTCCTCAGATGTCATTCTTCTGCTGCTGATTCTTCACTACAACGGCAACCTGCGGCAAAGCCTCATCTACGCCTTGGTGTATCCTTCCATTTTTTTTTAACGCCTGTGGAGAACAAGATGTTCATTTGAGGAACCAGATCTACACTGGTGGCTGTTGATATCTTTGTTCACGTCATGCCATGTGTTAATAGCCTTAATGCAATGTGTTCAGGTTTGTTGGAGGTTGGCAGCTCCTCACTGTGAAGAAGTGGATCATAGATTTGGCTATGGTAAGAACAGAATTCAACACTAATCTTGCGTACCCTGGGCGATATGGACACAACTGAGTATCACAATATTTTTGAGCGAACACCTTGGTAACGATAATGTAGGGATGACTGTTGGTATGCTCAAACAAATACTTACGCGCTGAGATTTTTGATTAAAAAATCATTAGTAATGTGGATATGATGACAAAACAGGTAGAGGCAAATAATATAACAGCTAGAAGAGTCTAATAAGTTCAGAAAAGTGCATCCTTTTACTGTAATGCAGCCTTTAAAACCAGGAAAAGTAACACTTTCAATATCGATACATTGAAATTAGAAAATATTTTGGGTATTGACTTACTAAGAAAAATAAAACCAGCTGATTTGTATATCTTTAACTTATTACATGTGATGGCTATTTGGACATGGAAATTTCACCAAATTTCACCAAAACTATATTTATGGCTTTAAATAATAGAACAAATTTTGCACATGGAAAAATTAACTTTTTTAATCAGAAATGCCATAAAAATAGAATACGATTTACCCCAAAGATAGACTGCATAGACTTCATTTCGGCATGTACCAAACGCACGGAACTGCTCTTATTTTACTGTTATTTTTATCCTTTCAATTTAGCTTAAAATTTGCAACAACCTGGAACTCCTCCCCTTTCTCAATCCCAGGACTCCCTCTCCTATGCCCCCTTTTTTCCCTTTTGTTGAATCTTTGTCTTGTGTGTTTGTATATGCGTATATATGTATGTATGTTTATTTGTTTTTAATGAATTTAACTTGTATAAAAAGTGTAGAAATATGCAGTTAACTGCTTTGAAATATGCACTTGTATAGAGGATAATGAAGGAAACATTATAATAAAGTAATAAAAAAAAAATCCAATATATTGCCCAGCTTTAGCCTGAAGTCTCATATGTCACCAACTAAGCAAACAAAGGCCGGTTCTCCAGTTTAAAGCAATGAGGCGATTCAAACAGAAAGTCATCCAGGCCTCATTGCCTCAGCAGGATCTCAGTAAGACATCCAGACCTTTAAATGCCAAATGGCTTTCTTGGTTAATGAGTGGAATGTCTTTCTCACAAGCCTCCGACAGACTATCATTAGGAATGTATTTGTGACATTTGTTAGGGCAAGCGTGTCCATGCATGAATGAAGGAAAGCAGTGATCCTGTGGGCTGGAGAGTCACCTGATTGTGACTTTGTTCCTTGTCGCTGTCAGTACATAATTTAGTTTTACTGGCAAAAGAAAATGTTTGAGGGTTTTCACTTGCCTGGGTTTAGCTTTTGAGGCAACACATGACAGGAATTTAGAGATAGATGTGTGTTAACACATGAATTTCAGGCTTAAACATTTCAGCACTGATATGTCAATTAAAAACAATCAGTACGGCAGCTAAATCAATCAGGAATCTTTTCAAGTCGGTGCATAATCCAGGCTGGCCCAGTGAGCCTGCTGGAGCTTTTTTTTTTTTTTCTTCTTCAATCGAACCTGATCCCCGCTCTCCTCTCAGAGCCTGTGCACATTCATCAGTGCCACTAGTAAGCTGGCCCAGCTACAGTGCCTGTGGAGGTCCAAGGACTCCGGGCAGGTTAGCGCCCTCTCCTGGGGGATGGCTACCTACACATGTATGGGTAAGTACCTTGCACACGGCCATGTTCCTCAGTCTGTGATCCTTTACGTTTCCTTTACGCACAGCACAGCTCAATTGATACGGGTTCAGAGGGACGACAGAGGGATGAAAAGTAAAATAAAAAAATATTAACAAGAAATTATAAAAAATAAAAAATGTAAAAAGCCCAAATATGTAATTTAGAAAGTCATGTAAAAGTCCCATTTACTGCTGTTCATTTAAAGCAGTTTTAGTGCTCTACGTCGCCCCCTGGAGGTAGTGTCACATATCCTTGTAGGTGCAGTATCTCCCTATATTGACTATCTGTGATAATACCACTATTTTAGACCGAAACTGCTAATCACTGATATTTTGTGCCATTAATCTTTCAGCTTCACCCTTTTTATGCCAAAGAGTTTTATTCCTGGCAGGCAAGGAAAAGCCATTAGAAACTCTCAGATGATATTATTATAATTACAGCACATTCATGTTTCATTTCCAGTTAAAATGTCTTGTTAAAATCAATTTAGTTAAGGGCTCCCCATACACAAATGTACCATTAAGGAACAATAAATATGCAATCAAATAATCTGTATCATATCATAACCAGTGTCTAGCATTCATAATCAGCTTAGCAATATATTTAAACCAATTTAGATATTTTCTCCTCCCCAGAGCTCTATTTGCAGAAAATTTTCAGTTCCTGAATATGTTTTACACTTTTGCCTTGGCTCCTGATTTAATGAACTAGCAGTTTGATGCTTCATGAATTAAGTATCACTTCCCGATAAAATGAGTGTCATTTACACGGCTTCTTGTTTGTTTTAGCGAGGATTTACACCACCACCGTGACAACAGGAGACATGCAGGGTAAGTCTGCCGCGCAGAAAAAGGAATGCAAATGACTGTGAGAAGTGTGGCTTCTTAAAAAAAGTTTTTAAGGGTTTATTTTTAATCTATTGAATACCTCTTATTCCCGTAGTCTGATTGTGGAAGTGTCAGCACTGTCAGCTACTGTGTCTACCTCCTTCATTATTGATTATGGTGATTTTAATGTTGAACCACCAAACTAAGTGTCAATGTTCTGGCGTCTTCTCTGTTACAGTTCTCGTGCGGTTCATTGTCATGACTCTGCTGAACCTCTGGGTGCTCCTCACTGTGCTCTACTACCAAAGAAACAGCAGCTCCAAGAAACGAGACTAAGTTCAAAGCGGGGCACCGGGGGCCCGTCTCACAAGGCAAGATCAGTCATGCCGATAACTTTCACACCAGCTTTTCAGTCTCATGAAGGTGGCTCACTTTTACGCAGGGTTACATCACCACGCTAACTCAGGCTGCACGGCTAGCAACTTGCTCCGGAGCAGGTTGCGTTCAAGCTGTCGGATCCAAATGAAAAATGGCACCACCGTTACTAGAAAATCACTGGACCTTTTAGATAATGTTTACTGCAAGGATTCCAACGCTGCATTCAAAGCAAAAGAACCGCTTTGCTTTCCAATTTGAATGATCATATCAGAGATTTTTAAAATGTTTGTAGCATTTCCAGCTCACTTGCCTTGTCTGGCTATCAAAGAGGCATTCTGTCAGATTGCAGGTTGCTTACTACTATGATTAATGAGCGTTTACTGTTGTATATCAAGTGCAATTAAATTCTTCCATAGGATTCCAGGGAGTGATCGGTGCAACACATTGCACACGTATTCCATCACTGCAGCCCCTAGGAACATGAGGCAGCGTGGTGAACAGATCGTGTTTTCACAGCCTCATATGACGACACAATATTGTATCACTGCGGTGTGCCCACTGTGCTGTAAGGAAGGGGTAGTGATATGCACACATACACTGGCAGTGAGCTATCTGCAATCTGACGTCTTGGTAGCAGCAACTTTCCACTGTTACAGGGTTTTTGCTTTGCGCGTATTCAGAGGTCCAAGCACACAGTGCTCAAACCCTTTTGTATGCGATTGTTACTTTCTTTTATTTGTCTTCCTCACCACCAAAAATGCCTACAGCTCAGAAAGCCTAAGTCATAGGTTAACTGTATTTGGCCAGTAAGCTCATATAGCCCTCTACGACTCAGGAAAGGCAGCTGTCATATGATTGGCCCAATGGTGATGCTCTATCAAGAGTATACTTTCAAGAATATACATCCAGGCGTCCTAGATTTATAACTTTACCCATTGGGATACCCATGTCTGCCTTTTTTTTTTTTTTTTTTTTTTTTGCAATTTTTTATTTTTTCCAGAACAGTCTTTATAGTTTCAGTAAGCTATAATTCACCCAAACTAAATGAACCATTTTGATTTGAAAAAAAAAAGAAAAAAAGAAAAAAGTTTAGCTAAATTCATTCAAATGTACAGATGTTCAGTTGTCACGAAACATGACATTTATTAAGATGTCACATTATAATATGCTAATAATAGAATCTCAAAAACTGAGTTCATGGTAGATGGAAATGTCAAGCTCATCCAGCTATGTTCAATACCACTTTATCAGCTCCGCCTGTACAATCTAATACAGTTCAGGTCAACCGCTCTGCCATAAATTCTACTTTTTAACAAAGTTTATAATGTTCAGTTTTTGTTGACATTATGGAGAATGTGTCAGTTTGATTCTATTTTTATTATTGAGGTTCTAGTTTGCAGAGGTCTTGTACTGGAGGACTTCATATTGAGAGGTGTTTCTAATTTCTGGTCATCCCTCTTTAAAATACATGAGGGGAACAGAATAGTGGAAACACCTCTCAATAAAATGCAGTCCAGTCCAACAGCAGCACTAACTATGAGCTCAATGCCAAACATAGAAGTGAATGGACACCTCTATTACTGTGACAAAAAGAAAACCTGAGTGTTGTAGGCAGCAGGAAAGGAAACTTTATGGCAGAACATTTGGATTGGATTGGATTCGCTCTTAATGTTAGTCTTAGCCTGCTTTTGATTTTATTTGTTTTGTTTTCATTTAACTAACTGGATTTGATTAGACTTAATAATTTCCTGCTCTGCACCCGTTGCACTCCTGGCTGGCCTGGAAGGGGCTTCCCTGTCTTTGTGGACTTAACCAAGATTTCTTACATTTTTTCCCCTTTTTGGCCTTGGGGTTTTTCGGGAGTTTTTTTCTTGCCTGCTATGAGGGTTCAGGTCAGCGTGTGTTGTGTTTTGAGACAGTAACATGATTAAGGGCTCTAAATAAACTTGAACTTGACCTCAATCTTGAGCTAAGCTCAAGATTGAGTTCAAATCCTAGCTTGGCTGTTTTTAGGTCATAAGCTGCCAAAAACAAGTGGGAACACTTTCTAACATAAGATGGAGAAACTGTGACTAACATGAAAATTATTTACATCACACTTTTGAAAAAAATCTGAATTCCCTGACCATGGGTCGCACTGTTCTAAAATTGCTTTCCTTTCTTTACTTGTTCAGTAGTTTCATGGTGAGAATGTTTGCATAACAAATATTTTAAATGTTTGTCTTTGATGTGTTGGACCATTTTTTCACAAATGTCAGCTAAATTTTTTTCTGCTTCTGTATCTTCTGTTTTGAACCTTAGTCATGATTTGTGGCTATTTTATCTATTTTAAATGGTTGAAGTCATTTTGTGAAGACAAATTTACATTCCTCCCAGACTGGTTTTGTTGTCCATACAGAGGATCTTTCACTCTTGGTCACAAAATATGTTGTGAATTTTTGTGTTTAGTTCAAAGTGTGATTGGATCCCTCATAATTATAAATTTGCATTAGCTGCTTATATTCATTTTACTTTCTTCCCTTGTTGCTGCAGTGGTATAATTCCCCCCAGAGATCAAGTTTCACCCCATCTCCTCTTTCATAAGCTGCTCCCGGTCTGTCCATGTTGCGTGGCAGGCCATTTGTTACAAGTCCCACCCATTTTATGCAGACACGCTTTTAACTGGATTTATTCATCCTGGGTTGGCAGTGAGTTGATAACAGGCTGTGACACTGGTTAGCCAGGATCAGTATTAACCTTGAGTTATGTTTTCATGAGGCAGGACCGAGACCTAACTGGGCTGTGACCACATCGGCTGCCTGGTTTCAAGCCTTCATTTCTATGTCTTCCAGTTTTGTGATAGACAAATGGTTGGTCACTTCAGCCGTGGCCAGCACTGAAAAATGTAGTCAGGTAAAAATTGTTATGCAAGCAACCTTTTCAATACTGATTCCGTGTGATTTGTATTGTTTCTGACTCTGTTATGTCCACACATTCTTGTTCAAACATTCCAATGACTAACATGTGCTGGAACCTATTTGTAGTATCCTAAAAACATCTGACCTGTGGGTTTTTTTTAAATGTTAAAAAAGTAGTGTCACTGGGTATGATATCATAGATATGGTATACCTGATGGATGTTGGAGTGACTGGATTTCCCTGCTCAGGACGACAAATGTTTCTTCAAGTTTTTCTAAATGTCAAATTATTTCCTGAACAATTTCAATAAACCAAACTGTCAGACTTGTTTCACTGTGGTAATTCCATTGTCATGCACAAAAAACAGCACCCAAAATGTTTAAATCCTATAATAAATGGCTTCAAGAGACGCAGCAAAATAATCCAAACCAAAAGGCACATCCATGTCTTTATTGATGAAGTGGCTATTATTATAGAGCTGTTTGTTAGCAAACATGCAATCTGGATGTAGCGCCCTTAAATACAAAGTGGACAAGGCAGTATAAATAATACAATGTGCACTGTATGGCATGTAAAATATATACTGTGTATATTTATATGTATAAAACATGCTTCTTGGTTAAAGGAGAGCACTCCGTACACACACGTTACTCTCCACTTGCTATATAAGCCACATACACACCACAGCGTGCCCAAACTCAGAGTTTGGTTACTTTCAATACAAAAATATCAGGACAAACACTTTGAAAAAAAAAAAAAAACTTCCATTGTATAGTGCTGCTCAGTACTTCCATCTTTTGGGACATGACTGCATACTTTTTGCACTTCTTTTTTTCTGCAGACTTGTTCACTTCCCCACTTGACCCCCGGAATAAGTAAAAAATACATTTGTTTATATTGGGTGCATTGATCAAAGGAGGTGTGCAGGTAACAGCACTTAGTGTGTGAGGCCTGAGGAGGCAAACACATGCAAGTTCACTCGTAGTTATCAATAAAAGGGGGCTTCAGTCAAGTAGATTTGGATAGAATTAACATTTCCGCGTCATACAATGCCTTTGTGTCGTGTCTGGTAAACTCCAGATGTACATTCAAACAACGAAATAACAGAAAAGCATTTATGGTGCACCCCTTGTATTCAGTAAACATTAGCCACAAAACTGACAGTGCGAGTTTGGTAAGGTGAAGTTTGATGGGATTGTGAGGATGGTCCCACATCTGTTCTCATTCAGAGCAGAATTCTGTTACTGTAATATTCATACTGAAACATGATTCAGAGCATGACTCAGAAATCTGAATAAGAGGCACTCAAGGAACTGCGTCCTCAAATCCTGGAAGAATATGACACTCCTTCCCACTTCACTGACTCTCCTGGAAGTCATGGCTCGTTAAGCTAAGTACCTTATTCAAGTTTCTGCGGCTCAAAAAAGACACACACCTGAAAAGTAGTATTGTGGGAAGCAAGAAGCTACAATCAATGTGATAAAAAAGGCAACAAGAGTTTGAATGAGCAGAGTACAGATATCTGGGACCTTGCTCAGGAACCTCAAATGTATTCCTCCAACAGGCTAGAGGATTTTTTTTTTCTTGTGAATGTAGTGTTCCCTAGTTGACTCCTTGAATTGTTCACAATCACCGAATGCATAAAGTCTTTGCTTATTTTGGCCACAAATATCCCTGTCGGTGGTGAGAAACGGTTCTGAGTTTTCCTGTTGGTTCCTTCAGTCGACAGTGTTGAGGTAAGTGCATCCCCTTCTTGCCAGGCATGGAAAGGCTTACAAGAGCTCTCTTCTGTTCTGTGAAAGCTCATCAAGCTACTCCACGGCCTCAGGCAGACATAATTGCTCTGGTCAAGGACCCAAGAGAAGGCTTCAACTAATAAGCTGTACAAGCCAACCAGCTTGCTGAAAAGAACACAGTTGTCGAGGTGAGTTTGATACAGTCAATACCCTCCGAGTCCAGTAGTTACAGTGGCTGAGAAAGAGCTTCAACAAAAGGAAAACAGACTCTCACAGGTTGAGGCAGAACAGAGTGGGTCTGGAGGAGTGAAGTGGAGTTGGTATCAGTGTGTTGATTTGCAAAAGGAACTTTGTATGAGTCTTTGATATAGGAGGAAATCACCCCCCACCACCTTGAGGTTCCCACCATACTGCCAAGCAAGGTTAACTGGAGGAAAGGGAGAGAAACAAACAAAAGGTTAGCTTCTCCAAACTCCAAACAAAGTTTGGAAAAAGAAGACCATGTCGATTATCATATGGATCATGAGTCATCTCAAATAATTGGTCACACCAGTGAAAATGATGTGAAACAACTCAGACATAATTACTCCTCTGACAAGAATGTGTAAACACGTATCATTAAAAGAGGAGCACACACATTCATAAAACAGATTTCCCTTTTATACTAGATTGGTCATGTTAAAGGAATGCATATTTAACACCAATCAATTTCATTTTATTGCACAGACACTGATAATCTAGTAACAATATTGAGGATATTTTGCATTTGTGCAAAAGACTGCATTACGAAAGAGTCACATCCTGCTAAAGTGTAAAGTGAAAATGATCCACATATCAGTTTCCAGCACCCAGTGGTTATGTGATCGCAGCTGCTGCTGGGTGAGTAGCCACGCTTTTCATTCAAGGGAACCCACACCAGAACATGCACTGGGTCTAACATGCGGTATGCAGTTACTGCCTGCGTGTTATGGACACCTCGCTGCTCTGCCACCACAAGCTGCCACCGGGACTGTGTCCAATGATGTAGTGCAAAAAGCCAATCCAATTTTTTGGTTGTAAACAAACATACACACATTGAGGAATTCAGTCGTTTCACAGGGAAACATCTGGGCAAAGTAAGCACAAGATCCTAGAAGAGGCGTCATTTGTGCCAGTGTCCACTGTTGGAGTCTTCTTGCCTCATCTTGCTGCCATGTGACCTACGAGGGCTGAGGTCAGAGGAAGCAAATCACAACAAGCCAGATTTGAGAAAATATCTCAGAACAGTGAGACTCTGGGATAGGTTACATTTGAATTTACTGGGCTGTTTACAAGATGGCTTGAGAGAACTGTCATCCTCAAAAGATTTACAGACAAAGAAATGAGACATGATGGAGGACTGACTGGATTTTTTTTTTTCCTGAGGGTATGGGGGGACCATGTCATAGGTCTCAGGCTGGTGGCTAACAGAGAATCATAAAACTCTGAGATTGTATCTGAGACTGTACCTTCAAGGTTTCACTCTAATGGAAAAAAATTAACTGCAATCAAGTTGTTGCTGTGTAAACCAACCAAGCTTTCATGGAAAGTAGCTGTTCCCCTGCTACCAAATTCATTGCACTGCACCGCACAGCACACCGCACACAATTTTACCCTGTGCGCTCATCAGAAATGAATAGAGGAACAATCATCATCGATATCATCCAATGCCCAGTGCCAGTCCTGAAGACCAAAGTCCAGCAATCTGAAAAGGAAGATTACCTTTGATGTCCATGTAAAAACGACACTGATACAGTAAATTGAGTGTGAACATGTCACCTGAAGGATTTAGTGAACATGCAGATATATTAATGAAGCTCCATGGTGTCATATGACATCAGTTCCTGAGAAGCAAGGCAGCACTCACCCAAGGAAAAAACTGAGATGCTCAACTTCTGTGGGCGTGTCATGATTTAATAAATATACATACAGAGCAAAACCCCACAGTTCCTAACATTCAAAATCCCCCTGGCAAAAGTTGTGGTGGATTATGCATTATTCTCCCCCACAGGCATGGATCTCGTGCATAATTACAGCAATCTTCTGGTTTGACAGTAGTTCCATAATGCAAAGTGTAGCAATAATACTGCTTTTGCTAGTAATGCTGGGTGCACCGCAGATGGGCAAATCGTTAGGTTTGACAGATACTGATTTGTGAGGTTGACAATATTTTTGGATTGAGGCTCATACCTGTCAACTTCTTTAAAAACAACAATTTTCATGCAAAAAAAAATAATAATAATAATAATATACGATAAAATTAAAGTATTTCGTGTTTCCCATATAATTTTTATCTTGGCAGAGTGGAATGGCCTCTGAAATTGATTTTAAACCATGGGGCATTAAGTTTCCACTGAAACCAGGATAATTATGTATTCATACATATTCATGAATTCTGGTCTGGCATTTGATCAAATGTCGCATTACAATCAGTTCAGTGTAAGGGCTGCCCATAGACATCCACTGCAGTCTATCAATTATACAATAAATATGCCATCACTCAGCCTGTATGCTCAGAGGTCATTGACTCAGGTGTATTAGAACCCTAAACCTCACTGGAAACTTTATATGTGAGCTCAACTTTGATAAGAAACATCTCATGAGCACCCATTAATCAAAAAAATACAGCCTGATTTTTCTTTGAAGTCTGACTTTGACCTTCCATGTCTTGGCCAGTGTCCTACCTGCTCTTGCTGGGGGGAAGCTGTCGACTGGGCCTCCTCATGGACTGGCTGGGCTGGACCTTCATGGAGGCACGTGGCGAGGAGCGGGCAAAGTGCTCTGGTGCTGGAGGCTTCTTGGGAATCTTCTTGACCAATCGGCTCACCCACTTCTGCTGCTCCTCCTGGGACACGGCCAGCAGCAGCAGGTTCTTGGCCGTGGAGACGTCATAGTTGACTTGGAGAGAAGTGGTGCTTTGAGTTACCATCTGTTTCAAACATAGACCTATAACACCAACAAGTGATGAGGTGAAGCTTGGTGTCTTACCTCGGCAGGGGGCGATCACCTCCTCTTTCTTGTCCATGTGGTCCTTGTGGCACTTGATGTGGCAGCGCCGGCACTCCAGGGCGGGCGGCGGCTTGAACATGTTCCACAGCGGCTTGGTGCAGGCCTCACAGTTGGTAGGGAAGTGGTAGATGGTGGGGATAAACTCGTGGCCCTTGTGGCAGATGTAGCTGGACTTTTCTCCGATGGGCAGCGGCTCGACAGGGAACTCAGGCTCCTTCTTGCTCTCGCCCTCGTTGGCATAAAGAATCTATGGTGTGATTAAATTAGGAGGGGGTTAGGGGTGTTCCTGTCATGTCTGGTTTCAGAAACTTATACATTTGTTGTGAAGATTTTTGTAATAAAGTCGAGGTTACATGGCAATTGCTATGTTTCTATCTAAATGTCAACAGTAAAAAGGTTAGAAGAAATTTCATCCAAACTTCCCCATTTCCTTTCATCTTTTCTAATTTGATACATCATAACATACATAACACAATATAATTGAGCTCAATGATTCAACATCAAAGCTGTACAGAGAGTTACCTGGAATATCCTGGGAATATCTTTAGCGTCGGCTCGGTACACATCGGTTTGAGTGACAGGCCTTACATGGAAGAGTTTGCTGCAATGAAAGAAACAGGCTTGTCATATGCACATATCATGTGAACAGAACTAACAAGAACCATATCTATTATGTTGTTCTCCTGGAAGCGCTGTATTCATGCACTGTACTCACTCGATATCCAACACCATGTAGGGAATGGATTGCTCTTTGTCCTGTTCGCTGTTGTAGAACAGAATCTTCTTGCTGCTCACCACAACGTACTGTGACGATGACAGAAAACAGAACATGAGGAGAAGTGTTTTTAATGGAGACATGGGGGTGTAAAGCATGGAAATTAAATGGTTTCATTTCTTTACCTTTTTTTCCCAGCCAAACTTCTTGGTGTTGTTTCTTACAGGAAGAGACAGCCATCCCTCGAGCCTTGTTTCTGACACAGTCAGATAAAGAGGAGGAGATGTATGCAAGATTCATTCATGTAAGATTCACATATAATGATATCTGGGTAATCTGTCAGCAGAATACAATATACATTCAATTTGACTTGCAAATACAAGTGAAAAGGCAGTTCATTCTATTATCATTTACTGAAGTGAAAAGCTGTTTAATTTTCAGATCACTGACTTGAGTGACTTCAGTATATTTTCAAATTGTGTGATACTGATAATAGCTCCAATACCAGGTCTAAAATCCATACTTTTAATTATGCAATAGAGTACATCTTCTGGGCAACATTTTCGTCGCAACAATTCCAATAAAGAAATGAAAAACTTGACTTCTCACTCTGAACATTTTGACACCTCTCATTTCAACATTTTGATTGTAAATAAAAAGTAGATTAACTGTCATCTGTTGCCAGTGATCATCAAGCAAGCAGCCATGTTCGTCACCAATAACTATGACACTGTCTACAACTTTCTGAAAAACATTTATGTCAGGGTACAAAGATGGGTTTAATCTGCAAATGAGAGTGAGCATAAGAATTTAGGGGGTTTATATTCCTGGGGATTAATAAATATGTTTTTCAGATACCCAGCTCTTATTTCCATAAAACTTAACCACAGTTGGGCCATTACCTGTGTAGGCATCATCTGCATCAAACTCCGGTCCACTGCTGACGCTGGCAGAGTCCATGGATTGAACGCTGAGAGACTGCAGGAGGTTCCTCAGCTGCTCAATGTCGCTGTCCTTACTGTCCAGAGCCATCTGCAGCTCAATACGCATCTGGCTCTCATCCTCTATTTGCTACAAAACAAATTAACAGGAGAATATCTAGATTTTGCTAAACTAGGTTATCTGTCTCTCAACATGTTTTTAAAAAAGACAAATGTATGCTTGGAAAGCAATTACATTCAAAAAAATTACTGGAAGGACTTGTCTTTTTATATATTTGGTCTCATTCATCAGGTATTTGGAAAAACAAGTATATTTAGGTGTTTGATGAATATGATTCCTGCCTTCAAGGAGCTGATCTATGGTGTGGTATGCAAACTTTAAGTGGTGTTAAGTGGTTATGGACCTCCTCATGCTATTAATCACTCTTTAGTCCTAGGTGCTAATGACAAAGTGGATGTTGGTAGTGACATAGTGGCTCTCTATTGTTAGATGCAGTAAAACTCCTTATCTAGCCACACCATATGTACATATAAAAAGTCAACTTCACTCATTATTGAGCACTTCCTGTTGTTGTAGGTCCAGGATGTTCTCAAGTTTTACCAAGTTGTATTAGAGACGTTTCAACAGTTTAAATGACAGTTTGAATAAAAAAATTCACAATTTCAAAACCTGAAAATGAAAACTGTAGACTTATCAGATTATATTCCTGACTGGTCTGATTCCCTTAGAAAAAAATGTAGCACAAAATTGTAATAGCTACTAATGCTGAATTTAAGATTTAAATCACTACATTTAACAGGACTGAAAACAACCTAATGCCTTGAGATTAGATAATATATTTATCCCATTTTTAGACTTTATCAGGCAAGACAGATGGACAGATTAAATGCAAGCTGATTTTTTTAGTAGCTGACCACATATCCAAAATAAGAGGAATCTGTGCCCTTGTGTCACCTCACTGTGAACAAGGTAAACCGAATTTTAGTTGTGTGATGGACAGTGGAGGGCGGGGCTGTGATACTGACTGCCTGCATGTCGTTGATCTCGCGCTGGTACTTGATGATGGTGCTGTTTAGCTTCTCCTTCTCCGACCTCAGCTCCAGCTGCAGCTTCCTGTTCTCTTTCTCCTTTCGCCGCATGTCTGCGTCGTTGCCACGGCGACTGCCTACACCACGCACTTCCTTCCTGTTCATGATCTCCGCCAGTTTATTGACGGCCTGTGGACGGACACAAGTGTTAAGTCAGCACAAGGAAAGTCAGGCCTCAGCTCTTTTTAGGACTCTCTAGTTGTAAGCAGCTTCTTAAGCAACCATTAGATTTTAAAGTGCTCTATTTTTCCTAGAAAATCTTGAGGTTCTGACTACAGCTGCTTCCAAAAGATCTAACAGATGCAAATGGTTTTATCTGCTTCTTAAACACTGCAAAAGGTTTTATCTACTTATTGGCTGATTACTGCCTGTGGACATTCCCCTTTGACTAATTTATCTGCTGTCTGATGTATTCTACACCTTTCAATTTTGCACTCAAAGGTCATTTATCATTACAAGTTTGAAATGAAAGCTTTCTGTCTTCCAACCTGACTGTAAAGGCAAAAACAAGCACTATGTGGTGAGCTTTTTGAGATGTTACTTCATCATCTAAAGTCATCTAAAGTTGGAAAACACACACCTGGGTTTTTAGCGTCCTCTCCGACTGCAGCTGCTTCTCAAAGGTCTGCTTCATCTGGCTAATCTGCTGCTCCCAATCCTTGGACCTCTCTATTTCTGAAACCACAAAACAAAAAATGCAATGACAAATGCCCACAATGACGAGATCTTGCATGAGATTCTTAGTTTTTAGAGACAAAGGTGACGGCGTTACCTTCTAAGATCTCCTTCAGTTTGTTGTTCAGCTCCTCCTTCTCATTGGCTAGATTGGCAACATCGCTGGTCAGGGTGCGATTGGCTTCCTCCAGCTGAATATGACAAGAAATATTGTCACATTTACTAATATATGATCAGTGATATGGGCAGGATTTAAAGGTCCACTGCAGACTGACACTCTCATTATTTCCACATAATATTTACCTCTTTTATATCTGACAGGATACACTTCCTTTCCACTGTTCCCCATCCACAAACATCCTGACAATCCAGGTTTGAAAAGTATGTTGGTATCTAAGCTGCCTGCTGCCTGTTTGATTTGTGTTTCCAACTGCACATGTGGTCATCATTTTCTGTCACCAGTGATGAAACAAGGACTCACATTAATCTAATTTGATGAACAGCTGTGGCGCTCATCACCTTGTCAGAACCAGCTACAGTATGGACATTTGTCATTTACCCAGCCGTCATTCAAACAGCTGGGGATGAGGTTTGGGGCGAGGACACAAGGTGGAGGTTGATGTGACTCACTGAGCTGATGGTGATGTCCTTCTCGGCCAGCTCCTGGCGGTGGCGGGCCATCATCTCCTTCAGCTCCAGCTCCTTCATGATTTTCTCCTTCTCCAGGTCTGAATATTGCTCCTCAGCTATAGAGCGTGCCAGCTGCTCTGAGTCTGCCTTGGTCAGTGTGATCTCCAGCTGGGCCGCAAGGGAGTCCCTGGGAAAAAAAAAAAAAAAAAAAAAAAGTCAGGAAATGAGAAAAAGAGTAAAAATTCTCCATTTGGAGATTATGTCATCTTTGTTTTCTTCACTTTTACAAGTTGATAAGTTCCACTGAGCCATTCAAAAATTTTAACCACCTCTCTTCCTGTAGCTCCTGTAGAGACTGCTGTATGTCTTTGTAAAGCTTGTTCCTCTCTTCACACTCTTCCTTCAGCTCACGGACTTGAGTCTTATACAGTGTCTGAAAAACACAGCAAACAGGTCAAATACACCTTGCACAGGTAATAGATTTATATGCAACATGATACAGCCCCTATGTAAATCCACTTTGCTCTTTGCCTACCGTACAGTTACACAGGAAATACAAAGGACTAAGTAAGGAAGTTTAATGAAAGCAAAAGATACACAAGAGGAAGACTAACATCAGAGACTGCTAGATGATAAAATTAATCCAAATCTAAACCAAAATGCTTTCCCTATGGAATAGCTTCTATGCTCCTAAGTGCAATAAAATAACAGTAACAAACCAAAAATATACTGCAAGGGGAAACATGCATTTCAGCTGCCATTAAGGCCTAATCAGCAAAACAGACAGAGCACAAGACCCTGTATGGAGAACATTATAATTAAAATAGAAAGTAGAGGCATGAATGTCCACTTAACAGTTCAGTACACACATCACCAATTGAGGCCAAAAGCAGAGATATGCTGCAGGACCATTACAGTCCATGCACTCTGTAAAATCGTAAAACCATAATGTAATAAGCACAGACATCAACATATCCAATTATAGGGCAGAAAATAGACTCACAGAGAAATACTGTTCAGCTTCTAACTGGTCTTGGAGTTCCTTCATTTGCCCGTCTGAGTCTTGCCTTTCTCTGCAGACAAACATAAACAATTACTTTCCTCTGATGTTTATCTTTCCAAGTATACACGTTCCTCACCCCTTTCATGTCAAAATAAAATACAAAAGAAATGGTAAAATTCCTCAATAAAAAAATTGTTATGTTGTTAATGTGAAATAATTCAAATTAAACCAGCTGAACATTTCACAGACAGAGCTGCAAAGCAGGAGCAAAAAAGAGAGGGGAAAAAAGGAATCACTTCCTTGCATGATCCAAGCCTAGTCTACATGTACAAGGGGTACTGGCACAGAGCAACAGAAATACTGACTTGCGCAGCTCCTGGTTCTGTTTCTCCAGGCTCCGTTTAATGTCCAGCAGGTGATTGGTTTCCTGCTTGAGTTGTTTCTCGGAGGTTCGCAGGGCATTGAGCTGCTGGTTCTGGGCCTTCAGGTCGTTCTGAGTCAGGTTACGCTTCTGGGTCTCCTGCTCAATCTTCAGCGTCAAGTTTTTCACCTAAAGACAGAAAAACAGACAAAATAAATGAAGATGTTTCAAGTATGTTTAGTTGTGCACAGTATTCCAAATATTGGTTCATTGAGCTTCTTCTCAGATGGGCCATTTATACACATCTTTAATTACCTGCTGAAAGATGCACCTGAACCATCTGTACAATCTGGATTCTTGGCTTCACAACGCGATTTCTTCAGAACTTTCTATGACTTGCTCATCAATATGCAGAAACCAAATATTTGACCTTTTGTGAATGAATCACTATTGCAGTGCCATCTGCCATCTGAACAAGTTAAAAAAATAAATGTCTTTCTTGATAGCAACGTACCTTACAGTAAGAAGACCTGTTGTCACCAATAACTCTGAACAAGCTCAGTTTTGTGCAGTATCATGGGCAAACAACAAAATCTGATGGTAAATGGGATAACTAACATGTACAAGATGTTTGTGTATGTCAGTGTGAGAGCTATGGAAAATTGCTTTAAAAAAGTATAATCTTTTAAATCACTTTTTGGCTCTGTTCTTAATTCATGTCAGTTATGGACTCATGTCAGATTTATTTGCCAATTTTGGTGATATTTACATGGAAATTATAGTCTATTTCAATTGACTCTGACACACTATGACTTGACTATGACACACACACACACACACACACACCTCCTCTGTGAGGTGGTCCTTGTGCTGGCGGAGCTCGTCCAGTTTCTGCAGGGCCTGTTTGTAGTCACAGTCCTGCATGCTGCTGTGCTTCTCCAGCTCCAGTATTCGGTTCTCCAGCCGCAGTTTTGCTGCCCGCTCCTCTGCCAGCTTCTGCTCCAGCTCTGGAGGGGTGTGAAGGAAATGAGAATAGACACTGTTACTTTATTCAAACTGACTCTTTTACATGATACCTAATGGGGAGCGGCAGTAAAGTAGATGGAAAGCAGATGTATTGGAAAAAAGCACTGTGTCTCACTTCTTCTCAGGCAGAGTAGAGTGCTGTGTCAAGCTGAGGAGAGGTTCAATGATCTAAACGAGGTCACATGAAGCCAACTTCCTTTTCATTGTCAGCTCAAAATGTAGTTAAAACAGCGCGGATTGGAATAAATTGGAGCACAGTGCTGATGGATGTCCATGACTACCTTACCCTTCATAGACTCTGACTTGGCCCCATCAATGGTTTCTGTGATCTTGCTCTTGTCAGCGAGCCGTGCTCTGGTGGCTTTATGAGAGGCCTCCTCCTGCTCCAGGCCCTGCTGCAGCATCTTTAGCTTATAGGTCAGATCAATCTCTTTGTTGCTCTTCTCCTGTGCAGAGAAAAGAAGGACAAATGGTCAGGGAGTGGGGGGCTATTTGGTATTTTGATATGGATGAGGGTGACTCAAAGATTTCAACATTTGTTTTTTGTCAAACAGCTTAATTCAGACCTAAAGGAGAAATTTTCCAAGGAAATATAAATGTTATAGACAGTAAATCCTGAAAAGCCAAGATCTGGTGACCAATGGTAAAAGAACCAACAGCTGCCTGTAGCCTGGCCTTATAATTTACCTTTCCTTTTACAATTTTACAATTTACTTTTATAATTTACCTTCTCCAAATCAGTGAGTTTCTCGTGGAGCTGTCTCTTCTCAGTCTCAGCTTTGGACAGAGCCTGTCTCGCCTGTCGTACCTCCGCCTCCAGGCCGGAGATACGTCCTAAAAATCAAGAGAAAGGGTTGAGAGACAAATGCACAGAGGTACAGTTAGCAAGGAAACATGTTTCAAGAAAACTTACCAAGAAGCTGTGCACTCAACATACTAATAATTGTTCCACTTTCACTTTTTTCATTGAAGTAGATATGTAATGACATCTGATACAATCAGTTGCCTCTCAACATCTCAGCTCAGGAATGGTTTCTGATTTCTTTTCTTGATGGATGTGAGCCTTTATACAAACTGATCAGTGTCTCAAAGGCCAGCAAGACGGGGGTTGTAGAGGGCAGTTCCCAGGTGTGAGTGTGTACAACCAGGCATACACAGCAAACATTCCACAGTGACATTTCCAGCCCCTTATTTATCCAGGAAAAGTCAACTGAGAACCTGCCTTGCTTCACAGTCACACAGCTAAACACTTGGAGCTACCAAATACAACTACAGTATACTGTTGCCTACTGATGACCTGTTTTCATGTGTTTACATCTAAGCACTTACCCTAGATATTAAGAATCCTTTCTCTTATCATGGAGTACATCAGTCCAGGCAGAGTCCAGGTAAAAGCCATTATCTCTTTTTTATTCCCCTTATTAAATTTGTAATTATCACAAAGGGAGTTGATATCAGTCAGTCTATCAGACAAATTGTAATCAAATCATCAAAACACCATTTCATAGTGAAGTGCTTTTCATAACTACATAATATTCAGCCTACAATGATGCAGCCATAATCATGTTCAAAAGTTTCACCATGGCTGCCTTGTTTTTTCCCCTTGTTGCACATGTACAGTTTCATTTTTAGTTGTCAGGCCTTCACTTCATTTTGTTCACTTCATTTTGTTTGCTTTGTTTACTGCTTTTTTCTTTTGTGTGTGAAAAACAGATTACTAATTATAGGGTTTTATACAATTTCAGTTTTAAAAACTCTGTACATTTTCATATGTTAGCGTGTTTCCCTACTCGATTTGTAGTTGTAGTTGTAAGTATATTAGGACAATGTAGGAATATTTTTCCAAACTGTTTTGTGCAATTCCAAATTTAACATAAGACATAGAAACGACCAAGTTCTTTTTCTGCACATTTCTAGACTGAAGAATGATGTAATAATTTTAAAAAATCGCAAAGGAAAATTGTTAAATGTAAGTGGCTTTCCTCCAGTGTGTCACCCACCCATTAAGTCACTGATGGTCTCGGAGCCCTGGCTGTGCTCCCTCCTCTCGGCCTCCAGCGCGGCCTGCAGACTGATGCACTCCTTCTCCAGGCTCAGCTTGCTGCGCTCCAGCAGGCAGCATTTGTCCTGCAGTTCTCGCCCATTGGCCTCCAGCTGTTGCAGCTGCTTACTGCTCTCCGTCTGCGCTTTACGAAGCCTTGCCGCTGCCTCCGACTCAGCCCGCAGCAGCGTGTTGGCTTCTTCCAGCTGACAAAAAAACATGAGAAGGCTTCAGACAGTTCTTGCATAACTAAGGACCTTGACAACCCATGTTCCTAAGTGCAACAGAGTGACTTGAACACATCACACTATGCTGTTGTCAAGCTGATCAATTTGTTAGTCTCAGATGGCACCAGTATTTCCATAATCCATTTCTCCGCTATAAACTTGATAACAAGAGCTAAGCAGTTCCATATATTTGGAATTATGTGTTATCATGTGGGATTAACTGAGTATGATTACTGAGTTTAAATATTTTGGCAAATAAAGATCTAATGATGTCAGGTCAAATTTATGTGATATGGAAAATCTTAGGTAAGAATCCAACATGATTTCTATTAGAGCTTTTCCAAATCAGCTGAGGAAAACCAGGGAAAAACAGAAACACAGCAGAGTTGGGGTTGCTCAAAGTCTTTTGTTTGAAGATCAGTTATCAGTTTGACTTTGTTTATTCGTTACTGCCCAACCCATTTTTTAAAGTTATAATGGCTTAATGCATTATGCAGTAGCACTAGTGTCGGCAAACAGTGAAATATCTTAAGATTACAGTCAAGATTACAGTTACATTCCAAGAGAAAATCTCTTAAATCTGGAAAAAATTACTCAATAAATAAATAAATAAATACATAAATAAATAAAATCAAATCACAACTTCTAAATGCTGCTATTTTGCAAGTAAAAAAAAAAAAAAAATCTATTTGACAGGCTAACAATATTCATCACGTTCACATGGTGTCAAATTTTCAAATGGCAGGGATCTCATTTGTAATGACAGAGTCTCTGACCTGTCTCTGCAAATGAATGTTCTTCTCGTTGGAAATATGCGAGTTCTGGTTTCTTCTCTTCAGGTCGTCGAGTTGGTCTCGTAGGCCGTTGACTGCACAACACAGAAGGGCACAGAAGAAGAGAAGGGTCTGTTAATTTAGTCAAGCCTCAGAGGGAATTTCCTTCCAATTTGAAGACCGAGGAACATTTACAGCACAAATGTTTTCTTATGGTCTCTAGAACAAAAAAACTCACAAAGGAATACTTCCCAAACCTCCCACAGGTAAGCAGAAGAAAATAAATCTAGACATATGGCGATGCACACTGTTAACGGTGTAGTTTAAAAAAAAAAATAATCATAAAATATAATAACCAACTGGTATGTGGCAGCAGGAGAAGGGTTAAGTTAAGCTTCTGTTTTGTTCGCACACAGCTGTATTTAGTCGTAAAAATATGGTATTTTTCGTCTATCCTCATTGTTAAATCACTGTTTAGTATTCAAGAAGCATCAGCAACACAAATTTGAGACAATATATATAAGTGTAGTGTAAATTACATAACAGACTAATAGTACAAGACAATGACAATGCATTGACCCATAAAAAAAAAAAAAAAAGAGTAGGCCTGTGAGGTTATGCCTCTAGTAAGCAGGCTGGTGCACTGCTTGAAAACCTACTAAGATGGGAATTGTTAGTTGAATATGCTCTACTGTTACTGTTTTCAGCCAGTAGGTGGCAGTAATGGCTACTCTATTAGAGGCTGTTGACTCACATCAAAACTCTTCCAGTCCCAATTAAAAGCCAGACAAGAAGGCTTTGGTGAGCAAGCAATTATTCAGGAGGTTATTGTTTTATTTTTCAATTCACATGAATTGCATGAATGTTTATTTTTTCTTTCAACATAAGGGTCATTTCACAACAAAAAACAATTAAAAAAAGGACTGTGCCAGCACATGTCTAAGGGACCAGCTTTTACAAAATCTCCTACCAGCACTGATTTCCATTGCTTTAATTTTGCTGACAGCTTTTTTAAAACGTCTGTGCATTATGAAAACATCTCATTATGCAACAGGGTAATTAATCTTCTGTGTAACATTTGTAGATGCCATCTGCTGTTTTGAATATAACCTGACTGTCGTCATTTGATCACTCAAATCCCCATACACAAGAAAGGTCTCAATCTGATAGTACTTCAGTACCTTCCAAAGATGCTTTGATGACTCCTGATTGATAGATAGCAAAAATGCCAAATGTTGACTTTTGATAGCCAACCCTATCTACAGTATCTGTGTGTGTTAGAGTCCATGCATGCCCTGTGTCACCTTCGTTCTCCAGGCAGCGTTTCCTGTCGGCTTCGCTCTCGGCCTTGCGGTGACTCTCCAGGCTCTTGTGCTGCAGCAGGGCCTTCTCTCTCTCCAGCTGTCTCAGACTCGACTCCAGACTCTTCCTGCTGCTCACCTACAATTAATCATTAGATTATCTGTTCAAAAAGTCCTATAGGGCTGGGTTCATGTTACTATGATTACATAATTAGCTTCATGAGAATTGATTTTGGTGAATCCAGTTGGGAACTAACACAATTTGGATCCAAACAGAACGGCTGACATAATTATTCAAGTTCAGTTAGACTCACAACTTTAGTCCTCCACTGGACATGAAACGGTGGCAGTCAGACATGTTCAAAAATGGATTACGGTTTATTATTTTAATAACATGTTAAAGAAATTCATACAATTTGTGTTGAAGGGTGTGAACAGAAAATATGTGTATGAAAACTGAATAAAGGAGACTAACTAAAATGATGGCTGTGGGGAGACTGAGCTGCTACAGTGGCACACAGCAGCAGTATACACAAAGAAAAACAGATGTGATCTCTACCAGTAGCAGTGTCTGTGATGTGGATTTTTCTCTGTGATTTGCCTACCTCCTCTTCAAGTTCTTTGGAGATCTTCTCTAGACGATTAGTTGCACCTCTGCAGAAACAACAACAGAATACAATAATGATAATTTGAAAAACAGAAGTCACATGCCAACTCAGCTCAAGCACATGCAATATTTGGAGCAAAAGTTATTGTATAGATGTTATTTTTCTATGCCTCTAATACCTGTATTTGTGCTCCAGATCG
This sequence comes from Myripristis murdjan, assembly GCF_902150065.1. Classification (NCBI taxonomy): domain Eukaryota; kingdom Metazoa; phylum Chordata; class Actinopteri; order Holocentriformes; family Holocentridae; genus Myripristis; species Myripristis murdjan. The sequence continues at coordinate 23,061,751 of NC_044001.1, read as the reverse complement.
TCTTTGGATTGCAACTCATTATTTAGCTGCACCTCTAGTTGGCGAAGTTTCTTCTGCAACGCCGCTGACTGTAAGAGGAAAGGAACCATCAATCACACATGTCCTGGTGGCTTTGCTGGCCAAAGCACAAATCATGTACTGAAGTTCAAACCAGGCTCACTGCCTTTGTTCTCCTGGATGACCAAAAATATTACAACCTAACAACAGTATGGTATTTTCCTATTATCATTCAACAACAGTGCTGCACTGAGTAACAGCCAATGAAAGAGATAGAAGAGGATATATTAAACTGCACATCAAATTCTTCATCCACTCTGTCCAAATAAAAACATAGCGAGGCGACAGGCAGAAGTGGACCTTAAGCTGTTTTACTCTGCTCCAAAACGGAGGTTAAATAATGAATGGAAGCCACTATGTAAGTAATAATAGTCGATGAGATTGAGCATTTCCCCTCTGATAAGCTTTTAGTCATTTAAACTGAAAGCTGCTTAGGTCTAGTTTAGCTTGGCTAAGACCACAAAAGTCCTACCAAAGGCTGACCCTAAGTCATGGGATCAGCATAAGAAATTCTCTTTTGTGTCACTGATATTCAGTTCATGATCCTTAATGCATTGTTATTCAATCAGAATGATTGCAATGTCAACAAGCCTGTTTTGAGTGCTCATCTGAGATTATATCCCCCTTACTTATTTCCTTGTTGAAGCCTGTTGAAGTCTGGGTACTGCAGTAACACATTCTCCATGTAGCAAACAAACAAACATACATACACACACACACAGTATGCAGTGGTTAAAAAATAAGGGTGCTTACCTCTCCTTTTGAATTCTCGTGGACAACCGAAGAATTGTTGGAAGAGCTTAATAACCTGGAAAGTCAACAATCGAGGTTAATATCTATTAACTTAAAAAAGGGACCATATACCTCCACTCCTTAAATTGTAAAATGTTTTACTGTATGTATAATATTTACAAATCTAGATGCTGTGTGGTTTCGATCTACAGCAAATGTAAATTCAGGTTAAATTTGACTAAATTACATGATGATGTGAAAACTGAATGATGTCTGAGGAATTAATTCATTGTCACAGCAGAGTGAGTGAGAAACTATGAGTGTAAGGGAGTACTGATGATAATACAAATAATTACAATAATCAGGTATACAGAAATCCATACAACAAATAAATATTTGAAGATCCAATATTTTTATTGACAGTTTTGCAGGATTGAAAGAGATGTGAATTACTGTGCATTACTGGATATGCACATTATCTGTGTGCATAGTGGATAAACATACAAAGTAATGTGTTTAAGCCAGCAAAAGTGGATTAAAAGCTATTCACCAAAAAGTGTAGAGTGTGCAGGTGTGTATTAAATGTGTATGTATATAGTCTCAACAATCAACAGAAACAGAGATAAACAGATAGCTTACTGGTCCTCTTTGAAGTAGGTGAAGCCGACAAAGGGCAACTGATTTCCAACAAAGGCCTTAGGCATGGGGAAAGTTTCCACATCGCCCTTGTCCTCCTCTATCTCATCAAAGTTACTGGTGTCTATGTCACTGCTCAGCTCTGGGACAACAGGGGCAACCGCTGAGGACAAGGAAGACAGAGGGTGAGGACAGGGTGAGACAGATAACACAAATGGGAGAGAATGTGAATTGTTAGAAAAGAGGCATCGCGCGGAAAGCCACTTTCACTTTTAATATGTTCAATGAATGAATTTAAAATAGGCATTATGTAGGGTCAGCTGAAATCGCTCCCCCCTGTTGAATTTGGTGACACTAACTGCCTCTGATGGTGCTGAAGGTCCACTGGTCATTCTTGAAGAAAGGGTGTCGCTTGATTTCTTCCACACCATTCCGGCCCAATCGCACCTCCCTCAAAACAAAAAGACTAAATGAGTGGTAGAGCAACAGCTACAGTTACCTTTTGTCTGCTTATCTTAAGGTGGGAACTGGTTAAAATGGCACCACTTTATTATTCTTTTACAATGTGCGATTTGTACTGTTTAAAGCTGCAGTAGGCATGATTTCCAAGTTAAAATGCATATGCCTTATCAAAATAAGCAAAATGGTGCTGAAAAAAAGAAGGGCATTGTATCCACTTACTTAAAATCCCATAGATTTGCCCTGTTTTTTCTGAATAAACTGGTGTTTAGGGTTAGGGTATCAACACTGGTTAGTAATCTTCTTGGTGATTTCTAAGTGAGTGCTGAGTTTTGAGCAATATTTTACATAGTTAGCTCGCTGTACCTATCAGTAAGGAAGGCACAGATAATATTCTTGGCATCTTTGGAGATCTCCACATCATCTGGGAAGTTGAGGGAGTTCTTATGGTCCATGATCTTGCTGTAGGTTCCCACCAGAGAGTCAGCATAGAACGGAGTGTCACCTAACAAAGATTACAGTATTAAGGTTAGCTGTAAAATATACTCCAATAGAAACAGGAATGAACGGCTGCTTTCTGTAATGACATGATTCTAGAAAGCTATTTATAGTATAGATGAAGAAATAGCATATGGTATGGTACAATAGCGACACAAAGTCATACTAGGCAGCATTTAAGGAAAATATAGATTTTTCCACTCATGTCCTGTGGAATTCTTGTGACCACAAGAAATGTTCACTGACCAACCAGCATCTCGAAGATGAAAACCCCCACGGACCACCAGTCACACTCTCTGCCGTAATACCCATCTCCTCCCTGGGATTTCAACACCTCAGGAGAGATGTAGTCTGGAGTTCCGACTGCTGTATCACAGTGCACCATGCCAGTCTGAAACAGAAACCCACAACAATGGCCTTCAGAGGAACAACCTTACAAGTCAGTTCTGACAGTGCAGTCTCATATCTGGCTTTTTTTTCTGGAACGGCTGTTTTTTTACTCTGCGCCCACAGACACTTGATAAATACTAGCATTAACTGAGTGTTTGCTAAGCGTGTCATTCATGCTGGCAAGGACCAAAATTTCCTTTGTGGCCGAATCTGCTTCTAGTTTCAAACCAACAAGTGGCGAATAGCATAATAGACAGCTGTACAATAATCAAGCCAATTCAAAAGTCTGCCCTGGAATTAAATGAAAGACAAAGATTCGGTTGTGCTACCTTTGCCAAAAGTATAGAGATGTGTTAATGCTATTCTATTTTTTTTTTTGGTAGTAAAACCACAGCCTCAACCAGTTTGTGCTGATAATATGAAAAAGAGGCTCAAATGACATGCAATTTGTCTCCATAACAACATCAGATGGTCTGTTGAGCATTAGTGACATGGTGTCAGTTTATTGGTATTGTTCAGATGTACATTTGTATGTATTTTGCTGTACCATGGCAGAGAGAAGACTTGAAGCAGAGCATGAAACTGTAAGCTTCATACACAGCATAAATTAGAAATAGCATATCTCAAGTAATGGGCACTCTTCTACAAAGTTAATTATTTTTCAACTTTAGAAAGTGCACGTGTATTATTCTTGAGTGCTGCCACTCTCCATGTCCTTTTTGGTCCTATTTTTAACCTTTGTTCTACAGTTTATTGTGGGTGTATTGTTGTCTATGCATGATAATCTTTTAAAATAAAATTTCAACAAACTGTGCTCCACAAAAAAACAAGCCAAGCACAATGGACCCTGATGATTTTAATTAATAAAAATGTTGGAGGTTTGGAAAAAATTGAATCATTTGAACACGGCTTGACTGTGAAGGTCTGATCCCAAAATTGTTTATCTTTGAGAAGTTTAGGATGCTGGGCTGATGTTTCTATGAGGGCAAACAACTCACAGAGTTCATCTTCATGCATGTGCCGAAGTCAGCTAGCTTGAGATGCCCGTGTCTGTCCAGCAGCATGTTGTCTGGCTTGACGTCACGGTGGATGAAGCCCATGGAGTGGATGGCGTCCAGGGCCATCACTACCTCTGCTGTGTAGAACTTGGCCCATTTCTCCGGTACATCATAGGTGCTTGTCAGGTTGACCAGATCCCCTCCGGGCATGTACTCCATCACCATGTAGAGGTAGTGCTCATCTTGGAAAGCACAGCACAACTGAACATGCAAACAAACACATCAACACAAACTCCTTTCACTGATGGTGACTTAAATACTTCTACATCACACTTGCAAAGGTCTGGGTACCAGCACTGTCTGACATTGCTGAATGATGGCTGTGTGAACTGATGACAAAGCATGCTGTGCACTTACTACCTGAAACATATTTTGAAAATCTTTGCAGGCAAATCCACATCAGAGTAGTGAGTTGAATTATGTGCCACACCTGTACAACCCAGGGACTGTTGGCAAAGGCCATGATGTCCCTCTCCTCCCAGAAGAAGGCTGAGTCTGAACGCTTGATCATCTCAAACTTGCTCAGCAGCTTCATAGCGTAGACCTTCTGAGAGGCTTTGTGCCTCACCTGAGTGGTTGAGGGGAAATAACCAACCATGACTTATGAATAACAGGATAGTCTGAATGTTACATCAGTAATGTTTTAGCAGTCTTGGATTTAATCAAGAGACTTCTCCCTACAGTAAACTTGGTTGTTTGTTTGAACTGAAAATTAACACCAGCTTCCAATACTCACGAGCTGAACTTCACCAAATGCTCCTCGGCCGATTACTTTAACTCTGTCAAAGTCCTCTGACCTCATCTGGAGGTCCCGAATATGCCCCATGACCTTCTCATCTAACATCAAACAAAGAAGACCGATTATGTCACCTATTTAAATCAACAGTCAATTTATGGCAATAATAAATTTCAGGTTTAAAAAAGGGGTAAACATCCTCAATCCCGTACGCACACACACACACACACACACACACACACACACACACACACACACACACACACACACACACACACACAAATACTTACATCTGTTTAAAAAGGTTTCAATGTTTTTGTTTTTACGTAGTGCAGGGTAGTCCAAGTCTAAAACCAGGGCATTTATAGAGTCCTGCAAAGAGAGGAAGAATAATCTCGCATCAGGCTTGGCCATCAGAAAAGATGGAACAATAAAAATCTGCAAGAAATCTCAAATTTTACTGCTGATAGACAGAAATTTATATAGCCAGATCACTGTGTAGTTATTTTAATAACATTCAAATGGGAATGTACTGGACCCAACTGTTTTCTTGCATTACAGGTAATCATAGAAGGGGCCACATCAGAATGGTGTTGATGTACACAAGGAAATGTATTATTGTAAATGCCTAATAATATTTGTTAGAAAGTATCATTTGCATTTTTGGATGAAGCATTTCAAGATGTATTTGACTGTGTTGTGAGCTTCCTGTTTTTAAAGAGGAGATTTATAATGGTTTTTGAGGCTGAATACGAGCGTCCTCTTAGAGCAGTGTGAAGGGCAGCAAGCTGCAGTGGACTGCAAGTTTCTCCTCACTTAAGCAGTTATGATGAGTATCAGGAATTTAGTATAACTTATGTAAGTTGAAAAATACCAAACCTATCCTTTAAGAATGATAGCAGTGACTTTAGTACTGACAGGAGGGTGTTTCCTGAACACAAAAGAATCTGTAGTGAAAAAATATTTTTTCATTTTCAAATTCATGTTGACACCTGGTTTGATAAATAAATGGCAACCAATAAATGAGCAAAAGACAGACTTATGCAAATCCCCCAATCGGCACAGTGCATAACAATGAGGAAGTCATCTATCAATGTGTGCATTCCTGAACGGTCAATGCAGAGCTGTCTGAAACTCTGAGCCAAGCCAAATGTTACAACAGAGCCTGCAGTAACCCCAGTCTGACCCAGTAGTGTCAATTGGTTTCTTTCACACTCCTCTGCCTCTTGTCCCTCTCTCTTTCTTTCCACCCTCTCCCTCTCTTTATGGCTACACTGCGATTCAGGATGCCATGATCTTCCTTCCACTTCCTCTCTCGCCCTTTTCTTCCTCTTTTGCCCTTTACTTCTGCTCTTCCTCTTTCATCTGTCTCTCTCCTGCTCTCTCCATCTTCTCTGCTCCAGTCAGCCTGCAGCGAGCCACACTCTGTTTCGTCATCTAAACTTCACTTCCCCATTAAAGGACTGACCTCACACAAAACTACTATTTAAGGGAAAAAATACACACGCTAGGGGGGCAAGTGCGCACACACACATACACACACACACACACACACACACAGACAAAATCATACACATAAGGATTTCCCTGGCAGCTTAGCAATACAGGAAATGATCCACCCCACCCCAGGGCTGGAAGATAATTTCAGTGTGTCATGAAGCCCGTCCCTGTGTGCAAGTCATTTCCTCTGAGGCAGCATTCTCTGCTACTACTGCCCTGCATGAGCCGGCTGCCAAGAGAATAAAATACAGACATGCGTGCCACTGAAATGCATTACAAAATACACAAAGCAACCACGCAGACACTCTTTAATTACCAAAACATCTTTCAAGCAAATAGGCTACTTCATGTATTATTGAGTTTAAAGGCACATTATTCAAAACTGCTGAGGGCATGATTTTTAGTGAGGACCCTTCAGACTCAACAAACAAAAACATGGAATAAGCAAAAGTCCTCACTTAAATTGACACTCAGAACTTATTCAAGTGCACCTTTAACAAGGTCACCAATTACAATTTGAGACTTTTTAAACATTGCTTAATGCTCATAAACAATATATAAAATACAATATACAAAATACTAGACAGATTTGACTAATAAAATTAATGTGAATGTGAAAACCGTAGACCGATCAGAATATAGGTTTGTATGGCTGGACTGATTTCTCAGCAGCAAGAAAGCACACAGAAAAAAACTGAATTCAACAATTTGATACTCAAATTTTTCTATGTTCATGAGTTAACTAATGAGGCATTTTAATCAATTTTTGGGACTTGCAGAGACCCTGTATTTCATGCATAATAAGCAGTTCAGTGTGGTTGAGCTCCACAAGAGAAATGGCTGCATGCAGTTCTTTCCATCTGCTTCCATTAGCATGACTGAAAAAAATGCCAACAAGCCTCTGGAGGACATTTCTCAGCTGCTCTGCCAAAGCAGCTATTTATAAATATTAAATAACTGACAAGTGTCTGGGGATGTGTTAAGCTGGACTGAGAAGTTATTTAAACTTTAATGTACCTGACATATTTGGACTTATTCCAAAGCACCTCCCTTCCTCACCCACAGCCATGGTGGCTTATCTAGCCTTTGAGGTGAAAATCTGTTTTTTATGACCGTCAATAGAAACAGTTACAAACCACAATCTCAGTCCTTACTCCATAGTTAGTCCATGTCCATAGTTTAAATCAGGACTCGGATATGGAAAGATATTTAGGTTTGTGTTAATTATGCAATCATGTAGGTGTCATACAAATAATTTCAAAGTGCTGAGATTAAAACATAATGTTAAGATGATCACTTGTACATATTTTTGTGTCATAATGATGTCTAGTGAGCAAACACTTTGAAACATGAGCACATTCCCTTGATTTCTTTCAAAAAAGTGAAGAAAAAAGATGGTGAGAAAATTAGCAAGAAATGATCTGGAAATCAGCAAAAATAAACAAATAAGCAAACTAATAATAATAAAAAAAAAATACAAGAAAATTACCTGAAAATTATTTATTTTTTAAAAAAGAAAACATTATCAGACAATTACCAAAACTAGTCCAAAAAATATATTTCTAATTATTTTAATATTGGAATTTTAATTTATAGTACAAGAATGAGGAACATGGAAAAATATGAAAAATTAAACATAAAATTCTTAAATAAACATTTAAAAATCAATTTTGTTCCAAGGGTGAATAAAATCTTTTACGTTGTTCATCTTTTGGACCTGCAGTGATCAAACGCAAGTCCCCTGAATGATTTTGTGCCTACAGTATCACTGCAGTGACAGACTGGCAGTTAATGCCTCAAACAGCACGGTCTGCCTGAGCTGGCATGAGTTTCTGCCCAGTTAGGCTTATCAGTCTGAGCTCTTATATATGGAGCAGATAGCACTTCAGCATTTTATCTCTGCTATACTGTAATCAAGCCAACGGGTTATGCTGGGTTGCTTGGCAACTCCTGGAAAATACAAAGACCTGAAAGCAGTTTAAGCCACAGAGAAGCAGCAGTAAATAAGCAGTCTGCTTCAACTGTTCTATTCTCTTCCATTTTATTTAGCAAACCTGCTGTTGACGTGACTGAGCTGTCATTCTCTAGTTGTCTGCTTCCACTCTTTATCACCCTGTAAAAAGCCACGTGGCTCAACCAGCCAGGAATGTGATGATGTTAACCTGAGAGGGGATAAACACAGGGAGGAATAACCCAACTATTCAAAGCCCCTCGCATCGGAAACCCTCGCAGCTATATTTGCAGTCATTTCCCAACCCTCGCCTCCCCCTCCACCTCTCAATCTCATCACCAGGCATGTGGAACAGAAAACAAGCAGCAGTGCTCTGGGCTTTAAAAGGCTTGGGCAGAAAGCTAATGTTTTGATCGAATTCCAGACGTTTAAAAATAGTTGTCGGGATAAACGGAGGGCCGGGCAGAGTTGGGGGACCGTGCCAGGCCGGGCCCATAACTCACCAAGAAAGACGGAGAACGGCAAGAATCCTGCAGAGGCTCATAAAAAAAAAAGCACAGCTAATGTCCCCTCAGGGAATAACTACAGTACGTCTTATTCTTTCACTTGACAGATTTTTGTCCCATGCTCCTGTGCCCTATGCATTTTTTGGCATGCTGTATTAGACAGTACACTGAGGAATGTGGCAGGAAAAATGGTAAAGAGAGGATGACTACGGTCCTGAACTGAACTTAAGGTCAGCTTGCTACAGGCTTGTGGCAATGTTCCACTGGCCAAAAAAAAAAAAAAAAAAAACATAAAACAAGATAATGGGGTAAAAGCATTACAGTGGCAAAGTGGTCAACGCTGTGGCATGTCTCTTATTACTGAGGAGTTTGCGACCGCTACTGTCCGAGTGTGCCACATGACATTTTATTTATTCATTTAATTGCTCAATGATGGTTCAGAAATTAAGTCTTAACTTGAAGGCAGTCAAGTGTTTCTCCTACTGTTACACAGCTGCTAGCCCTCTTAATACAATTTCATTATCCTGGGTTTCAATATAGTTTAAATAGCATCCCATGATGGTCTTGTTCATCAGAGGCCATTCCACTCCAACAAAGACAGAATTCTGAAGTAACAATGTAAGATTTAGTATTTTTGGCATGAAAATGAATAGATATATATGCATACACATATAGATGTTGGATATGGACGATACCTCAACAGAGACATATTTAAATTTATTTTGACTGAACCCTAACACACACACACACACACACACGCACGCACACACACACACACACACATTGCTGTCTTGGCTTCGCTAAAAAGGAATGAAAGATGTATGTAGTCATTCACAATGTAAAAGCCTCACAAGTAAGTAAAAGGAATTGTTGTTGCTCAGATCAACATCCCTCTCATATGTGCGCATGTTTGTGACAGTGTATGCAGTATGTATGTGTTCAAGAGTGCAAAATCGTGTGTATGTATGTATGTGTGTGTGTGTGTGTGTGTGTGTGTGTAGGAGGTTTTGTTTCACCAGCAGGTTGTGATGGAATAATAGTGCTGAGGCCAGATGGATAGAGCACTGTGCGTGGGAGTCTCCTCTGTTCTCTTCTCTGCTCCCGTCCCTGAACTGACTCACACTCAGGTAACAAAATCTTTAAGATTTGCAGAACATTAAGACGCTGCAACAGTATAGCTCAAGATAGGGGCTTGTGCATCTGGCCACTAGGATGTCGAATGCTGTTGAATGATTGTCTGCTTTGCATGACTGGGTTCTATTCACTCTCTGTTCAACCAAGAAGGGAAGTAAAATTTCAACATTTCAAAAAGTTTCAAAACACTTCCATCAAGGTTGCCATACCCAAAATATAAAGAAAACTGTATTTTTTTTTTTAATTAGAGAGGAATCTGTAGTTTGTTTACATGTGAAAATGATTTGATTTCAACCATGCACATTGCGCTTAAATGCAATGTTTCGTGCCCGGCCACATGACTTTTCCAAAAGCCATGTGTCTAGACAAGAGGATCCGCAAGATTAAGATAGGATCTTCTCAGGATATGTATGTATTTTCTTTAACATGAAGAGCATGTACCACTGTACACAAATTAGGAAATCCTCTAGTCTTCACAGTGTCACATGAACAAGTCATATGGTCATGGACAAGATTTTATAGATTCTATTTTTTTCTGAAAATGCAACTAATTTCTACTGGGAAATTAAGTTGTTTCATTATTACATTCCCTGCATGAGGGACTCTGGATATGACACTCCTACTGATGCTGGTTTGTAATGAATTTGTTACAGCTAACATGCAATTCTTTTTTTCCCATAAGAAAACAAAGACCAATCAATCATGGTCATTTTTGACAGTTCCTGACACGCTGATTATCAGTGGGGAGTATAATCAACGGACAGGTGCTGTGCCACCTATTAATGCTTGGTAAACTTTCTGGGTAACACTTAGCGAGAAACTGCACTTCCTGTTGTCCTCAAAAATCTTATTTGCAACAAGTCACGCCTTTGGTCCCACGGTAATTGTTCCAAGCAATACGGAGCACACCAAGGCACCATTTTCTCTGATAAACAGTTGCACCAAAAAAGTGATGGAGAACATTAATGATAAACTATCACATTTAAGGCAACTTGACTACAAACAGTTTGAATAAAGAATTCATCACCTGTCAAACCCTTGTTGAAGACGTATCTGAGTATCTCTTAAAACCCTGCTTTTTGCTTGCAGTTCTTGAATGATGAGTGTTTTACCTGAAAATTTTAAAACTATTCATTATGCAAAGTGCACCACAAGATCAATTTAATTGCTTCATGTTGATATAATGTTCTCACACTGCACATTCAAAAGTGTCTCGTTTTCATTTATTAAAAAGACAATCACTGCCTTGCTATGATACTCAGTTTGGTTACACTAGCATAATACTTGAGAGGAGCCTCCCCCTCCCACTTAAAAAAAGCTGCATTTTCTCTCACAGAGCATATTAAATATTTGTGACATTCCTGCCAAAATGAACTAAGGCTGTTTGGCGTATCACAACAGTGAGATCAACAGCAATCTTTTCAACTAGAAAACTCCACGTTGACATCAAAGCTCCCCCTACACAAAAATTGCAAAGCTACAGCCCGTTTTGTTTGTATAAACTTTTCCTCTAGGTTTGATTTTGCAACAAAAGAGCACATGAATGCAATGCTCTTTAGCAGTTGATTTGTATGGGCCAGATGTCATAGATTGTCACCAGGACATGAACATAGCATAACTGAATAGTTATGACAAATAAACAATGATCATCTAACGATAGAAATCACAGATCCTGATCACTACTAAAATGTAATCAAGTGATCCTTGGACCAGTGACTATCTGTACTCAAAATTTTAGCCTGAAGCATTGCTACCTTTTTCATAAAGCTTGACAAGAAGCAGACAAACACAAAGACAAAAAGACAGAGATGAAACCATAACCAAATTGAAACTCTGATGGTGGTGATAAATTAGAGACCATTTGGGGTCTATTCAGAACCCTGATACAAAGAAATGATACAAAGTATTTTACATGTTATCTCAGTTGAGTATTCAAAAACACTCGGGTGGACGGCTTATGGCTGTAATGAGTTGATCAAGTTTCCTAGCTCTGATCACCAGAGAGGACTGTAAACTACAGCACTAAAGTCAAATGTGACACATTTTACGACGAATGAGGGTTTACACACCCGGAAGACGCCGGGTATTCTTCACTGGAGTGGAGCAAAATCCAAAAAAAGGCCACAGAGAAGCCCGACTATCTCACTAGAGGAGGTGTGGAGAGGAGAGACTGGCTTGTTTTGCAAAAAATTGGCCGGGGCCACCGTCCCCAGCGCCTTATAAGGCAGTGTTTCTCCCAGCTAGCACATTGCAGCCAGGACTGCTGCTGCTGCCTGCAAGCAACTCAGCTATACTCCCAAGACAAACCGGACACCCACACTCAGGCTAAAGACACAAAGGGAATGACTTTAAGGGGATATCCCCACTCCACCCCAGACAGGTGATTGGAAATAAATACACAAGATGGAGAAAGGGAGAGGGGATGCAGAGGGGGTGGAAAAGCAATGATATGGGCACGACAAAGAAACACTACAAAGAAGGACAAGAAATAAAGAAAACAGAAATATTGTTTATAGATGAGTATGACAAACATGACAGAAAGAGAAGATAGAAAGACAGAAGACAGAAAAACAGTATAAAAAAGGAAGCAAATGGCTAGGGACTGAGTGAAGGATGATAAAAACAAACAGAAAAATGAGTAGGATGGAGGAGAGAGAATAATGCTGCACAGAATGAATGAATATTCAGAAGGAAAGAATTTAAAGAGGTACCCAGGAAGTGTCACAAGAGACGATTTGAAAAACTTTACTTCCCACACTGCTCTCCAGGCAAACTGATGAATAGCAAGCACATATTTAGCCTTGAAATATTCTCCTCTCCCCAGAAGAGTTCAAAACCAGAGGGACAACCATATGTTATCCTGGAACAAAAAAAAAAAATAGACTTTTAAAATAAGTGTATTTTTTTCCACCAGCAATATCTGCTGGGTGTTCAACAAGCATGAGATGGGGGTTGGCTGAAGGCTGAGAGAAGCAGAATGAGAGAAAAGAGATAAGGCTAAAAGTGAAAGGGGAAAGTGCAGCCATTCGCAGGGACTTTGAGCCCCATATATAGCTGCCAACTATTTACTCAATGAGGTCATTTCCTTAAGGACGTCAGAAAGGCTTATGTGACTGCAATCAAGTGTCCATGTTTTTTTTTTGTTTTTGTTTTTTTAATCTGGAAAAATGCCCTTTCTTCTGCTTGCCCTCAGCAATCACTCAATATACGTCAAGCTGCCAAGTGAGTTCAGTACTTCAGTCAGCAGCGGTATGCTGCCAAATAAAGATCATTACAGCTTGCACAGGGAAAAGGTTGCTGATACTTTAGGTTGCATTTGTTCCAATGCTGATAGAAGCACTACAGTGGATAGTTTATGGCTTATACCAGAGGCTTTCAAACTTTTCATGTACCAGATCCCCAAGCTCATTTGCATTGTGCAATGCACCCTCATTTGAAGTTTCCCTGGCAACCTTATGATATGAAAAGATATTTTGGTGTGGTCCTTGAGCATTGATAAATAGATTCAAAGTAGTGAGAAGAAAAAAAAAATCACTCATGTTTTTGTATAATAGCATTTGTACTGAATTAAATCATTATGAAATTAAAAGTGCACTATGCAAAAATGAAGGTAGATTGAACAGAGGACTGTTGAGACTTAAGCAAAAGAAAACCCAGATTTTATCAAACCAATGAGAACCATGTAGACTCAAACATCAAAATGCTGGCTAATTCCACATTTTTGGACATGAGTTGAGTCTAAACAGTCCTCAGTCCTCCTGGAAGCAAGGATCCCTGAGGGTGCCTGGACTCGACTTCGAAAACCACTGATTTAAACAACTACAGTGTAAGAGGGGTAAAGAGCTTAGAGCAGATGCATTCATGCAATGTTTTCATTCTCAATTTTCTCATTGAAGAGATGGTTTTAAAGACATGCATTAGGTGTCATTTAAAACTATGAAAGTGCTTTCACTAGAAAAGAAAATGTCTCAAAAAAAGGACAATCATCTTACATTTGAGCTGCTTGATGTGTAATATTACAGGAGCATAATGCCATACCAGCACAAACACTTTTTGATCATCAAGGCTTGGCTTGTTGCTCATTAATCTGAGTCTATTTTAAGGAACAGAGCACATTATATCCCAACTTAGAGATGGTCGAAATGGCAGCATTCTTTAAAGGAATGTCATTCATTCCAGCTGACTGATGCAGCAGATTTACCTCGTCAGCGTTCCCTAGCCCTGGAGTGGGGGTGGGGGGGAGACATCACTCCTCAGCAAAGTCTTACATGCATCTTAAGTCAGATTCAAGTGGAGAGAAAGGTATTACCAGGCTGAAACTAATTTGTCAGTTTCAATAACTGAGCTCTTACTTAGGAGACTGCATAATCCATTACCCTGTCTTACCCCTTGCTTCTGATACTGGATGTTTCTGTTGCTGCTCCTATGCCAGAATAGCAGGGGTGTTGTTGTGATTCATTCTTTACTGAAAATGAGCCTGTGAGCAATTATTACGGCACTGAAAAGCATGCAGGATTTAATGCCACCTGAACAGATGGATGTTTTTTAACTCTGGTCTGTGTGTGTGCCTATCAGAATGCAACACTCAGAAACCAATCTTCTTGATCCCAGCGACAGCACCGAGGCTGCTAAAAATGGAAAACTGCAGCCTGTTCCCTCCTACACATGCTTCCCACTCAACGTTTCTCCAGAACACTCAACACCTCTATCTCCCCAACTCATATGCAGGAAGTAAACACAAGCGCTGCTCAGCCAGCATTCTGACTGCTAGTCCTTGTTTAAAAGTGAGCACAGAGAGCTGATCAGGAGTGGGCACTTTCAGGGGGCCCCAAGCTTGATGGAAAGCCCCACTGTCAGATCTTGTAAGGGGGACCAAAACTGATCTAACTTTAAAGCTGCAATAGGTAACTTTGCCGATTGGTGGCTCCAAATGGCAGCAAGAGATAACTATTTGAAATTTATGAAATTTAAATTGATATCCAAAAACCTGTACACCAAAGGGGTGAGAGAGGCTAAATATCTAATGTTGAGGAATTCAGTCTTCTTGGCTGTAGCATCACACCAGATACAGTCCTGATTTACTTTCAGCATGTCCAAAACCAGTGGCATAATATCTGGCTGGTCAAGACTGTCTTACACCTAGTCTTAAGGATGACTAAAAACACTCTAAACGTTTTAGTAAATCTGGGGAAGTCTGCACTGTTACAGAGCACTGATCCTTTACTGAATGTAGAAAATGTACTTTATTTTTCTCCATTAAAGAGATCTGCTGGTGTGAATAAAGCAGAAAACAAATTTCCTTCACTTCAGTTTCTGATGTGTGACATGTCACTCTTGGTGAAGCATTCAAACACTAATACTGGAAAACGTTCAAACACTGATACTGGTGTTTTAGCCTTGTACAGGGCAGGCTAGGGTGCATCCCCTGACGCTCCAAAAAAGGTTAAGGTCTCCTTCATGAGGCTAATCATGACACATGAGGGAACAAGTGTAAAATCGGTAGCATAGGTCTTAGTCAAGTCACCACTGAAAAATCTGCATCTGAATTCAACAGTTTAACTCATAGCCAACTAACGTCAGAGGAAAAGACCCACTCACATCACAGGACCTGCAGTAACTACACAATTCATGTCTTGCAGACCTCAATCTCAGTTTGTTGTTTCTGTAATGTTTGTTTTCAGGTAGCTTTAACTAGAGGAATACATGGCCACCACACTTTGGAGTTGCCAGTTTGTGTAGGCAATCAGTGTTGACAGACAATGCACCGAGGGTGATGACCCAACAGTTTATGGACCTTTGATTCAAGACCTCACAGACACAAGTTATGCAGACGTAAGCAAGCTCTGCAATGTTGTTTTTCTGATGATTTAACAGCCCTTTGTTTAGCCTGGAGGCTGCATGATAATGATTTCCAGACCAAGTTTTATATTAAAACTAGAGGAATGGCATAATCTCTCATGATACTGAATTAAATGTGTGCAGTGACAGCA
This sequence comes from Myripristis murdjan, assembly GCF_902150065.1. NCBI lineage: Eukaryota > Metazoa > Chordata > Actinopteri > Holocentriformes > Holocentridae > Myripristis > Myripristis murdjan. The sequence continues at coordinate 23,046,104 of NC_044001.1, read as the reverse complement.
CAGCTGCAACATAACTGGTCTGAAAACATATCTCAAGAGCAAAACTTTTGTCTCAGTCACATGTAAAAGAAAAAAAATATGGCTTGATTGGGTGGACAATATGTGCTTAACCATCTATGGAAGCAAAAATAACAGTGGATGTATGGATCTAGCGTTTCCCCTGTCCGGACAGTGGGCACTGGGGCTATCCTGGTCCAGTGGGCCTAACTCCTAAATAACCAGGCGGGAGTTTTAGATGGAAACATTAGTCTCCATAAACAGACCGAGTAGGACAAGCACATTCTCTCATATACCAGTCAATCCCTGTCTGCAGAGATAGTGCATACAGCCACAAGCTATAATGTCTGCAAACGATTATTAGCTAGGCCTATATCGACCATGTGCTCTTATTTTGGCTGATTATCCCTCACAAATGCCTTTAAGACACTTGACTGCGGGACAGAATGGAAACTTTAGTGCAGGACTGTTTCATAACCAATGGAGATGATAGAGGGGACTAACAAAGAATAGTCTCCAGCAGCATCACAGTGTGTGGGATAAAAATGGTCAAAGCTTGTCAAAGCAGCGGGGAAAAATCTGGAAACAGGGGAGGTGAAATATTTTGGCAATACATTATCTCGATGGGTTATATGCACTGTTATGCTTGTGTAGCGGTTCACCAGCAGACAGTATGGCGTAATCATTAATAATCTATGAGGTAACGTATTCCACCACTAAGTTAGACTCACCAGCAAACTTTCCAAGTTTATGGCAGACCTGGGGTCTCTGATCATGTCCTCCAGTTTTTTCAGCCGGGTTTCCATCCTTCTCTCGGCGCCGAGTGACATGTCCGCAGCGTTGGTGGGTAAAAGTTAACAGTAGCTAGCTTGATATGAGGAGGCTTTTTCCTTAAAAGTGACAAGAGTTTAACGTTACATGTGAACCCTCTTTGTTCCTGGCTAATGGCCGTGGGCCTCGCCGAGCAGCCTTGGACTCTCAGCCCACCCAAATCGCGTCCGATAGGAATAGTGTACACAATGAGGAGAAAAAAATATTCCCAAAGCAAAAGAGACTCCTCGCTTTTCAAAGTTGCCGACAACAGCAGGCCTTTTTTGAAGCTAGTTAGCAGCTCTGTGCTCTGACGCCGTTAGCGAAGATGCACTCTGGTAATACCATCTCCTGTAGGTGATGGATGCATTTTTTCCAACACGGCGATAAAGTTTGAATTTAGAAATACCAGCAACAGGCTGCAGGGCGTTTTCTTTGCCCACCTCTCCTCCCCTTCCCTTTGGTTTCGGCCGCTTGGAAATGCCTTGGACTCACTTTGAAAGGGAAAAATCCGCTTCGTTTCTCTCCATTCAACGGCGTTTGAAGCCCATAAGTTTTTTTTTCTCAGTCGATAACGTCTGTTCTCCCGCGCGGAATTTTTAATAACAAGGAGACAGTCTCATCCTGGATTTCTCTTCGCATTTTCGCATTTATTCCTCTCGTTTCGTTGCCGTTCCAGCTTCTGTCTAGAAAAAAAAGTTGTTTTATCCGCACAGTAAAAGTCCTCGAGCCTCTGAATTCCTTTCAGTACATACATACACATTTACAACAGCAGCACACAGCGAGGAGTCTCTCCTCCCCCTGACATCAACACACTGAGGACTACGTTACCCACAATCCCTCTCTCTCCTGCCCTGCTGCATCTCTCTCTCTCTCTCTCTCTCTCTCTCTCTCTCTCTCTCTCTCTCTCTCTCTCTCTCTCTCTCTCTCTCTGTGTTTTTAGATCTATCTATCTAATAATACGTACTGCAAGCCTATAATGCCCTATAATGGTTAATTGTATTTAAAACAATTAATACATATACAATACTGCACCATCAGTGTGTCAAAACAACTAGGAACAGTTAAAATCTACTTTAATTCAGTAGTAATGTCCCCAGTTACAGAATGTATAAGAACGACTATTTAGAGAATTCATTATAGATTAATTATAGAAGTGAGATAGTTTTGAGTTTTGGCCCTGTTGTTATGACAGTGTGATGCTGATGTGTTCCTGTTTCACACAGCAGAGGGCGCAGCTGCACCGCAGGTCCCATCAATCTGACTGACTCTGATCTGTATTATCATTATTATAGTCTGTAGCAATCTCATACTCCTACCTGTGCATTTTACCACTCTATATCAGGAATTTTCTTTTCTTTTTTTCATGTCTCAGATCCCCAAGTTGATTTCCATTAAGATGTGAACAGCCATTAGAGGTGACTGTGCCCTACAGATCCTGGTATTACATTGTTTAGTCTTTTAGTTTACAGTGTTAAAATGAACAAAATGAAAACAAATGAAAAAAAATCTGCCCGTTGGATGAGATAATCCCACTTGTTTCCAATTTTAATCAATCTACTTCCAGAACTCTCTTAAATCAAGTGTCATTTTCTTAACAAATTCAAATTTTGTCTTAAATTCATACTTGCTCCCAGCAAAAATCATGAAACAAGTGAAACTGCATTGGAAAAAAGTGGCAATATCTTATCCCACTGGCAGATTTTTTTTTTTACCTTATTATAAAACAATAACAGGATTTTAACACTGAATGCGATGCGACTTGTTAAGATTGAGACTTTTTGTGGTGTAAAAATATTTGTTTGTGTTATGGTGTCATCCCTGGCAAAATTAATTACTTTTGATTAAAAAAATTAATTAATATTTGACAAACAGTGGTGAGATTAAAAGATATTATTAAAATAATCACAATTTCACAATTTTTAACAATTTCTAGTGAATTAATTTCTAGTTAAATTTTTTCTTGATTTTACTGAGGACTCCCTCGTAGCCCTCTATGTTTTATTATAACCATATAAATAATGTTAATGGCGGCTGCTTAGTGACAGGAATATGACAGTGCTTTCAGAAAGTGTTCAACCTCCTTGATGTTTTGCACACACTGCAGTGTCACAACCTGAAATCAACATGGATGAAATTAAAATTCCTGGTCAATGATCAACACACAATCCTTCATTGTGTTAAAGGGTATTTTGTCATGTGTCAGTTGTCTTGATGGACGTGTACCTTCTGGCTGGTGACATTGTACCGAGAAGGCGGTGGACAGGTTGGTGCAGTTTGATGATTTCTTCTCCTTTGCGCTCCTTTGGCTTTTAGCTGGAGCTGGATGGAGAGCAGGTGACAGCTTGAGGACTCTGTGGTTCACACTGTCCCAAACCACAGAGGAAACGACGGCTCCTGACTAAGGTCCATCTGACATCATGTCATGGTTCCCAGAAATCTGAGTTTACAGAAACACTCATTTCCACAGAAGTAGGAAACTTGGCTAACAGAAAAGTGAGGGCAAGAAACTACCAGCACCCTTAATGATCGTGCTCATTCCTGAGAAATTTCCCATTCATTTTCCTACTGGGAAACACTATCGCCTTTACCACAACTGCCTTTTGCAAATTAGATCAGTCTATAAATTATATGAGATCGATTGGGGTACAACTTCTCCATGTAATATCTAGTAAACGACAACAACAACAACAATAATAACCATCTGGATATACTTTTCATTCTGATTAAATCTCTAAATGATAGAGCAATACATACACACAGCAAAACCCAACAGGAAAATAAATTAAATGTAAAGCAATGCTCTTAAAATGGCAGGAAAAGGTATATCATTGTAATGCATACAATCCTCTGGACTTAATGCATTATATGATCAGTTTAATCCACATTGATACTAGCTTTGTGCTTGCAGTTCACATGTCCAAACATTTAAATCAGTGTACACAGTAATGTAGTTACGTCAAAACCTCTCTGAGGAAGACATCAAGCCTTTCCCCCACCACCATGCTCTCTCCTCCATGAAGGGCAGGCCAATACTGCCAGGAGCCACACGGTGGAGCTAGAGACCCTCTCATGTGAACATCTCCCAGGGTGAAAAACAGGGTGCCTGTCGATGGGCTGCTCTGATGGTGCATTAAAATTTTCTGAAATAAACAAAGGGGTTCCAGTGAGCCTGAAATGCAGTCGGGGCCGTTATCATACATTAAAATGTTCTTACTTCTGTAGAAAATCATGCCTTCCGGTGACTCTACTGAATTACTGAAGCAATTCTGTGGCATTTTAACAGTCTGTATTAAGCTATTTATGAATCATTGCTAAATTACTAACCAGCATCACTGGTGGGCTAATCATTAGTGACAATAATTAGCAATTAGCGGGCCCATGATGTAGTAAACAGCTTTTTGTGGATCTGTTCCATCTCATTTATTGATATCTAAATAGTATAACCGATGCTTAACCAGTTATAAATGATTTTAAAATGTGCTTGAACGCTTAATCATTTGTATTTTAATCTTTAATGATGTTTTAGTGCCTTATTACAGGTTGGATCAGAGCTAGAGAAAACATTCCAGATGTAAAAGATAACATGACTTGTGGGTTTTATGTCTCTCTTGTTTAGGAACTGGCTATTGTTTGAATCTTTTCCTTCGTTCAAATATTTGGCAACCTTTTTGGTGCTGACCACATCGGGTTCCCAGTGTTTCTAAACACTTAAAGTCTCAAATACTCACAAAATGCAACAGAATTGATGAAAATGCCATGCCTGAGGGGGGAAAACCATTGATTTTCAGTCAGCAAATATGTTTTTTATAAGCATTTGGAGAGCTCATGTCTGGTTTTTCTTTTTTTTTTCTCAATCATTTATCCCTTCCTAGAAAGTTTGCATAAACAGTTAGTGACTAAACTGTCCCATTCTCAGGAAACAGCACACGTGAATTAAAAAAAAAAAAAAAAAGAGCTTTAACATGAACTCACTTTTTACTGGAAAGTTCCTCCATTTCTGCCGCACAGAATGAGCATGAGGAGGCAAGGGTTCTCTCTCAAAAGTTATATTGTCAGTTGCATTGTCGAAAAAGCTAAGTATTGTAATGCCGATTAAAGGAACAGTTCACCCAGAATACAAAAACTGTATACATATGTTCACATTTCCCCCTGAAGTGTAATCTATCAATCCATTTCTGTGTGATTTGGTGAGGTTTTCAAATGTGTTTGCCAGCATACCAATACAATGGGACAGGGTAGGAATCTCTCCACCTTGCATTCACCCCCAAGGTTATGTCGAGAGTTGGTTTCACTGTTTTTGAGAAGAGCTCTTGCTGTTGAGTTTGTCACTTGTACATTTTTTTCTTTCTGGGAGACAGGAAACCACGGGACAGAGTGAAAATCTCATCAGATCACACAGAAACTACCTTGATGATGGAGACATTTGCACTAGGTGTAGGAGGGATTTTTTTTTTTCTTTTTTCTTTTTGGAAGTGTTGCTTTAATTTCACATGAATGACAAAATTAATTAAATGTGATTTTTACAATTCTTTACTGGTTAAGGTCAGGCTTGTGCCTTGCAAAGCTGTGTGACGAAGTGATGACTCAGAGCAAAACGCCCTCAGGTACTAATGACAAAGGAAAGTGGAGATTTTAATGGTTTGAGACACCAACTCTCATCAAGGTAGTGCCCTATTGTAAGGCCTGTGTGTGTGTGCGCGTGTGTGTGTGTGTATCCTTGCATATCTCCACACAGACTCATGCGGCGCTCCACATATTTGAACAGATATGACTCAGTTCAAACAGAGTGGTGTGTGCCTCTTATTTATTCGTCTTCATGAGCAAGTCACTGGATAAAACAAATACCGTTACAACACAAAAAAATGATTCTTTTCCAGAGCAATTTTGGCCACATGTTCTGTACATGTTACAACTTCATAATAAAAAGACAAAGATCATCTCCTCATATCACGGGTTTCTCCATTTTAATTATAAAAAAAGCAATTCACTGTTCACCAGGCATTTACATTGGAATAGAATGCTCAGGTCAAACCACCTTCACTTTTTTTTTTAATTATTTGCAAATGCAAAACTTGTCAACAATAAATAATACTATAAAATGTACACAAAAAGATTGACAGTCCACCACAAGTTAAAACGTTGAACAGATCAGATGTTTAGGAACAAGGAGTCGGGAGGGTTTGTTTTTTTTTTTCCTTAGCAAAAATGTGATGGTCCATACAAGTTACAGAAAAAGCTGATCCTCTATACATTGACACTAGCAAGATAACAAAGTTGTTGTTTTTTGTATATTTCATTTTGTACAAAGAGGGGAGAGTCTTCTTTACAAGCGAGCATCATTGTCTTAACTAGAGATTATACAAGCAAGAGTTAAGGCAACTTCTCTGTTATTTTTGAAACCAAACATGAAGTCATGTTGTGTTGATTCTGTCTGTGGACCACTCGTCTCTCTCGCGGCGTGGTTTAAGTTGTCATTGCATAATTCAGGCCGTTTGACCAGGCCTGTAGTTCATCTTGTACAAGGAATGCTGGAGATTTGTCATGAGTCTGTCTGCCATCAAATAGACCGATTCAGAGGGTCCAGGACTACAAGGAGAACAGGCCTCCATGTCTCTCTGAAACATGCGAGACCAACACATGCGGTACTGATGCGAATCGAGACATGATTATGCACGTTTTTGTGTGAGAAGCTGGAAAACAAATGGCAGGAGTTCAACTTCCCCTTCCTGTTAGAAATTTGCTTCAAGAAATACACCAAATTGTAGCGAGGTTGAGAGAGAATATAGACACCGAAATCATCCATGTGTACCCAACATGTTATCATACACTACACTCAAAGCTATTATAGGAACAGCATTATGTCAAATGTGAGAAACCGGGAGCTTTTAGTATGTCTGAAGCTCTATGTAAAGCAATTTTGTATTATATGCAGCCAAGTCTTGCAGTTGTTTTGCAGGGTGCCGGTAAAATTGATATGAAACAAATTGAATGTGATATCGGAAAAAACAGAATACTGTTCTGAGCTACATCAGGGACATCTTTCTCTATCCGAAGGGCTTTCTTCCTATAAAATTTGGAGTGCAACTTGACCTGTGATGAATGGTAGGAGACAATGTGCAGCCAAAATTAAAATATGGTTACAAAATAAACCTAGTGAGATTAGCTACACTGACTTAATGATATGAAAGGACCATAGATTAAAAATAAAAAAAAACTAAAAACTGGTCATTACTAAAAGGTCAGTCGTCATAATTCTTAAAAACCCAAGGAGTGTGTTGTAAAAAATATTAGCAGTGATCTACCAGGGTATGACTTTGGTGTCTATTTTCTCATCACCTAACAGAAGCTGACCAACGACTCAGTCCCCCAAAACCTTGGTGTATTCCTTTGACTGTGCGGTGAATGTCAGAGCAGGCACAAACAGTAACGAACAGGAAACCATGACCTATCTGCTATCAGACGAAAGGACAGAGCTGTTTCATTGTCTCAGGTTTGTCTGACTCCCACATCTGTTATGAAGCCCTGACAGACACAACTATAGTGTCCAGTTTCAAGGCTGCATCAGCCCTGATGTCTGTGCTTTCACAAGCAAGATTCAGGACAAGCAGCGGCACAGCTCAACACTGACATCTCTAATGAATCTCTGGTGCGTCAAGCTTCACGAGGGGCATCTTGTACTCTTCAAATAAACTAATTTCTGACAAACAATGATATGGTTAGGCTGTTTGTGATGTTTTTTATGGAAAGACACAGAGGAACAAACAGAGATGAATACTGAGATTATTCAAAAAAAGTAAAAGCAGACAAGAAGGAAAAAGTGAATTAAAAAGAACATTTTCGTCTTTTGCTCAGAGAGAAATGAAGTGGGGGGGGCAAGGAAATGCTTAAAGTGACACCAAAGCTGGGCCTTGGCAAGCGACAGGCTAAGCCTAAATGCCTGACTAACAGGCAACAGATAGAGTTGCACACTGCTTACTCTGAATCAACACTCTCTAATCTCAACTGTCTCTGCTCGCATCTGCCTGACACACACACGCACACACACACACGTTAAACCTACTAAGTGTACTGTGTGCATGTGTGACGTGTGTGTCTGGGTATGTGTGTTTGTGCCATGTGTTTATCCGTGTGTGTTTGTGCATGTGTAGATACTGGGGCTCATCGCATTCACTAGGGAAAAGAATGAGGAACACCAAGGCTAGCCATGAGAAAGTGTTAATTGAAGAGGAACAAAGGAAAAAGAAAATGGTGATAGCAGGTATAATTCTGTGTGATGTAAAGATTACTTAAGAAAATAAACTGCTAATGTCCTGCATTATGGTTTTAATCCATGACTGTATTTAGCCTCACTTATATCCTGGGGTAATACTGCTTTCAACAGTCCCACTGCACATCAGTAACACAATACGTTTAGATAAGTGCTAGTTATTTTGGCAATTAAACATGATTTGATCAATTCTTCAGTTTTAAATCCCCTCTGAAAACCAGGTGAGCTGTTTTGTTTGAACACACCTTTGGCATGGTGATAATACTTGTCTCTCATTGGTACATTATCCTTCCTCCATAGGAGTGTCAACTAGTGACCCAATTCTGATTTTTTTTTTCTTAAATCTGATCTTTTTGGCTTGACTGTATCTGATATCAGTGTGAACAGATCTGTGCCGTGACCCCGCATTTACAACAAGCATGCTGTTGAACAACCAAAAATGTCACTGGCATGGCGGTTCATCATCACAATTAATTAAATAGTGGAGGCATTCCTTTTTTTAATTGGTTGCTGTAACAGTGGTGTGGTGGCAGTTTGAGGGCAAGAAGTTATCGTCCTGTAAATCAATTAAATTTGCAGCCTCCTGTCTCTCTGTCATTGTTGTACTCCATGTTTTGTTTTGGCCACCAGTGCTGATAATGAATGAATAATGATGCTGATGTGGGGGGAAAAAATGACATGAATTCTGATCTGAGCATTCACAGCCATCACATCAGCAGGAATAAGATACGCATCTGATTCAAGACCTCATATGAAAGTGGCTGAAATCAGAATTAGAAGTGTCAGATTCAATGTGATTTTTTGCTGTTCACATCGGCATTAAAAAACGGTCTATATTACATTTGGAAAAAAAAATCAGATTCTGGCCACTTTTTACTGGCTGTCTGAACGCAGCCTAAATGCTGGCTTTGTTCAATGGTGTCCTAATTCGCAGCTTTAAGCTGTGGTGGAATTGGATCAGATAAAAGCAGACAGGTTACAGTTACATTGCACTGTATTATCCAAACCCCGTAGATAGGGCATGGCATAAAATCAAGGACATGATTGGCTTTATAACAGAAACAACTGGCATAACACAAATAATAATTGGCAAACACTTAGTATGATGAAGCAAAATGGCATCACAATGGAAGGGCAAAAGACTGTGGAGATTTCTGTTGTTTTTTTTTTTCCCTCAAATTACTTTTTTAAAAATGAATTTCCTAATTGTTTTAAAAAAATTTTTTGTTGTGTTATTTTGACATTTTTTCCTCCAGGTCCCAAAGGAATTATTTATGAAAGAGCTGTTTTCCCTCTGCCCCCTCTAAATTCTAGTGCAGTCATTTCAAACTAACCCATGACAGGAACATCACTGGTAATGTATTATAGAAAAGATTAAGTACTAGCCTGCGGTAGCAAGTACCCATTGCAAGTTGGCAGAGCCTCTACATTGCCATGCCATCCCAGTTCTTTTGGAGGTGCAATAAGCCTTGAAGAGCTCTCAAACAGCAGGGGCTCAGAATTTATTAACCGGTAGCATTGTTACTAGCATGGCTTATTGTTTAAGCGCACAGATGGCATTCCCTAGGGAGTGAAAAATGTCAATAGTAGGAGTGATTATCACAACTACAACCAACTCTGTCTGATTCTGGTATAACAATATATCCACATTTGGGTGAAGTTTAAGAGAAAACAAAAAGGCTGCCACAGGAAAATGGCTGAGATTGTATGATTCCACCCACACGCCATCAATTGCTGGTGAAGCTCTAACATTTTGTCCTCTAATTTGCTGATTCAATAGGAATAGTTATGCTTTCAAAACGATGTCCAAGGACTGCTTTTCAGCTACTGATTAAAAATACCTTGTCTGTTTTGTCCAGCCCTTCATTGCTCCAGAAAGGGCGGCAAACCTTATACTGCCTGATTCTTAGGGTTTTTTTCGTGACTCTTTATCATTCACAAAACATACCCCATTAACTGGATCAATTCATGGCATGCCTCTTGTTTGGCCACCCACCCGTCAAAATAACCCAAAAACATTTGGCGTCAGGTTGGCAATTACATTGTTTTGCTGGTTGTGTACAAGCAAAGGCCAAGATTGGGCAGATGTTCTGCTATTTTTTGCCAGCTGTGTGGCTTTTTTTTTTTTTTTTTTGTTCTACAGTCAAAGCTATGCCAACTCAGTTGATACCATAGCTACAAGTTGGGTGAGTAAGAAGTGTGGAGAAAAATTAACACTTAATTGTAGCAGGGTTTTTGTACTTGTGGCACTAGGGAAGATCAGCACGGGGAACATTTTATAGCGGGTTGGAGTTTTCTCCTTGGGGCTCCTCCACCAATTTCCCAGCGGCAGCTTTGAATGGTCAACTCCGTACAGTGCATTCCATAAAAACTGACAACACAGACATTATTTGCTTTGATTGGGGATGGTGGATTACGTACGAGGGGGCAGTGTGGGCTGAAAGTCTCTTAAATGAGGAGAAAAGCAGTGGGGCAAAGTCCTCCTGTGATGGGTACATCTGCAGCTGTAGAGGTCAAGAGATCCAGCTGGCCTTTTCAGATGAACCACAAGTCTATAGGAATTCGGTCCATTTAGGCGGATGTGAACATCTGTCATGCAGACAAAAAGAGTCCTGTCTGCTCTACTATGATACAGATTAACAAGTTTGGTTGGACTCTTTATCAGTCGTCGAAGGCGTTTTGTAGTGCTGGTAGACTGGACTATGGGTGAGGACAAAAACAATGTGTGTGTGTGGTGGTGGTGGTCGGGGGGTGGACATTTGAGTGTCACTGATGGCACGGCGTTCCTCAGAGCATCCATCTGTGAAACAGAGTGGGTGGAGAATTAGGACAGAGGAAGCCCCCAAAACACCCCTAAGACTGTTAGGGTAAAGTAAGAACATGAATCCAAACAGGACATAACATTTTTTAAATTTTACAGTAAACTGAAGGATGTGGGTTGTTCAGTGCAAAAGCCTTGTCCCAAAATGATGTGAACATGTAGTTTTAGTGCTGAATGCTCTTAGGAACAAATATGAGAAAGTGTCAGCATTCATCAGTGTTTCCTCATTTGGTACGCACATTGTCTGTCAAGCTCAGGATACTTGTGGGTAAATAAAGAATAAATATTCAGGGTGTATGCTTCTCTGTGTGCATTAATTTCACATATTTTGAGGAAGCCTATTTCATAGTGAATGTTATGCAGTTTACAGCACAAATGGTCATCGGCTGATGCTCCCAAATACTGTTTCATTTAATTAACAGTGCAAAGAGTAAATCATAAAATTTGGTATGAGATGTGCAAAATAAGCCCCTTGACATGAAAGGTGTATTTCCATTCTGCAGTCCATAGAATGCCTTGAATGGCATAGATCTGCCATTCAAGGTAAAGCAACAAGCTATTTTCTTGTGAAATGGGAACTAGGCTATCTCCCAGCTAAATCAAAAAACATGGATGTAACATTGCATAACTGTAGGTAGGCACTTAGTCTGGCTAAAAATACTCCACTTTAAACTGGAATAAAAACAAATTCCAAACTGTTCACATTTTTTAATTTTTTGAAAAGTCAGAAAATCTAACAAAATGTTAAGGCATGAGATCTGCTGTGTGCAGGTGCAACAAAAACATCCATCTTGACAAGTCAGCTAACCTAGTATTAACATCAGCTTTTCTATGACACTATTTGGAAGAAGGAAACTGAATAGGTGGTGATTGCTTGTAGGTTTGGATATTTCAAGTAAGTTCAACGAATGTGACAACTTTGATAACTCGTTTGACAACAGATAGACTAAGCTCCCTGATTGGCTTTCATTTTGCACCCGCATCAAACAGATAAAATAAGAACAGTTTGCCGTGCGCTCTTGTGCTCCATTCGCTCACTTATCCCTAGTTAGGAAGGAGTGTTAGGGCTCTGTGCACTGCACATGGCAAAAACATTACACACAATCATACTAATGAATGTGACAAAACAGCAAACAATCCAGTTAACAAACCAGTGAACTCCCAAAGCTCAGCTCTTACAGAGGTGCTCCTCCTGAGCACTGTAAAATGAAAAGTGAAAAAAATCAAGAGTGAAGGTGTCTCATTCGTGTCCATTTAAAAAAAAAAAAAAAATCTCATTTTCATTTCTCATTTGTTAAAAGAGACAAAGAACTAAAAAGGGACAGTAAATGCCCTGATATGAAAATTTCACAAGTGTGGCTCATCAGTTTTAGTAGGTAACAGTTATACACTAGAGATAAAGAGACATCAAACCCAACCAAAGGCGCCCTTTTGTAAAATCCAAAATTTAAATGAATCTCTGATATTCAATATACACGTATATATACATATAAATTAGTGTCAGGGTACACCAGGGCAAACCCACCTCATTTGTTTTGATTGCGGATTCGCAGGCACCTCCTCTTCAGTGGTGGCTCCAGCTCGGGGCTCCCAGCAGCTGATAATGGTGCGCTGATGGAGCAGGACAGGATGGCCGTCTTGTCAGCGCCGGGCTTTGGCACAGGCTGGATGACCACACAGCCTCCAGTAGGCAGCAGTGGCAGGGCATAGGCGTGCTCACCCTCCTCCAGACTGGAGTCGGGGTCTTGCTTACCTTCCCCTGTGCCCACCATCTCCTCTTCCACTGAGCCCCGTTTCCCTGGCTCCCATTCTGCCACTGAGCAGCTGTTCTCTTTCAATGCCTCACGCTCCAGCTCACCATTGGCTGGCTGGTCCTCGCCTCCTCCTCCTTCCCCTGCTGCTCCGTCTCCTCTTCGTTCAGGGCAAGACTCAGAGGCAGGAGTGAGAAGTGCATGCCATCCTGTACCATTGACAATGACATTACATGGGGCAGCAGGGCTAGCTTGGACTTGCGGTAGGGATTGGGGCTGGGTCCGTGCTGTGGTGGGTAAGGGTTGGGGTTGGGGGGAAAGACTGGGGAGGGTAGAGACACAGGGATTTGGCTGGGTCAGTGGAGCATCAGCACTGCAGGAAGAGCTGTCATTGCTGGAGGGTGGGCAAGATGACTCCAGTGTTTTCAGGTGTTTGGGCCCTTCTGTTTCCTCAGCACTGAGGCCCTGTGAGAGGGTCCCTTCCTTCCCATCTCGACTGTCCCTCCCGTCCCTCCCGTCCCTCCCCTGCCCAGCAGCTGGTGGAGATCTTGAATCCACCTCTGCCTCGACTTTAACCTGGACCCCAGGCAGCATCCTCTGAATGACCTGCTGCTGGCACGACCGCTGGCCCATCGTTAGATCGATGACTCCATCCATTAGTCCAGGGCCACTTGATAGACACAGATTCCCTGAACCGTCCTCTGCCTTCACAGTTAAGTCCACAACCGCTGTCCGACTTCTGTCTGAGCCAGAGCCCAATTGGCCAGCGCTGTAACCAGAGAACCCAGGAGAGAGAGATCCTGAGCCAGATGGCCCTACTTTCTGTTCCAATCCATCCCCTCCGGAGGAACCAGGAGAATGCGGCAAGGAGGCTGAGGTTTCTGACGACTCTGGAGCACTGGAGATGGTCCCACTATTCTCTGGCTGGTCCCTGGAAGTCTTGGAGCTGAAGGGAATGGGGATTGGGATAGGGACTGGAACAGGGAGGGGTACAATGACAGGGTAAGGGACCAAGAGAGTTGGCGGGGGAACCAGGGGGGCCAGGGAAGGCATTCCAAAGTTCATCATTGGGGGCAAGGGAATGGGCCCATTGGGCATCATATTGACTGGGGGGAAAGGGGGTAGGCCTGGCATGGGGAGACCAGGGTGAGGAGGCATCATGCCAGGGTTCGGGTTGGATGAGGGGTGAACATGCGGAGACAGCAGGGGCCTGTGCATGGGACTGGATGGTGGACCAAGGGTCCTTGGGGGTGGTGGTGGACCAATGCCAGGGATCATAGGGTTTGACAAGGGGCTGTTGGGGCCTCCTGCATGGGCAGATGGGCGAAGAAATGGTGGACGAATATGCTGCATCATCTGATGTTCCATGAACAGAGGCAGGGGCATAGGTCCCCGAGGTGTCATCACCATGGGGGGGCTACCAGAGGGGACCCCCAAGGGTGGGTGCAAGGTGGGAACAGGTGGAGGGGGGAGTGTAGGGCTCTCGTGGGGTCTAGGTGTAGGAATCTTGGCTGAGGAGGAGGAGGACGGGGAGCAGACAGTAGCAGTTTCTGAGGGAGAGGTGGCAGAGGAGGTTGAAGGAGCCAGAGCAGATGTCGTGGAGGGTCCCCCTGGTGAGGGAGCCTTACGCCGGAGGTCCGTTAATGGCGTTCCCCAGGATTCAGGAGTGAGTAGCTGTACCCCTGCACTGCACTCACCCTTACCCTCACCACCAGCCCCATGTCCTGGGTTGCACAGTGCCCCAGGCAGGGCAGCCTGGGTCTCTTTGTAGAAAATGTCCATCTTATATTGGTTCAGGCATTTGGCACTGCAGAACTGCAGCCTCCGCTCCCCAGCACCAAAGTCCAGATACTCCTTAGTGTGGCGAATGTGTTTGCACCAGTCACACACCTGCAACACAAAACACAAAGAGAAGACAAACAATGTATCAGTGTCTGTCCCCCTGCTTATAGAAGAGTTGTAGTTTGTTCCTAATGAAATACAATACAATCTCCTTTTAATTACACTCATAAACAGAAGCTCAGCTTCAAAACCATCTGGAGACACATTAAAATACAGATTTTGTTCTGAAAAAAAGCGAGTGTTTCTAAATATTTTACAGTATTTGTCAAGAGAGAACACTTAACTTGTTTGTGTATCTGTGTGTGTGTGTGTGTGTGTGTGAGTGTGGGGCTATGGATGCATGTTTATCTAAATTGAGGTAATTTCCTTTACCACAAGGTAAATGTGCACAGAATGGCATTCTACTTTGAAGTGGCTTTGAAGTGACTTTGTCTTTGTTTGTGTAACTTTTTTAACAACTTTTTGCCCTAACAAGAAATACCCATTTACACCTTCTGTTGCCAGTAAGGAGCCACTTGTTCTCATTTAACCACAGATCCCAATGTGAAAGTCGCCACAGGCAGAGCACTGAAACAGAAAAATGTGTATCCTCTAATGGGCTTTCACACTTGAGATTGAGGCGTGCACCGACTCGTCTGATAGTTATGACGGTTGAGTCAACTGGACTGCTAACAAGTATGTTTATCTTTATTTATTTTTGATGTTTTGAAAATGTCTCCCCAAATAAAGTTTTCTTTCTCAACTAAAGTACGCAAGAATGAATGAGTTTTTTTCTAGTCTTAAAAGGAAACACTCTTAAAAACAGCTATCTGCAATGTACCTTGCATTTCTGTTTATTTTTTGGTATATTTCTTTCTTTCTGTAGATAACTCGCCAAACATAGATAACCTGATATCGCACCAAGATATTTCCAGCTCAGCTTGAATGGAATTTAATAGAACCAAATGTTTCATCTATCTAAAACATCAGCACAAATGTCAGGATGTGGTGTCAGTACCTCTGAATCAAAGAGCAAGGGCATCTTTGTAAACAGATCATTTTCACCAAAGAGTCAATCATTCAATCAATCAATCATACAGGGAGACAAACATACCAAAGGCAGAGATACCAACTTCTACACCAACAGTAGCCCCAGCAGACCAAAAGTCAATGCAGCCACAGCTTGCATCTTTGCAAATGTGTTGTTTAGAGTGGGTGAAATTTAAAGCCCTCTCTCATGGCTTTTTCTGTAACTTGAACAACCGGGTACACCATGGCATTCTTCTCTCTCTGCTATGACTTTTTCTCAAATGGAAAAATCTACTCCACTATTGCTATTGCTGTTGTTGTGTCCACACTGCACAGCCTGTTTGGGGAAAGTCATTCTGAGATTTGCAGGATGTCACTGAAGGGCAGATTGAGGAAAACTGGCCACAATCAAACAGTTCAAGTAAAATCCTGAAATGTACTGATAATCACAAATCACAGTGTAAATGAGGTATTTTTTTCTTTTTATACTAAACAACGCAATGTAAGAATTGCGATTAGCTCGAATGTTGTTGAAAATTGTTGTCTTTATGTGAAATAGAGTAAGAACCTTTGTATATTTAAAAAAATTAAACATCACTTAACATTAAATTGTTCATGGCTGTCCAAACATTTGACAGTAACTTGATTTATTATTATTCTTTTCTGACTGCTTTGATGACTATTTCAGAATTCTAAACAGCAGACCTCTTCTCAGCACTTACTAACTCATAATGGCTTAAGTCTTCATAGCATTAAGGTTGACTTTGGCCTCTTTCTTCTAAATAATAAAAACTAAATGTTTTGCTTTGTGAATGCATCCATTTATCACACCCGAAAGACAGATACCAGCTCAACTTGTCTGAATCACCTTTGGACTTGTCAAGCATGACTGGAGCCAATAATTCAATCTATAACAATCTATTACTGCTATCAATCCAGTATCAATGCCAGTAAAATCTCAGTCTCTGACAACTCACACATTTAGCAAACCTTGTGCCGCTATGTAAAATATTTTACAACTTCTGCTCCTCATAGGTTGTGATTTTAGTAGATTCAAGTCAGGCAACAGCATCACAAATGTACCCAGAATGCAAATTAGGTTCGAATTCAAACACCATGTGTGCAAAAGTTGAGTAAAAGAAGCTTCGATTGAAAATTTGTCTTTCTCAGTCACTGCAGTGGCAGAGATCCCAAACACTCTGCCGCACTGTTTCATCATGGTTACACACCTTTTCAGCACAAAAAGTGCAAATTTTTCTTTTGGAAGAAAATGAATGTGACCCTGGTAGAGTAGATAGCAGTGGGCGAGCCCTGAACACGGCGTTACTCGTCAGGCCACACACAACTCACTCTGTCAGCTCTGGGAGGAGTGGCAGGTCCTCGCTGGAGATAATTAAGGCATTAATCAGTTGTCAGACCCCTCAACGACATCCATCCATCACATGGACCCTTAAGCCCCAGCTGAATGTTAATAAGTTGAGGGATGCAACCGGAAGGCGGATAAACTCTTTTGCACACTGCATAGCAACATTGGTTTATTTGGCACCATCGCGTCTGGCAGCATCAAGAGACAGGGGACTCATATGGACTGTTTGAGCAGATGCATTGTGGCACTGGCCAGAATTTCAAAAGAATACATGGCATGCGGCTGTCACATGTGTAAAAAAAAATAGGTTTTCCTCATTATCCTGCATTAGTGTTTACCGTATGTGCAACAGTATGTGCGTCTGTTTGGGCAAAAGCGCATTTCAAAAGGACAAAAGATTTGCAAGACAGAGTTCTGCGTTTAATAGGTGGGGCCAGTAAGTTAAGAATGATTCACCAGTGTGACTCAGGAAGGATGCCATGTGGGAATGCAACTCATGAGAAACTAGCACACATCTGATAACGTTCATTTCTTGACCTCGTCACAATGAACTGCAGAGCACGACGAAGCACAGCAACAACAGAACAGAGACTGTTTGTTCAGGACGGGACTGCAGAGTAACAATCACAACGGTGACGCTCCGATGTCAGTGCCTTGAACTGTCCAGATTTAAACTGCCTATTTAATCCTGGCTAATTCAATGAACCATGACTGAATAAAAGTCAAAAAGGTGCTCTGGCAAGTTGAGTTTGATAATGGTAGGCCCAGGATATTTTAAATAATAAATGTGCTGAAATTTTCCTCGACTCAGAAAGACAGATGGAGAGCACTTAACGACTTTCTGCACTGTGAGTGAAATTTCACTGCGCATTACGCTAATGGAGTTGTGCTTTCTCTCTCTCTCGCTTTCTCCCCTCTCCTGCACACAGATGTTTGCAGTTGAATGTAATTATGGTCATTTATTTCCATCGTGGCCAACGAACCAGCATTCGGCGGTGTAGTTTAACCGTTTGCTTTACAACAATTATCGTGCCTCTAAACAAGTACAGTCACCTCGACTGTCATCTTGCCGTTTTGTGTTTTCTTGCTCCCCTCACCTTCTGACCCAATCACAGAAAAATGCAGGAATCACTGCAGTAGGTAAGGCAGCAGTTAGTTTAATTAACTTCTGTGAGGACTGCAAAAATGCTTAGAATTTACCCTGAGGATAAAACAGACTGAATAAAGAATATAGTTACAGAGGGCTTTTAGAGGCAAAAAGATGTTTTCAGAAGAAAGATGTGGACCATCAACAGGTTTCAGAGGATGAGGAGCTTTCATATGGTGAAGAGGAGGAAGAGGATTCAGTGGATGAAGAGATAACAGAGGATGAGGGGGTCTCAGGCATTGTGGAGAGGATGAGGAGGAGGAAGAGGCTGCAGAGGGTTAAGAGGTTGGGGAGTTGCAGATGCGATAGAGATTGTAAGGTTTCATGCGTTTCATGAGCTCGGAAGATGAAAGGGTTGCAGGCGATGAAGAGGTTGCAGCGCGTGAAGAGGTTTTATAGTGTAGGATGAAGAGGGTTTTTGAGGATGAAGAGGCTTGCACCGCAAAACTTCATAAAGGGACAGCCTTGCAGATCCCCTCTGTTAAGCTGGATGTGTCATCTCTCTTCACACTTCTCAAATTGCTGCCATTGTCACGCAAGCCCTTTTAAACTATTTATCGTTCTCCTTGTCAGATACAGTAATTTTCTACATTAAATGGAAGATGAACCAGGCGCTGAAAGAAAAGCGGTCTTGGCTTATCGTCATTTTGTTCAAACTCATCTCGCTCTCCAAAACAATCAATACCAAAATAACCACTCTTGACAATTCACCAGTCTCAATCCATTGGTGATTTGGAAAAAAAAAAAAAAGAAACAACAAAAAACTGGAATGATGACGTTAAAGCAAGACACTGCCATCTTAAAGCACCTGGTCCACTGGGAAAAAAAAATGAAACAACGGCTTACTCTAAAAGTTTACGCATGAAAATTAAACTCTGGCAATACTTAACAGACCATCTGCAATGTGTACTAATTTCCATGATTAACTAAACTCTCCGTTTACAATTTGATCAACTGTGTTTTGAAATATCTGTGTTTTATAACCGTATTATGTCATCCCTGGTGTGTCAATGCATAGGCCTGTGACTTATTCAGATGCTGTCTATGGTTATAATTAGCCTGGCTTGGAATAGGGGAAACATGTCATATGCTTTTTAACATTTTATATTTGGCTTCACTATGTACCTGCTACAGAATAAGATGCTTCATTATAATCTGAACAGTGCAGCAAAAGGTTAAAGTGTAGATAAATGCCAAAGAAGACTATAACCACAGTCCCAAGGGGCTGCTCCTATGATAATCACCTATTACTGTCAGTCATTATAGGTGTGACATATAAGGACTATTCTCCCTTGGCCATGTGAGCCACTGCTGCAATACATTTCACAGTGCACAAGCACACACGCACGCACACACACACGCACACACACACACACTCACACTTACACACACTGATTGAGTAAAATAACTCCAGGTGTAAGAGCGACTAGACTAGAGAGACCTACTGCGTTGCATTTGCATGCCGCTGTAGCAGATTGGTCCTGTCTAAAACTTTGTGAGCCTAAATGTCATGTGGGCTCCTGAGCTGCCCTGATAGGCCGTCTGGTAGATTGCCCATGCAGGACACATTGGCTCAAGTCCACTATGTTGTATTAGTATCATAGTTACGTGCATGAACGTTGCAGTGCACAATTTCGTTGTTTTTCTGTTGCCACGAGTGGTCAACAAAAACACTTATATCCACTAAACCATGAATTGTGAGCGATGAAACCCACCACGTCAAACTGATATATATATAAAAAAAAGAAATCTGACACCAAAATTCATCTTACACTTTCCTCATAAATGTGTCATCTGTTACAGTGATGGCGAACTCCCTTTGCTTGTGGATTGGTTCAAAACTGCCTGATGATTTCTATAAATCGAATAGACCCAAACCACTGGATAGGATGCATAATGAAGATGAGAAACCAAATGATTATGCATGAAAAAGATATGACACTTTTGAAAACCTAACTGAATGCAAACAATTAAAAAGCATGATGGCCATAAGGGCCGCTTGGGGAAAATAAGTGCAGCTCAGCTTTGGGCTGACCAGTGTCTGATGTTTGATGTCTGCTTTTAATGCCCAAATATGAAACCACCAGTCCAGAGACATAAACAACAAGAAGTGATGAGAAAATTAGGCACTTTTAACATTGAACAACATCAAAACATATTTGTGCAGTAGCCATCAAGCTTAAACTCTATCTGGTGTTAAATGGTTATGGTCCTTACAAGCACATCGCTGTTTGTCTTGAAGACAAGCCTGGGCGTGTCCTGAGTAAAGCTGTGCTGGGGTAATTTCCCACCGAGGCCATCTTCGTCTCTCGCCTGGGGGGGAGAAATAATGGCTTCTTTTTACGAATGGACAAAATAAACAGGTGAACAGAAACAACAAGAAAACTCATAAATGGAAAAGAAAACACTGAGAATGGTGAAAGGAAATGGTGATTTTTGGAAGGCGTGAACATGCACTGGTTGGTGGAGAGACCGATTTGTGGCTCTGCGTGTTTGCATGTGTGTGTGTGTGTGTGTGTGTGTTTCACGTCTGCGTGTGCATGCACATGTATGGTTCAGGATGAAATTTAGAAAAGACAGAGTAAGTGCTGCCCATGTCCATGTAGCAGCATGTTCATTCATTCAGACACCCAACAGGGGAAAACAGAGTGGCACATTTTGAATAAAAACAAGTTTGAATAAAGCTAAGTTAAAAAAAAAAAAAAAAAAAAAAAAAAAAAAAAAGATCAAAGCTGAACGTCGCCTTTTGGTTGATATTTGCATCAGTAAAGCAAGTAACATTGGTAAAAAAAAAAAAAATCACCACCTGGCTACACATGTGTAACGGCTCATTCATCAATGCTAGTTAGCTTATCTAATTTAAGCGAGCACGTCAACCTAATTCCCTTTCAAATACCCCTGAATATTAAATTATTAATTATCAAATTAGACTCCTCATGGCAGCTTGGCACCTCGCGGCTATTATTCAAACACCAAAAGTACATTCTTCACTTCATTTTAAATGGCAGCCATCCTTGAATTCACGTCAAATTCAAAGTCAAAATGCTACTGAGAAGACGGTGAAGCAGAGCAGAGGCTATGGTTTTTGGACTAAAAATATTTAAATATACACAGTAATGTCACCTCATGTTATTAAGCACTAACTTCATGTTGTTCATATCATATTTCTTCGAGCGAACCACAGCTAATTGTGTAATTTGTGGCCTAAAGCAGCTTTTTCAAGTCACCTAGCATTAGCATTAGCCGGCTAACGGGGCTAATGGAGACTAACAGAAACAATATAACTGTCAGAGGAGGCCCCGACGAGGAGATGAAGCGTGTTTTATCACACAAAGGCTGATACTGACAAGTAAGGGATAATGTATAGCGAGGCGATCATTATTGCAAAATAAGCCCTGACAGAGTGAAAAAAGAGCCTGACATGAAGCGGAGAATTATTACACGGCTTTGTTGAACGCTCAATTCTGCTCGGCCAACGAGATCTGTCATGTCTGAATAACAGGCCGCCGTTTTCACCTCCGATCGGATCGACCTGCGAGCGCCGCGGCCCGCTCACGTTTGCTGATTTCTAAATCAAATTAATTCATGGCGCTTTAGGTCAAAAAGACGTTCACCCGCTTACCTCATGTCAAAGTCCTAGACTGTTTTATACTCATAAAATAGTACTCATACTTTTAAAATAATCATTCTATGTTTAGTGGATCACTTGACAATATCAAAGAATAAATTTGGTGAACCGTTAATTACATTTTTTACTCTAAAAATCAGCTGGGATTGCCTCTGTTTCCCAGCGTTTCCCACTCTGAGCATGTTATAGAAACTGAATTTTGTCTTGTGAATAAATGTATTGTTATCTGGAGAGGATACAGTGTATGATTGCAATGAGGCTTTTACAGTGTGACAGAATAAATGTGTAACTTTGATTTGCGACAAAGTTACGGAGGGGATCAAGGTTGGAGAAAGCAAACCCAACATTATGGGTCACGGTCGTTTGGAAGATGGAGTCACGCAAATGTGCAAAATAAATTGTATTACTGTAAGCAGACTAGTAAGTGTAGGCTGATAGGCTCATTAGATTAACAATGGTCATTTACTGGTTTCTTATACAACCTCTCTCTCACACACACACACATGCACACGTACACGTACACACACACACACACACACACACACACACACACACACACACACACACACACACACACACACACACTCTGCAGTGCATGTCTCCTAGGTATGAGGACAGACACACAGACACATTTTTTAGACAGGCAAACACACACACATAAACATAGTCATGGATCTTGGCAGGCGTTTCAACACACCCAGAAATACACACACACACACACACACACACACACACACAAAGATGTGCCACTGTGCCATTATTCTGTCTCCAGTTTTGCGCTGTGACCCTCTGGCCCTGTGCCAGTTCATTTACATATTGTACTAATGAGGTGTTGGCACTGTGAACGAGGCGTGAGGGACACACAAGCAACCACACACACAAACACACACACACACACACATAGAGAAAAAGGAAATAGATAGACAGATAAATGCATCATGTATGCTTATAGAACCACAACAATACACATCCAGAGTTGTGCTTAAAAATGTAATATTATAATGATAATATTATCTGTTTTTCAGCCACCACATATATTCTTACGACATAGTGGTAACTATTTTAAATGGCTGTCCTGGTAGCGTAGTGGACTTGGGTTAATAACACTGATATTTTTGGATTAAAGCTGTTGCTAGGTAATTTTTGTGCCAATATTAAATGTCTTCGGTGGGACACTAAAACTCTCCATTGAGAGCCAGACTAATGAAATTATGATAGGGGTGTTAGTGGCTCCTTAATGCAGGGTGATGCAGAGGAAAATCCTCACACGCCACACTCAAACGATTTGCCATCTGACATACAAATAATAATAAAAAGATATTCCCTACCCTCCATCAAATTGGAGGTGGAAGACATATTAATTAAAAGCCAATATCAGCCTGATACAGCAGGCTAGCCTGACTTGAAAAATTGCGGATTCAAATCCAACTCAATCACGTTTCATTCTCTTCATTCTCATCTCTCCTGTCTCTCCCCATTGCCTGAAATCACAGAGCAGAAATGCTGTCAAGATTTCAAAAAATGGAAAATGTTTAACCAAAGTCAATTAACACTTTAAGATGCCTTAGTCCAGGAGGTAAATATGGTTTCAAGGCTGTTTGCTGTGTTTTTAAGGTGCTTTTCCATACTGCCGGCTGCACCATGCCAGCACACTGCAGCTGCCACCCAGTTGAAGTTCCTTATAAGAATGACAGAGCAGGTCGTCGGCCGCCTAGCGCCCCTCTGGCGACTCCAGAGTCCTAAGGGGACGGCTCGCCAGCTGCCACTGTGCAAGCCTCCATCTGGGCACGGATGCATGCCCAGGTGTGTATGCCCGTCACCTGCCAACAGAGCTGTGTTTCCCAAAGAAAGATGCTGATAGGCAGGCTTTCCAAATCCAAAGATAAACACAACCAAACGCAGCTGAGCTCAGTCCCAAATCCTGAAATGAGGGTGTACAGTGCAGCACTGGCACAAGCAAAATGACAGGCAAGGGTACACAGTCTTCCAAAAACAACAAGCCGGTCTCTACTTTTAATGTTTTGGAATGCCACCCCAAAGCCAGTTAATATGTGTTTGCAACATGTCACAGAGGTGTTTAATAAAACTGCCCACTCTTCACTTCACACATGCACAGGAGTATTATAAGGAAACTGAGGCCTTGCTCTTTGCACAGGTTTCTTCAAGGGATATTTGGATAGCACAGCCCTTATATATAACACCACAATGATTTAAACAATGCCTTTGATATACTGATACAGATAAAACTACAAAACTGGCAATTTAGCCCAAATAAGAACAACTATGATTGGTACAAGTGCAGGAGAGACTAAATTGACATACTGGACGTGCATGTTGCAGAAAGACCCGACCCTACTCTGCCACTGATTGGCTAACACTAATCCTCATCAAACCCTAACTCTAAGCTTATCCAAAGACAACGACTAGCCAATCAGAGGCAGGCAGGGAGGGGCATGCATGTCCAGTATGTCAGTTTAGTCTCTCCCGTACAGGCGCCCCAGGTCAAAGTCTAATAGATACAAATTTTCTTTTATTCTTTGTGCAATGAACAAGCTACATTTGCACATACTGTACGTTCAAATTTTTGATTTGCCATTTTATTTTTGCAACCTTTAGTAACCCTTTAACAGGATGTGAATAGGCGAACATACGTATGAAATCATGATTTTTAATTGTTTTTGTTTTGTTTTGTTTTGTTTTTTTTGGGCCTTCATGTCACTCTGTATGTTGGCGGCGTATCTCAGAATCTATGTGGTGGATGCCCAGGAAATTTGGCGACAACATTCATGTTGCCAAGAGGATGAAACCTGGAGATTTAGGTGACCCACTGACCTGCCCTCTAGTGCCACCATCTGGCCAAGTGAGGCATCTGTGTTCCAAATAACACGCCTGTTATACTGAGTCTTTTATGTGTTATTTGTGGGTCCTACTGTTTTTATTGTTGTATCATTATGCTTCTGCTGAAAGCTAAATATCACCTCAACAGAGAATGAAGAACTGAACTGAAATGAAAGGTTCATTAATTTGAACATGGTTCAGTTCTGTGGAGAACCTTTCTAAAGAGGGTTCATTATGGCATCAACAAGGGTTGTGTCATGGCACAATTAAGCCTCAAGAACCAATTCTTGCCCATGCCAAAAGTACAGGAACTGAATTTTATTCTAACTACATTGTACGTCTATATAAGCTTCAGCTAAATACCAAAAATGGAAAATGTCATCTTGTAATATTCATGGTCAAAAACACCCATCCGCAGTTGAAGTGTTCCTACATGACTGAGAGAAATTTCGCCAGGTTGCACAGAACATTTGATTCATTATTATTCCACCTGCGTTGCACAATGCAATGCACCTGCAATTTGGCAAAACTGAGTGCGTCCTCTTTGCACTTTAGTTTAGTACGCCAAGTTTACAGCAATGACACGAAGGTGTGCAAGTGTCGTACAAGTTCATGTGCGTGGCATCACTTTTTACCATTGTGATGCCTAGTTAGTTCAAGTTACTTTTCCTCTTTATTTGAGCTGGAATGGCTGGCAGCTACGAGATAATCACCTTCCTCTCTGTGCCCTGCAGCTGTGTCAAGCAGGCCTCAAGGCTTCCTCACCACCAGTGAGGCTGAGTCGCAACACAGACACGCAACACACCTCATCACACACTCACAAAAAAATCTCCACAAGCAGCTTCATTTGCGCACACACACGGCACACACGCACGCAACGACCCGCACACACACAGCATAAGCATACATGCAAACACACACTTTCCTGTCTTCTTCATCTCGCACGTGCAGCGTCCTTGGCAGCCGATGTAGATGCGAGGTAAATTGCGGAGTGTGTCAGGACCGGGGAGGCAACCACAGGGCTGTGTGTAAGGGAGACGTGCGTGTGTTTGAGGTGATGTGACATTTCTGGGCTGACATGAAGCGGCACTCTGCCCCCTCGTGCCTGGAGGGAGCTCCTGGGGAGAGACACTGATGGAGGTCTGGGGTCTCCGGAGGGGGAAGGGGGAGGAGGAGGGGGGGCGGCTCATGGTGCGAACAAAAAGCTCTACACTGGTGCAGAAACGACCTGTAAAACACGAGCTGCAGCTTCCTTTCCTACCCGCTTAACCCTTAATGGAATTTGGTACATTGTAGGAGCGGACGGGATTAAATGCTGCCGATGTGTGCATTTCAATATTTGTGTGAGATATATTTGTAAACTGTCAATTAAAAGTATATTTCTATATTTTTTAAAACCCGACCGATTAATCATTATATATAGAGACTGCTTATTTTCAATTTCTCTTCAACAAATGTTTGATCACACCATAAGTCATTGCACAGATAAAATATGATATGCCACAGTGAGTATTACACAAGGATCAAACATTTTAATAGCTTGTGTATTATTGTCAAATAAAATTAATATGCCAATATATGGAAACAGTGGTGCTAACAAGCATCAGCACTTAATTTGATATGCTTTTTGCCAGCATTTTTAATTATTTCTCCCTCTGACTGCATGTGAACCATAACTTATTGGCCTATCGTTTATCATTTAGTGAGGAGTTTTGGAACAATATCGGGGGAAAGAAAAGGACAGCGCAACTCACTGGGGATTTTGCATTTATTTTATTTTTTGCAAGCATTCAAATGTGTCACCACAACTTATTTCGCCGTTTTTCTGATTAATATAGATTTTCTGAGTTATATATTACTTGGAAAACCCTGAATGCAGCATTTTTAGAGAACCGATAAATCATCAACAGTGTTGGAATGAGAAGTGAAGCCCCGACTGGTAAAAATCTGGTAAAAATATATTTCCTGTCAGTTACAGTGTGGAATATGAGGCTGACTGACTCAAAGCCATGAGTAAGCAAAGCGTCGTCTGACCAACACCTTTTTTGCCACCAAGCCTCACGCCCAGAGAGTAATTCACAGAGAGTAATTCATCAATGCTAATTGCTACGGATAATCCTCACACTGCGTCCGGTGAGTGAGTGTGTGGAACTCTCGGTGAGTGTGTGTGTGTTTGAGAGTGCAAAAGAGCAAGCGAGAGACAAAGAAGTGGGGTAAAATCACTGAGCAGCTGTATCTACCCATAGATTAAAGCAGAAATCCAACTCCAAATCTGAATTTTTATGTCACTCCTATAACCTCAAGAACTACCCAAGATCATAGGGGTAACATGTGTGCAATCTGGGGTGGATTTTCTCCTCAGCTGAAACTGGCTTTCACAATTCACATCATAATCACGCAGCGATACACACCGAGCATAGAGACGGTAAGTTGCAGTGCATTTTTCAAAGCATAAAAAAAAAGCAAAGA
This sequence comes from Myripristis murdjan, assembly GCF_902150065.1. Classification (NCBI taxonomy): domain Eukaryota; kingdom Metazoa; phylum Chordata; class Actinopteri; order Holocentriformes; family Holocentridae; genus Myripristis; species Myripristis murdjan. The sequence continues at coordinate 23,019,157 of NC_044001.1, read as the reverse complement.
TGTGTCTCAGAGAGCATCAACAGTCAAAAAGAGAATGGAAGTGAGCAGGCAGAGAGAGGTGACAGAGTAAATGAGCAGCAGGAGCAGCGAGGAAGCAACACCTTCCATACAAACTAATCCACAAGCTTAAGGCATAAAGTAAACAACGCATAGGTGATTAGCCCTAGTTAAACTATCAATCATTATTCGCCACACACACACACTACATATTGTGGAGTTATGCAGAGGAGATGTGAGAAACAACTAGCGCCCCCCACCCCCTGCCTAATCTCAAAGCCATAGTCACCCTAGGAGGGGATTGGGTTTCATGGATGAGGCAGCTGAAGATATTTCATGCAACATGATGCCAGCGCCTTTGCCCGCCCCTACATCATTCCCTCCCCCATGTCTCCGCTTCCCTATCCAATGCACACAGACATGAGATACTTTTTCAGCCATGACAATATTTTTTTTTTTCTGTTGGAGAAAAAAAAAAGCCTGGAGGCTGTGTTGTTGTGGCCAACCTTGTGGGTGCATGAGAAAAGAAACATGTGGGTATCGCTTACACAAATGGCCTGCATGAATGTGCAAGAGCCAGACAAAATATAGAATCTGAGCCGCTGTGGCAGGCGAGGCCTTTCCTGTGTTCAGCTTACAGATGTTGTGTGATGTTTTACCATGTGCATACTGCTGCCTCATAAAGGAAACATCATCGGGTAGGAATATCTAAATGATATCATACTGATGATGAGCTACGGTGCCGGCCTCTCAACTGATGCAAAAACGCTGATTACACTGGAGTCTGTACATTATGTCTGCTGCATTCAACCCACCACGTCACTGTAGGTGGGATTCTTGCTGTGTTTTTGCCCAGATTTAAAAAGGTGCTGTGTGTAGCATTTTAACGTCAATAAATCATTAGCACATTAATGTTGAGACATTAGTGTAATTACCATAAACAAACGAGGCCATCGCCAAGAAGATTGGCAGCCTCTACCAGGATCTACCCTGCGTTTTACATTGTGAGCCGCTGGGTTGAATTTCCTCAGAGGGCTGCTGGATTGCTTTACAGCACAGCCGCTGTTCTTCCAGCGCCAACACAGCTGAAGCTTTGAGAGTTTGACACAATGGCAGGTAGTGGAGGGAGTGAGAGGCCAATGGAGAAAACTCTCTCCGAACAATCCTCTTTGTGACAGAGGGCAGCAGGGTTTATGGGAAAGGCTGTAGATTGACTCAGCTACACTCAGCTGCTCAGCATTTGTGTAATCATACCAAGGAATCACAATTACACAACATAGTGACGAAAATGCTGCACACAGACTTTTTAATGTCGGTGAAAGCTAACATGTAGAGAAGGTGACCACATCAGCAAAGAAAAAAAAAAAATCAAATACTCGTGCATACTAGTGCACCTGATGCTACTTAAGATTTTCATCGAGCTACAAAGCTGTACATTTCAGTGATTTTAGAGCGGCTAAGAGTCGCTGTTAGGCACAGCATGACGCTGAATGCCTAAAATCCTCTTAATTAAATGTAATAGTTCCTTTGCCAAGCAATACGCTTCTTGAACAGTCGCTAAACAAAGTGGTTTCCAAGCAACACATGAGCAGCAGTGTGAGTAGTAATTTCGTTTAGTGCGTTCATATTAAATTGACTGTTATGCGGTCAAAAGTGTGTTCGTGAGCTTTGAATGTCACTCAGCCAATCAGAGCTGAGGAGAGGACCTATTTGTTTTAGAGTGTTATTTTGAGTGACTGGCAGACTGACTGGGATGACTGGCTTCGAGGTAAACTGGGTGATGAAGCTGAGCAATGTTTTACTGGTATGATCTCCTCATCAGTCTCGCCATTTTCAATCTGAGACTTTCCTGTGACTGCTGGGAAGACAGTGACATTACATGCTTTCAGATTTCCACAACGAGTCTGTGGCCAAAGAATGAGAGGGAATTGGGAATAGTAATTCTGCATCTTTGCATTTTTCCTCACACTTTATTCACTCCCTCTTGCTGTTTTTGAAAACCATCAGCACAATGGACACATTCAAGCTGTGGTGCTCACAAAGTTGGCAACTGCGAGGTACAAATATCTAACTAAGGCTGAGTACAGAACTTGGATACTTTTATGGGACTGACTGAATTGCTTCAATACTGTCAAGTATCAAAAAATGCGGTGGTATCGAAATGGTACCGAAAACTTCAAAACCTATGGAGTAAATTTCATCAGCATCAGTGAGCCAATAAGCATGCAGCATGCTTGTACCAAGTCTAATAATGTTGGTGATTGGTTGTCTGTCAGTACACATTGTAGAGGCATGCAGGAAAAACATAGTATTACACCCAGAGACATTATAAAATTTGTATCGAAAAAAAAAAGTATTGTTCAAGAGCCAGTATTAAAGTCAAGGTATTGGTACTGGTATTGAAAACTTCTGAATAATACCCAGCCCTAACTGTAATTCATAGTCAGTAAAGCCTAAATCAGCCCCCTCTATCTACACCATGCATTTCAGTTTAGGAAACTGATGGGAAATATTTATGTCCTTTCATTAAAATTTTACTTCAAGGGTAAAAAAATCAAGGTATAGGTTATTCAACAAGAGAAACACATGAATCTCTTAAATGATTTTCTGTTTGGTTAAATCAAAGATCTGAACTCAGCTGGGGTTCTACTTTGTATTTAGTGCCCATTTAAACCTTATGTAGTGGTTCGGGCACCACATCGAGCATCAAGGAGGTGTATCCCAAAGTCCCTTCTAATCTCTGGGTTAAGATGATCTCATTTCTATTTTGTGGATTTGAGCCAGCCTACAGCGATCATCTTTATCTAAACTGCCTTGTATTCCCATCTCAGCTGTATAAAAAGCCAATACGTCCAGAGCTAGGGGGTTGAGTTTTTACATTTCATATCATGTTTACAGCTTCCCTGACTGACTTGCTGTCTAGTCGACTCTAAGTGTTTATGTATGTGTGTCAGTGCATTGTAACAAATAGCATAAACCCTCACATGCTGTTTCTCTGACCTCCTCTGGAGCTAGAGATCAAAATAATACGAGTTCAAAAGCTGCGTTTTGATCTGATACAAAGCTGAATAACTCTTGCAACTGTCACAAGTTTTCTCCCACGGGGTTTCGAAATGTCAGAGATCCCTCATCATCACCCCAACACTGTATAAATCATTTGTCATTGACTTAAAACAGTCTACACAGTGAGCCCACAGGCCCAGGAGAAAAGTGAGGATCTAAAATGTTAAGGAAGGAAATGAAAAACAAACATGAGCAACGGGACAGTACAGCAGACATAAGGCTCAGCTTGATTCTCATGCTGTGGGAAAAAGTGTCAGCAAAGAAAAGAAACTGGATATCTACTAACTCCAAATGAACAGACATGTGTGCTCCCCTACATCATCCCTGCTTCAGTACGGTGCTTGGGAAAGTGATTGTGTTTGGATGAATAACTGACTTTAGGACAGACAAAGGAAGGAGAGTAAAACACATCATACTCACAGTGTAATTCCTTACATATCCCAGCTTTGGTACAAGAGAGAAAGGAGATTGTTTAACTACGGTCATCAGGGGGGAAAATGAGAACACAATGACAACTTTAAATAGTGGCTGTCTTCCTACTTAGTGATCACAGATACCAAGACATTTTGGAGTTGACTGCCTAAAGGTATTTGTGGTTGAGTGCATGATTTATTCTTCATGGCTTCTGGCTGAATGTATTATGCACTTTGTATTTAAGCCGCAGGCTGAAAGGGGACTGAGGGTTTTTAAGTTTACATTTCTAAATAAGAACTTTCACAAAGTCTCACTTAGAAGGGCAGTGTGAAATCTGGAGTTAGAAGTGCTGAAAACACAACAGATGAAGCTCCCTTAATCAGAGAATGGAAACTATAAAAAAAAAAAAAAAAAAAAAAAAAATGAGGATGATATCTTCCTTTACCTCAGTCAGAGGTCTATAGGGCCTTTCAGATGGCGGCCATAGTGGAGGTCAACAGCTTTTGGCTACAAAGGTTGAGATGATGTTTCTAGTCTTACAAGTTGGCCATCTAAACAGACCTCAACATCACCTCAAAGACATAACCATAAGCTAACCATAACCTGAAAAAAAGTCAGTCCTCGTCTCTGCTTATCGTGTTCTCGCAAAGGAACTGTCCATTGGCCCAACGGCACTTTATTCTGAAACCTCAATAGTCCCAAAAATGTCCCATTGGACCAAAAGCCCATTAGTCGAACAACCCCCGTTATCCTGAAAGCAAACGCCCATTTTTCTGAAACCCCAAAAGTCCACAAAATGTCCATTATGAATATTTGGTTAAGTTTATGCAGGGGTTTCCTCAGGTTAAGGAGAGGCTAAAGAGGGGTGGGTGCATTTCTCGGCAGGGGTTGCAAAACTCGGAGCAATAGGCGTTTGCTTTTGGGGTAACAGGCTGTTTGATTAATGGGCTTTTCGTCCAGTGGGAAATTTTTTGGACCACTGGGAATTTGAAACAATGTGTTGTTGGACCAATGGCACGGTCCGACAACCGAAAACACTTGAAAATGACACAGCAAATTCGTACTAATTTCACATTGTCATTCTGCGGTGGATGAATGGAATCGTCACATTATTCATGTCTATAACATATAATCTGTCTTTCAGAGTCTGTACTCATCTCATGCTCCATTTTTTTTTAGATTGTCACTAACATTTGAATATTCCCATGTGGACTGACCAACACCAACTTTTTTGCGAGTGTATCTATGTTCACAGGGCCATATATTCCCTCAGTGTAGGCTATTTTGTTCATGCATCATTTTCAAACACCATTTCAGATATTGTCGTATTTACTGAACATCACATTACGGTTATATTTTGGACAATAAACCAGAGGACATGGAAATTATGGGCATTATTTTGCTTTTTATGTTGAAAGAGCATAGAACTGTGTATGAATCCAAAGTTTAATCCTATGCATATGGCTAAGAGAGATACAGAAATGATTCTTGTTTTATGCTGCGGAAACATAAGATTGTTTCAGGTGAAAACATTGCACTGAGGGAATATAGGACTGTAGGAACAAAGTGTAGACACCCCTTTTCTCAATTTCTCCCCTTGACCTCCACAATGGCGCCAGACATGGCTGCTAGGAGACTTGCTATTCCTCTTTAAACAGGTTACATCATTGTGAGTCTTAGTTTGGTGATCTGCTGATGACGAGGAAGGATCTTACCTTGTTTCTCTTGAAATAGGCTCTGCGGCAGGCAGCGAAGCACTTCTCACTGCAGAAACTCTTTAATTCACTCCCCATGCTCAGGGAGTAGCGTTTGACGCCGACCTTCTGACACCAGGCGCACATGATCTGCACATTGGATGCATCTTCGTCTATGGGGGAAACAGCCAGCAGTGAGAGTGACATTTCGGATCGAGCGCAAGTTCAGCTTGTTATTTAGTGTGGATACAAATGAAACACAGTTGCACTGGAATTTTGTGCCGATGCTCTCCTCGGTCACAAAGGGAACAAGTTATCATCTAATGCTGGGTTATATCCCCTTAAACCCTGATTGTCTCATAAATATTCCCTTAAGTAACTTCAAAGTTCCATATTGTAGGATCATGTCATGCACATATTCTGTATCTGTTGTTTGAGGCACTTCACTGAGGTTATGTCACACTTCTACAGAGTGAAATATTCAATATTGTGGCTGCAGCATTACATCAAACAGAAAATATCTACATGTCTTGTACATGATGTAATACACATTTCACTGTAATTCAGCAACACATATTGGGTATCTTTGAAACTTTGGGATCTCCACTAAAATTTCAAATTAAGGCCTGTGGCTTTGAACAAAGCTTGGCCACACAGCAGTGATGAACCCACTGAATGGAATAGCTTATGTGATCATTAGCCAACATAGCTTGCACTCCTTGTTATCTCTTTTTACACTACACCACATTAGGCTGCATATAAATGTCCATGATCATTAATGCTTACTATGTCTTTAATGCATTTCATCCTTGCATCCTACCTCATGGTGCCCTATAACGCTTTACAACTATACCACACTGTCTGAATACACATACGACCAATGTAAATTAAATGATTTGTATCATATCATATGTCTCATATGTCTAGCACTGTTCAGTTCCATTGCATGTCTTGCATGATCTTGTTGTCCCTATAGAAATGCACTGTGTTACTCTGTGTGTTTTTGATTTGAGCCACCAAGACAGTTTCATGTATATGTCTTGTACTTGAGATTGAACTGACTCTGATTCTGATTATAGACAAAATATGTTGAAGTAAGGACAAGTGATACCGATTAAATTAGAAGTGTAAGTCCATGGCAGAAGGCTTAAGCCAGCATGCAATGACAAAATGCATCAGATCCAAGGACCAAAATGGCATTTACTCTACTGATTCACTCCAGCTGCTGGGGAGGGTTAAAGCATCGAGATTGGGGCCACAAAAACCACTACCAGATTTATGGTGAAGTCCCGCCTTGGGTGGAGGTAACATGTAACAGAAAAGGCTAAGCCAGGGACATGGGAAAATGCTAATTTGGGCCTTTGCTCTTTAGGTATTAAAGATCCTGAACTGGACCCTGAGGGCTCTGATAATATTCATGCAGGAGATGAGTGGTATGCACACAAGAGGCTCTAGGAGAAGGAAGGTCTGTAAAACCGGTCACTGTGCATGCCATGTATTCACTGCATCAGGGTCCCATAGCAGAGCACCTTTCATGGTGTGTGTTAGTCACGATACATTTCAGATGGATGAGGTTTTCATAGGACAATACAATGAGCATGAGGAAGTTTACACAATCAGTCAGGGAGCTGTTTGTAAGCCGATTCGGCATTCTTTTCCATGATTGACAACGAACACAACACGGATCCGAAGTGATCTGACGTGGAGGAAACCCCCCTCAACACTAAAGCCTCCAAACCTTCAACTACTGTTTGACCCACGTCCGGTCCTCATGGCCGCATGGGTTTCAGTCTCATTTAGTGGTACTTTGCCGCATCTTAGTGACAACCTTCCTGTCTGCCTGCTGCTTCCCACAATAAAAAAAAAAAAATAGTAAACATGTGTGGGAGGATGGGCTTGTATTCTCCTTTGAGAGAGTACGAGAATGAGTGTCCATGAATAAAGGATCTTGGATTTGCAGGCATGCAGCCACTGTGCTACTGCACGGTCATTAATGTACAGGCACCAAATTATTTAAGCAGACCATGGTGACATCCTAATGCCTGCTGTGGTAAACTATGACTACTTATGATGAGCGGTGGGGCTTTTAGTTCCTGTCGCTGTTGCAATGAGAGAGATCCTTTGAGATTCCCTCCAGTATTTCCCAATTATCACATTATGACTATGAGGGTGTGAGATTGAAAAAAAAGCAAGCCCATTAGTCTTTCACCCCACACACCTTCTTATCTCACGCTGGCCAGGCTTTTCACCTCTTGTTAAGCTTAATGGATCTACAGGGCCATCAGATTTTAAGTTAAGACTAACTCACAATTACGGAAATAAGTCCCCAGGGGCCCAAAGATAGCACAGTGGACCCCACATGCATATTTTATAACCTTCGGTATCTCTTTCTTCCCCTTTCTCTCACTCATTCCCATAGTCTCTCTCTCTCTCTCTCTCTCTCTCTCTCTCTCTCTCTCTCTCTCTCTCTCTCTCTCTCTCTCTCTCTCCCCTTTGTCTCTGACTATCAGAGTTGATGCCCACTGCAGTGATAAAAACACACACACACACACACACACAAAAAAAAAACCCTGTTTTGCCAGGCAAATTTCACTCTAGGCTGGTGCGGTGGGGGGTTGTGTATTGCTTGAAATAATGTATGTACCAGAGTGTAATGAACAGACATCTATGGCCAACAACATGTCACAACATCTCTCACAATATTTTGATATGGCCATACAAAGAGATGTCTTGAGGTGGGCTTGATTTCACCTTCCCACTTCCTGGCACCTTGTTACAAGCGTGTTCGAAACGGAAAACACTCACATCTGCACAAGGGGGGGAAAAAGGATGCAGATAATTATGCAGCCTCCATACTAAATGCCACCATCATCCGCCGTACCTGCACCTCAAAAGGTCCTTTGTCGGATTTTGCGGGGCGCATGAATAATTCAGCGGAGGGGGGGAACAAGCTGAGGGGGGGGGTGTCGGCCGGGTGGTGGGTTGGTGTTGGGCTTTTTAGTGGGACCACACCATCTGTTTCCCCGCCTATGCAGGGGCCTGTGGGGACTCCTCTTGGGCGATGCCAAGGCAGCTCGCTCCCTCCGCCGGGGCGTACCAACCTCCTGTGCCACAGCAGACGCAAGGGATAATGAAGCCCTCTGTCTGGCCGTGGAATGTGGACATTTCCTCAGAGAGTTGATGGGGTAATATTGACACTTGGGCAGGTGGAGGAAAACAAGGTGTACAGCAGGTATCTAGCTCATTAGCCGACTGTCCGTGCCTGATTTGGAAGCTTTCAGGCATAACAAAGACAAAGTTTTAGCACTGCATAAACATTCGGTTGATTTTGTTTTTTTTTTTTTGCAAAGTTCAGGAGCATCAGCAAGTAGGTTTGCACTTTGAGTGCGATGTAATCTGTCTCGTGAGCAGCTGTGGACCAAAACTACAACATTTCTTCTAGCTGGGAGGTAATGCCTCTGCATGTGTGTGTGTGTTTGTGTGTGTGTGTGCATTTGGATCCACTTGCTGATGAAAATGACCTTGATCTTTGGTTACTTAAAATGTAACCTTGTGCAAAATACACAAATGGGGAAGCATACGCAGGGACAAAAAGGATGCTCAACTTCATTTAAAATTTATATAGGGCGAGCACAGCCGACATTCCCCACAGCTTTCCTCAGGGTGGGCTGGTTTTCCATTCGAGTGTCTTGTGCTACTGTTTCCTACTGTCGATGAACCACCACCATATACTCGCTCATTTTATATGTGAAAATGTTTTGTTGTTGAGCCTTTAAAACCTGAAATTTTCAATGCAAATCATCGCACTACACTCTTGCCACATCCAGCTATGTATACGTCTTTTCCAAAAGGAGTGAGGGCTCACTACCTGCAGGAGGCTTGATCAGTGGCGGTGGGATCATGGGGACTATGATGGGCAGGTTGCCATGCTCCTTAGTGCTGGGTGTGGATGTGGACGGTGTGGTGGAGGGCTCTGTGACTCCGTTCCTGGAGGCTGGCAGGGACTGGGAGCTGTTGGCTCGATCCGGAGAGCCTTCGCCGCTCTCTGTCGATGCTGGCATTTTTGGCAACGAGTTTTCTAGAAAGGGGGGAAATTGAGCGGGAACGTGTTACCGGACAACTGATAAGCTGCTGCTGCTGCAAGCCCTCCGGGTTACGGGCATCCAAATGCCTAAAATGTGAAGTAATGTAATATGCTCTGATGTAAAATGGAAAAGCATAGCTCAAAGGGATACTTTCCATCATGCGAGAGTACACGCAGTCCTAGACAAAGCGTGTCAGCAGCGCTCTCTTTGAGACTGGGCTCATTCACATTTAACACAGTCACAGGGGGGTGTAGACACAGTCATGTTCAACACACTCACAACAGGCACGTGCCACAGCTCATGCCACATTCATGAACACTTAATATTTACCCCACTTTCATTATCTTTTTATTCAACATGTGCATAACATGAATAGATGGTGGATAATGCAGCTGGTATAAATGTTAACGGTTCAAAGATGAATGTTCCATAAAACACATGATGAGACTGTTACCCTTAATAAAGAGATTTTTAGCAGCTTTTTTTACTGAGAATGATAGAGGATAAATGAAGTACCATACAGCCAAATCAACAGTCACCATACCCCAGCATAAAAGATATGCTGGCACCATTCAGGCTCAAGATGCATACCCTCACAGTGCTGCAAGGTGCTTTGGATGAACGCACCAAAACAGCAAACGTTCCTGCCACATACCTTTGAGAACAGAGATGTGCTGTGGGGTCTCCCCTATCTCCAGGTTGTCCGAATCTCTCAGCTCCACCTTGTCGTAGCCGTACCAGCCTAATAATTCATTCATGGTGTTCTCCGCAAAACTCTGCAAAAGAAAGCCAACAACAAAGGGTGTTCTTAGTCTGAAAACCTTGCTGTAACAACCTCCTTTAGGGAAAAAAAATTATTTACAGAAAAACAATCAATTCAAGTTCCCCTTTAAAAGACCACATGCTCATATAACTTCAATTCAATACTACTTTATACAAATGTATGCAATAATTGTACCATATGATGACATAAAGATTTAAAGGAATTCTCCAACGCTTTGAGCAAAATAGCCTTTTTTCCGACTTACCCAGACTGAGAGACGATTCTGTCTATCGCAGTGAAGATGTGAATTTCAAATAAAAAAATGATACACTGTGTAAATAAGACAGCTTTGGAGTTGCTGTGAGGTTTCTCTTTTTACTTTGATGGAGCTAGGCTAACGACTCCCATAGACCTCAAGTCTTTATGCTAAGCTAACACGAAATTCTACCCATAGGAACTGAACCACTGGACGTACAGAGGTGAACATGGTATCAAACATCTTGTCTCAGTCTGGGGAAGTCGGGGAAAGGGTATTATGCCCAAAACACTGGAGTAATCCTTTAAGTCAGGTGGAAAAACTAAAATAAATAATAATAAAACTATGGGTAAATGAGTTTACATGGGTAAAACTCTGCTACCTCCCTATTACTGACATTGTTAACAATCACAAAACAAGACAAATACTTTCACTTAAAATTATAAATGTCAAACAATTTGTGAGCATCATGCCTTATAAGCAGGATGAACAAGAATGAGGAATGAGGAAACTTGTTATGACGATACTTTCATGCTTCAGCAGCACAAGACCTGACATTATAGAGGATTTTACATTAAAAAGTGCTGTGTTCAGGACAAATGCCATGTTAATGCCATGATGACTATTCGAGTCCGCAAACCGATTAAGTCAAAAACCAACTTTACTACACAAAAAGCTGTGTCAGTGCAGAACATTTTAACCTTTTTTTTTTTTAAATAACCTCTTGAGTAAAAATAACTCCTTGTGTGTTTTCCTAAGTGAATCCACACTGCAAGATTTCTTCACCTAATTAGGCACAGATACTGCCACCCGATTCAAAATTTAAAGCCACGGGCAGAGAGGGCTATGAGGTGTGTTTCTGCACCAGGTCGTCTTTGTAAGTACAGGCCAACCTAATTGGGGCTAAATCCTGTCAAAATGCTGCAGCGTGCAACCAGACAAACTAATAGCCCTCTTCACGGAACAATAAAAGAGAGGAATCTTATCACGGTGTAATAACAACAAGAGAAATCCTATCACAGAACACTAAATAGCAGAGGGAACTTAACATAATACAGAAAAGCAAAAATTACTGCACAGTAAAAACTCAATAATGCTAGAGAAAGGGGGTTCAAGAGAGACAGGATTTACACACTATCGCAACTTTCATTGTACAATAAAAAAACAAATCATAGCCTGGTAAAAGGTGGGTGATATCTGAGACTGGAAGCCAGCTGCAAGCCGGCGACTGTGGTGCAGCTACAGTGGGATTACATGGTGCTGTGTTGCCAAATGCCCTTAAGCAAGGCAGCAAAAACCACGAGCCGCCCTGTTTGCGCAGCCCTGCAGGATTTTGTGTATGGCTAGAGTGCCTGTGTATGACTGGAAGGATGCAAAACCAAATGAAAATCCATGAAAATGAGCCCAAAAACTATCTCCTCCTGCAGTGCCTCTCACAGTGCAGGCAGCGACACTGTATTCCAAACCAAAATCCGAACCCTGCTATCGCCAAGACGCTTCCCAGCTCTTCCGTGAGGAATACTCCCAGGAGTACACGAGGGCAAAAAGTCCCTGTTCCATTTTACCATTTTCAATCAATCAATCAATCAAAACTTTTTATCAGTCTATGTCGACTAAACTAAAACTGGAGAGATGACTGATAACTGACCAGATAACAGCAGTTGTTAGACACAGCTCATGAAACCATCAGCTTAGAGGGAACATGGATCCTTTCAAATAGACAATTTTCACTTCATATTTTCTCTCCATTATACCGATAAAATTTTAATTTGGATTCTTTCAGCAAAGGTATGGGGAGCGCCCAGTTAATGCCCAAGAATAGTTTTTAGGCTCACACAGGCCTCTGAAGTCATTTAATCATTTGTCTCAAATTGAGCTAGCACATGCACATGTCCAGACTTGTCGTGATTTTCCCATTTTTTAATACTTTGGTTGTCGTCCTTGAACAATGACAGCAGACCACACAAAAATGGACACGGTTAGTAAAATAATTATCTTGGTTGGACAGCAGTAGTGCCATGCAACAAAGTACCACATGCAGATGAAATGTCCAGGTTTTAAACACCAGGTTTAACGACAGACTGATGTGAAAATCACATGTATTTTCCCCATAGAGAGAAAATCCATCAGATCCTGAATTCCATATTTGGGCAAAGGTTTGTAGTCAACATGATGTCAGACTGCAGTCTATTCCTGGCTTGCAAGGCCCACCCATAGAAACTGAATGGGAGTAGAATGGACAGTGAACTGTTTGCTGTGGTCATTTGACTAGTTGGTGGTTAATTGTTATGGTGACAACACACATCAGAGGGCCGTAAAGTCCTCTGTTAAATCTGCCCGTAAAATGCTCGATTCCCCTCCAGCAGCAAGGCAGCAGAGACAGCGAGTGGAAGACGCCGCGCCGTGCTTCGTACTACTCCACTGCTCGTTTGATCATTAATGCATTTTTTAAAAAAAATTTTGTTTAGTAAATCTTTATTTCAAATCCTGACCATACAAAGAAGACAACAGCATCGCATCCAGACAGACGAGGCAATGAGACAAGGAAACAAAAAGTACTGCCAAAGACAAAAAGACAACAAAAACAAAACAAATCTTTAAAAAAAAAAGAAAAGAAAAGAATAATACAATATTAAAAATGACAATAAAATCGTGTTTGGTGAGGAAGATATTGTTGACAGATCTTGTTCCAGTTCCTTCACGAGTACAAGGAACTGATTTTTTTTTTCTTTCATTTGCAAATTTACATGTGTCAACGTGGAATGAGGCAAGAAGTAAAATAGGATGAATGTGGAAATATGTATTATCATCCTTGTTACTATAATCACAGCAACCAAACATAATGTTTCCATAGAAAAGAGTACAATCTGAGAAAATGTTGATAGCTGCAAAAATAATTGAAATCTAGGCCATTATGTAAAGTTACAGGGCCAAAATAAGTGGGAGGAGGTTTCAGGAAGCAATTCACAGAAAGAGAAATTCACAACTTTTGCAAGACGTGTTTGACTGGATGGAGTTTGTTGACGCGGTTAAATGAGCGGTTTGTACAGAAGTTTATAAGGAAGTTGGCGCAGCACAGCGCTCACAGTTCTGTGCAGTGGCAGCGATTCACATGAAAATGGCCGCCGCTCTGACCGTCCAACTATGTTAATTTGAATGGGAATCTGTTCTGCTCCCATTCAGTTTCCTACGGGCCCAACTCTCACACCACGGAGCGGCGCGCTGTATGTTGCCATGGAGATGACCCACCTCGTCTCGTCATTGGTGGGCTTCGCCTGGCATCAAACCGACGAGACACGAGTGGGTTTGTTATTTTACAGCCGGTCTAATGGTTATCACATCGTCAGTCACTCTGGCCCACATCAAGCAGTTAAACCTCAGTTACAAATGGCTCTGTCAATATGCTGGAGCCGCAGCGTTCAGCGCCACCCAGCACATCTGACTCCAACCTGATCTAAATTTAACATCCAAATGTAAACATGCACTCCTGCACACACCCACACGCGAGCGCACACTCTGACAGAAGTTGTCTGCAAGCGACTTCTGTGTCCTGCGGGGGGGAAAGGGGGGTGGAGGGTGAGGGGGGCGCGCAAATTCAGATCACGGCCTTGCTTAGCCTTCGGTGCGCCGTCTCTCTCTCTCTCTCTCTCAGCGGAGAAGCAGAAATGCTCGTGGCTCAGGATGTTTGGTGGTGCATGTTCATCTAACAAAGGCAGAGAAGCCCGATGCAAATGTAAAGCAGAATTCCAGCCATGACAAATGTTAATTTTTTTTCTCATTCCTTACGGATGTCCGGTATCTTTTTTTTGTTGTCGTTATTACCTGATCTGGAGGGAATTCAGTTTCTAATGCTTGCGGACAGCCCATTAAATATCCACTCCGTAATGGATGTGTTTTAAAATGTAGTGAAGTAGGCCGATACAGCACTTCAGCAAAAATGGAAAAGTAAAATTACTGGCCTTAAAAAATACTTAAGTGCACAAAAAGCTACTCAATTACAGTAACTGAAGTAAATGTAAATGTCCCCGCTGCAGGCCCACTTTGTGATGAAGGATAACGCAGGTGTATTCCGGCTGAGAAAAGCTTTAGCTTTAAGTCCACATCTTGCTCACTAGAGTAAGATGGCTCTGTCCAGGGACGCCCTGACCGTAATTCCTCATCCCACACTCGGAATATTCAACTTTAAGTCTCCACCGCTCCAGAGAACCGATCCATCACTGATAATAGACTTTGATATCTCTCCAACTCAGAGATCTAACATCTGCTGTGTGAATAAAGAGGAAAATGGATTCCCTTTGCAGAAATTTCTAACATGTCACATGCAGCTTTTGGTGGAGCACAGGAAACAACAACAACAACAACAACAAAACAACATTAATGCCGGTATTATTTTGCAGGCCCAGAGTCCAACAACGCCATCAGTGCATCCCCTGACGCTCGAAATACATTACTGCTCGAGGTCCTCCTTCAGCTTTGTGATTTAGAATGATAAAACAATGTTTTTACATAAAGACACTTGTGCAGCTTCAAAAACGAGACAGGGGACACAATAGAATAGAATAGAATAGAATAGAATAGACCTAAATACAATAGAGGAGAATAGCACAGAAAACCAGATAGAATAGAATAGACCTAAATAGAATATAATAAAATAGAGCAATAGAGAAACAAATCGAAAAGAACAGGACCAAACAGACTCAAATACAATAGAATGCAGAATAGAACAAAATGAGAGTAGAAAAGAAGCAAATAGATTATATCACAACCAGAGAGAACAGAACAGATTTGAATAGAACAGAATATAGCCAAATATCACAGAATGGAACAGATCCAAAAAGAACCAAGAAAAATAGAACCAAATAACATAGAACAAAACAGAATAGAACTTAACCAAATAAAACCAAATGGAAATAAATTGGATAGAGTTTACTAAAAGAATACAGAATAGAACAAAGCAGGACAGATCAGAACAGAACAGAACAGAACAGGACAGAAGAGACTCAAATAAAATAGAATAAAACTGAACAGAACAGAATCAAATACAACAGAACAGAAGCAAATAGGATAGAGTACACCAGAATCAAATATAAGAGAACAGAACAGAACAGAACCAAACACAATAGAACAGAAAAGACTCAAATTATATAGAACAAAACAAAACAGAACAGAACAGAACAGAACCAAATAGAACAGAATGGGAGCAAATAAGATATAACAGAGCCAAATAGAATAGAACAGAATGGAACAGAGAAGATCAGAACGAAGTATGTGTGTTTATTGGTGACTGAGAGGCGGTGCCCTCATCGCACACACACACACACACGCACACGCACACACACACACACACACACACACACACACACACACACACACACACACACACACACACACACACACACACGGTGACGGGACATGGCGGCCGGGCAGACTTGGCTCGCAGCCCCGCCTGTCATCACCCCTCAGCCCCTCCGAGTCCACAGCCAGCAGACAACAGGTTGGTCCGCTGACTCAATTACTTGATACCACTTTTAATTAACAGAACACCAACACAAAGTGCAGTTTGGATATTGCTTACGGTGGTGCAGCACAAGAGGCACGAGCAGGAGGACACGCACGCACACACACACACACACACTCTTGCACTCTGTCAGACTGAGGCAGAAAGTATCTCTTTGCGGATTCGAGACACTATGGCACAGTATAGGAATGACAGGCAGTTTTCCTCTTGCTTCATCAGCACGTTTCCTCAGTCCCCAAGCATTTTTGGAGAGAAATTCATGATGATGTTGTATTTGTATCTCGGAGTAGTAGTGTTGCTCTCGGATCAGTTTTGCCTCGGTTTTGCTTGGTTCATACAGAGCATAAAGTTTCTGCTATTCTCTGCAGAAGTGAGTTCGCCACACTTAGGCAGAGGACTCACTCTAAATTCTGGGAAGGCATTATTAATGAAGAATGACAGACGCTATTGATCTGTCTGCTATGAAATACTGCTGTGGCGGCGTGGTCATCGCTTAGCAGTGACACACAGGTACGAGGCCCCCGGCGCCAGTCAGCGCTCGGTAAAGGCACATGCAACCTGTCCCTGCACAAGACAGTGCATGCACGCTGAGCCACCTTTTCCCCACAAATTTTCTGCCCCCATGTGAAATATGTTTTCGGGGTATTCTGGATCACATCCAGGGCACTTTGGTCAAATGTCGGTGCATACCTACACTCTGTAGGGCAATAAATGGGCAATACATTGATTGAAACTGACTAATTCAATTAATTTAAATCTATGTTTTTAAACAATGCGAAAAGTGGCTGAATCATAAAATCGATTTTTTTTTACAGCAAAAGTTATAATGCGGGGATATACAGCTGCTGAGCGCTCTGCAAAACAAAACCCCAGGGCCTATTACTTATATGATATATGAAATAACAACATGGAGGCTCCATATGCTGAATCAAGACAAGAATCAATAGCAGCACAGCACACGTTACTCCAAGCACTACCTTTGCCATTCCACAATAAAAGCCCTGAAAGTATACTCTGTGCGATTGCTAATTAGAAGGGATTTAATTCATTCACATCATTTCACCAAAAAACAAACTCAATGAAATAGTAAATATTTGTATGTAAAAAAAAAAATTATATATATATATATATGTGTGTGTGTGTGTGTACATCAATGTGAGCCTGGAAAGCGCTATTCTTGAACTGTTTTTTGCAAATATAGACTAGATGATAGTCTCATTCATTGTTTTTGTTATTTTAATATGGAAAATGCTTATTTAAATTTATTTTGAGGTCTTTTTTAATTTGTTTAGTGAAATACTAAACTAAAATCGATTAAATCTGTGAATTGTGAAAGATTTTATTTTTTTGGCCATATTGCCCAGCCCTTTCTGTAGGACAGACTGGTGGAGGATGAGCTTCTGGTTCATTTGAACCTGAATCTCATCAGGTGTTTTTTTTAAAACACTGAAATATAACACAATGTCACTGCAACACTGCTGCATTTGAGAAGTACTTGACGTTTCGGTCAGCTGACCTTCTTCAGGAAAAGAAAACACCAGTCTTCCACAGGTGTTTACAGGGACTGCCATGTGCCACATGAAAATGCTGGCTCAGGTGCACAAAGGAGAGTCAAATCAATCAATCAATAGGTCTTGTCATTCCAGTTTCAATTTGACATTTTTTACGTGCATGTTGCCCTGATTTCCTGTGCATTTCCGACCCTCGCACAGACAGTGCATAGTGCATACAAACATGTGTATGCACTCTCTGGACTTCACAGTTACTCTCTGGCTGAGGGGGCAGGACGGGCTCAGTGGTGAGTCCTGTTGCCAGGCTCACTTCCTGCTTGTTTTTATGTGGAGTTTGCATGTTCTCCATGTGACCGCCTGGCTTTCCTCTTGCAGTCAGGAGACACGCAGGTCAGGAGGACTGAAGTGTGTGTCTGTCTGTGATGGACTGACAAGCTGGGGCAAGTTTCCGACCCACATGACCCTGACAAAGGACTTAAAAATGAAGTGGGCAGAGGAAGTGAATGAAAGATGTCTAACTGGAGAGGCTGAAAATTCCCAAACAGTTCTCCTCTCCTGTTGCTGGGCACTCCCACGGCAGGTCAGCAGCTTGGCTTCACACACGATAATCAACCTGCAAAAAGCAACGGAATCAAAGAGCAGCCATTGGCAAGCTCAACTGCAGCAATTAGCACAGTTGCGAGGATGAAACCTTGAGAAGAAAACATAGTCAAGGAGAAAATCCGCCCTTTGAACGACAGAGTTGCAGCGTAACCTAGCCAGTATATAGTCCCGAGTAAATGAATGCAGCTGTAAAATAACCACATCACTGAGGCAAAAACTGCATCTCTCTCCTACCATCCTGTCCTCTGTGTCACCCTACTACTTTGAGAAAGTGGGAGTATTATTAAGAGCGGAATCTAATCCCGGCTGGCGGCTCATCAAAGCACCAGCTTGGCTCTGGGTGAGCCGGGGAGGAAGAAGCGTTGGAGGCACAGTGTCAGCTACAGATGTCTATATGTTACACTGAACATACAGCGCTTTTCATCTGGTTGTACACGGACAAAATCCCCTGTTTATCAACTTTGTTCAACCCGTCGTATTAGCCTTTAACAGGGCCGTGCTTGGTTGGAATTGCAGAGCAGCGATGGTCATCAATGGAGCTGCTGCACAAAGATCGCGGCCACTTGGTCAGGCCTCATTAGCTGCGCTTGTTGAACAGAGGCGGCAAATTTTGATAAAACATCTTTGGTGCTGCAAAAACAAAAAGTTGCTTGAGATGTAGGAGTTTTTATTGGATGCCAAAAAAATGCAATAAATGCTCATTATGCAATAAAAGCTCATTTGCCAGATAAATAATGATGCGGCCTTGCTGCAAAAGAGCTGAGAAGCACACTGAGACATTTTGAAATATGGTCTGTAAAATATCAGTCCACCACGGCGTCCCTGGACTCTCTGTATCTGCTGGCGCGCCCGTATACTTTAGAAGAAGCCTGTCATGGCTGAGTGGCCATTAGCTGGTGCATAAGAATTTTTCCAAGTGCATTTCTCAGTTTTTGTCTTTTGGACAGCATGAAATATGGACATTAGACTGAGCGACACAGTCATCTCCATCTTGAACAATTTATTTCAGTTTCAGATTTTGTTCATAGAGTAAGTTATTTGCTTAAATATGAATAGTCATGTTGCCATGTTGCTTTAATTGGGGTCCCATTTGTAAAAGAGCTGTTAAAATAATAAAAGTTCAATTTAAAAAATTGAATAGAAATAATGCTATTCAATAGAAAATCCTCCCTATTCTTTTATGCTTTTTCTCCAACCCAGCTGATTTTTTGCAACATTCGGAAGTTTATTTAAAATTGGCACAACAGTTGGATGGAAACATAGCTTTGGACTATCAAAGCACATATTGGCTGTTGGTTACAGATGGGAGGCTGCCACCTGCTTCTTTATAATTGTCATGTGCCATACAGGCTCTTGCTCCCATCAGCTTTGAAATCCCTCAGCCACTCCTGCCTTTGTTGCGCACCAGGATTTACTTATTGTTTATCTTTATTTTATAGCAGCTTTTCCATCTGATCAGGAATACAATTATGGGAAAGACTTAATCCTGATAATACTGTAGCATTTAAGAGGTAAAAAGATATTTTAATTGATGCAAACTCTTGGGTATTGGCTGCTCGGGTCCGTATTGATCAAATCTCACCATGTACCTGCCTCTGCTGTTTTTCCATTTCATTCCTGCTGTGACTGACCTGCAGTCAAGGCACTGTCCAAAAAACACAAGGCCAGTGAACAGCCCATCCTCCAAACTGATGGATTTGGATATTATTCCATAAAATGGCATCTCTATTGAGAAATCCTGACACGAACATACTCCCTTCTTCAGTAATCAATCGTCAAACAAGAAACAAGATGGTGGTTCTACTATACTAACTCTAACATTTCTAGCAGGGATTTAAGGGTGTAGTGGACTGAGGCACACTGGATGTGCTCCTGATGAGTTCACATGTGGCTCTCAGGCTGGTACTTTTTAACCTCCGTATATCCTCTTTGTTATCCACCAAGGCAGATATGACATGCAAACCCTTGAGCGTCCGGCTGCAGTGACAGACACAACACTCTGCCCCTGTGTTTGCCTCCAGTGAGACCCAGACACGGCCAGCAGAGCTTGTGGTAATGATGATGGTGGGAACTGGATATCTTGTGGCTAGAAACTGGAGCCGGTCACAGTACACCGTGATAAAATTCCCGAATCCACACGCCAAGTTTCCTTTCGCCGATCCCTCCTCCTTCACTTTTCCACTCCCCTGTTCACTCTCTCCTCCTCTCCCTCTCCTCCACTCTCTCTCTCCCTCTCTGCTTTTATTTCCCTCTACTTTCCTTGATATCTGATCCAGCGGAGACACTCAGGTTACAGTTTTTACAGCTTAGCCAGCCTATTGCTGTATACATTCCTTTCTCTCCTGTTCTTACCCCCCCTCCTCCCTTCCTCCAGCCTCTCCTATCCCCCTCCATGCCCACTCCTCCTTCTCCTTGATTACTCACCAGGGCTTATTTTACCATGGCACACATTAAGCAGCCAGATGAAGGAAACACTGTCAGACTGTTTGGTTTTTCAGAGGAGTATGATCCCTCACAAGGGCACATTGTGTGTGTGTGTGTGTTTGTGTGTGTATGTGTGTGTGTGTTGCTTTTTTTTTTTTTCTTCCTCTCCCCGCTTGGTCCAAAATAGATGAGAGAATGTAAAGAGGAGAGCCATTTTTTTAAAGAACAAACTGCGTCACGTTCTTCTCGCTGTGAAAAGTTACGTTAAATGCCACTTTGGGAGTTTAACGTTGTGGAGACGGCCACCGACATGCAGCCATGACATAATTTTAATCAACTGCGAGCGTGCAGGTCGTGAAATCAGGTTTACGTTAGCGGGGCACTTTGCATTTAGGCCATAATCACATAATAACTTGACTTTATGCCAGCTCAAATCCATATATTGAGTTTTTTTTTTTTAAACTCAATTCCAGCGAATGGCTCATTTAATGCTGGAATAAACAATAATCAGTCCGAGGTTCACTTACTAAGACAGATGCTGCAACAGCATTTTATTGACATTTCCTTCCATATGCATGCGGAGAAACCTTTAAATTCCAGGTGTAGCATTGCATCTCTGGATCAGTTTTTAGCTAAAATTAGAATTCCCAATATAACACTGTGAGCTGACAGCTCGTCAAGTCAAGCCAGTGTAAGACTGTGAATGAATGACTGTGTGTGCATGGGCGCGTATGTGTGTGTGTGTGTGTGTGTGTGTGTGTGTGTGTGTGTGTGTGCGTGCGCAATAGGATATGAAATTCAAGGTTGCATCACGAGTTACAATCGAACTTGTTTTGCCTTTTCAAAAGCGCTGTGACACCTTCGGCAGCTCTGCTACTCTATTCAGTCGTTTCCTTCGGTATTGATGGAGATACTGGAGTCACTGCCCTGTGAGAGTGTAGTTTTTCCCTGCATGCTGTCAATACAACACCACCTCTGTCATAGGAACTTGGAACATTTTGCAATGCTATGGGCACGGACGCAGAAACAGGCAACACCTGACAGCAGCCCAGTTATTACAGTTACAGTTGAGACTGATGGCGAGTTTTGCTTTCATTAAAGAGATCAAGTGTGATCGGCATGTCAAGGATGCAGTGCTCTAAACTCAAAGCTGTGCCAAAGACCCTGCGTCTAATTTTTACCACCAAAAGCTCCAGACCCACCTCACTAAGTCAAATAAATACACTTCTGGCAAGATTTTACAATTTGGACAGTTTGATGAATTAGAAGACATAGCTAGGAGGGAACCTTGTCCCTCCAGGCTACCTTAATTAAGTGTTTGTTTGGGTTCTGTTTTAGTTATGACTTCCAAATACACTTATTTTTTTATCCATCTATTTATCTATCTGTCTATCTATCTGTTTATTTATTTATTGTTTCATCTCTGTGTTTCATTAAAATAATTTTAAAAACTACCGTATCAAATTTGGACTCGCTTATGCTAAAATCTTTATCAGTGCATAATGAATGCCATGGTGTTTATTTTCAATTCCAGAATATTAACTAAAAGCTAGTAGGTTCCTTTTCATTTCCAGTGGCCAAACTGCTCCATGTAAGAAATAAAGTGATAAACATCGTAAGCCTCTCCTTCTGTCTCCAGCAGGAAAGGCAGACAGAATGAGGAAAAGGAGGAGGGGGGTGGGGGGTGGGTGGGTGGTGGGGTTACCTGTCTTTTCTTTACAAACTAGACACCCTGACAAATATTTTTTATTAAGGAACATTTGGAGTTCCACTGATTCTGTTTGATACTTGAAATTAGTTCATTCTGTGATTGCCGCGTTTCAAAGGACTCCTCTCTCTCTCCTCAGCTTTCTGGAGAACGGAATGTGTCTTTATGCCGGGGACTTTCTTTTCCAATGCATTTTAAGCAGCGAGCAAGGACACCTGAGAATTACTGACAAGAATACAGTAGAATATATTGTATCTGTCCGGTTAGAGTCGCTGTTAGGTGCTAGGTGTTTGAAAGCCTTACCATCCTAAAGTGTTTATTGCCTATTCCTTATTGCACTATTATAACAATAATAAAACAAATGCTTCATTGGCAACGAAAAAGGCATTTTGGCTGCAACAAAAAATACACATTATTCTTTTTTTTTCTCATTTTACATCCACTGAGAATACTATCTAAGCGTGCAAATAAATAAAATATTTCCTCCAAAAAACAAAAAGGCTTCATTAGAGGGTTGTTTCAGGACTTGCTGGAGCCAGCACCCTCTTAGAGCCTCTAGTGTTATAATTTCCAGCATCACTGTCATTGTAATCGCGCTACATGTGCATCTTTAAAGGGAATTAATCAGAGGATCTACCTATAGGTGGGTCTACAGTCCCTCTCACCCAAATGTGTACAAACAATGAGCACATGAAGACAAAGCGGACACACAGCCTGCCTCTCTCTCTCTCTCTCTCTCTCTCACACACACACACACACACACACACACACACACAAATGCCACGAACACTTCTTCTTTCTCCACGATGAGCTAAACAAAGCTCGGATATCACATTGTGCACCGAGCGATGCCACTGATGGAAACAACGTGCGGGCGCTTATTGTGGTGAAACGAGCAGGCCTAGGTACAGGAGACAATGTGCTCTTGTCGGGTGCGTAAAGCTCACAGACGCACATCTGGATCACACGCCTCTGGGCAGCTGGGCAACACACACACACATACACACACACCGAGGCACACAGGGAGAGACAGAGAAAGAGACATACACACGCACCACGACTAACAGACAAACCAGTACAGTCGCAAAAGACCCGCAAAAGCAGCGAGAACGCGTGGATAGGCGAGTGTTTCCCCCCATTGATTTATTCCAATTTTGTACCCTGGCTGCTCTCCGCTGCGCCGTAGTATTAGTGATAGTACGGGCACTGTTGACGCCTTCACTGACGCACTGGATTTTCCATTAACTCCGAGCGAGCCATGTAAGGCAGGGCACACAAATGGCTAAATTTCCAGCACGAACGCACCCTATTTTGTTTCATTGATTAAAAAACTTACACGCGAAATAGCAGCAATGAATGGGTGCCGCATCCATTGTGCAAGGCGGTAGGTAGATAGGTAGGTAGGTAGGTCGGTTGGTAGGTAGGTATAGCTATACTGGCAGGGAGCGCTGGTGAGGCTGGCATTCAGCTTGGATATGACAATAGAACTTGGGTAGAAAAAAAGAATCCAAATCAAAGTTTGCCAAACATGCAGCAAATTACAACACGCGTGAATCCTCTGTATTTTCACAGAGGAGAGAAGAGCCTGGCCGGTGCTTCAACAGACATGCATGCTTCACACAACCGCTCTGTTTTCCATGCGTAATCACATGCAAGTGGGCACAGAACCCCCTTTTTTCTTTCTTTCTTTTTCTTTTTTTTTTTTTTTTTTTACCTTCATTTCTTCATTTATTTCCCTTTTCACCGGGTGTGCTGGTTTTCGGCTTCTTTTATTTTCCGGAGGTCTGCCCTCTTTTTCCATCTCTGCCATTTTTCCCCTCCTCAGTGATACTTCTGTCAATATTTGCGGTGAGGTGTGAGAGGAGGTGGCGGTAGTTGTGGTGGTGGTGGTGGTGGCGGAGGGGAAGGGGGGGTGAGGCAGCGGCCGCTTTTACAGTCGCCAGACGGCCGATGTCTTGCAGCTCTGCAGCGGCCCGAGAGAAGCTGGTGATGCCGCCGAGGGCTCGCGGTGCCCGGCTAAGTCAGCCATCTTCCGCCCGTATTCTCCACGGTCCGTGCGCCAGTGGTGAGCCGCCTCTGTGAGTCAAAGGAGAGGTTGAGTGAGGGGAAAAAACAAGACAGGGGGAGGGGCGTCCGCTGAAACATTATATGACGCGCTGATGATCAGAGGTAGGCTATTTCTTCTCGCTTTTCCACAGAGTGCAACCAGAGCAGTCAAATCCACTTAACTCGATCTGTTCCCTCGTCGTGCTGCCCGGCCGCCCGCTGCCCACTGGCAAGCTGCAAGCAGCAAACAGGTGCCCATACACAGCACTTTATCCCGCACATTGTTCACCACAGCCCTCCTGTTATGCTGTTATCAATTAAGGAGTTGGCTTACGCCCCAAATTTCAAAATATTATCCCGCCTGGAAGTTAGAGTGTATTGTCTATATTGTACAATGTTCAGGAGGGGATTTGGCTGATGCTCCTACAGCCAGAGCAACTGACTTGACTTTGCAGCTTGTTGAGCGCATGAGTGTGATTCCCACTAGGCATGGATGGGTACAGAGGCATGCCACCTCCTGTTTGGAATAAATAAAATAAATAAATAGGCACGCTTTTATTGATTCTTATTGTTTTTTTTGTGCAGATTTTTTTTTTTTTTTTTTTTTTTTGTCATTTTGGTGTGTCAATTTTGAACACTTGTAGGAATATTTTCTTCCATGTTTCGCTCCCTGATGAAGGCTCTTGGAGCTGAAACGCCTTGCTCAACAGCCAGGCTGGTAAATCATTCTTAGCCATAATAATAATAATAATAATAATAATAATAATAATAATAATAATAAAGGCTTTTTAGATTTTTTTCAACAGTGCGGTATGCCTTGGATGTTTGTTTTTTTTTTTCTAAGTTTGCCAGTCTTCTACACGTGATGCAAACTTGAAAAGGAGACAAATTTATTATTAAAACTGTATTTTTACATATCAACCTTGAAATTACAGTTAGTGCTCACTGGCTCAAGGACCAAACCAGGATTTGTAGTATTTGAATATTTGGCCCATTCACAAGGATTTATCCACAATTTTACATTGTAACAACCCATTCTGCAAATCATTTAGGGGTGCTAAAGATTTCACAACATCTAATCAAGAGCTCCTGATTTTCAAATGTGAATTTTTGGTTGAAACACCCACCTTACAGTGTTCTACTTTTGCAGCTGATAAAGCCGTCACCATTCATAAATCACAGATCTAATAACTGGCTGTGGAAAGCAAACGTTTCCACAGGGACTATTTTCCAGCGGAGGGACTGTTTCACTCCGCCCCATTTCAAGTCATCAAAACACAACAGTGCTGCTGCTTTAGGAAAACTATGGTGGACAACTTTATTACGGTGATGGAGTACTGGTGTGAAGAAAGTTTGAAGTCTCTGAAAGTTCATTTTCATGTTGTAGTGGAAATAATGGAAACCAATGGCAGGATAAAGGGGAGGGAAAATGATATCAAAAATACAAATGCTTGCTTTGGGAAAAGATTAACCAAGGTATATGCATTTTGTATAAATCACTGGTATGGTCCTTTCATTAGTCAACTGCTCAGCAACGCCTTGACTAGTTGAATCACATGTGCCAGCCCATATACATACACAATGCCTGGGCATGAAAACCCCTGTAATAAGATGAGACCTGAGGTGACAGTGAAGCCTTTTATCCCCTCTTCCCTTTTCAGGAGTAGAGCAACAACAGCCTTCTGGAGCTGTTACCGAGCTAAAATGAAAGTATAACAATCTAACCAAGTCAAATATTTACATCTGTTGGTGTGTAGGTATATCATATTTCAGCTGGCTGATTGGTCTGCTTTGGGCCGTCATGAAGGTTGGTGCAGTGGGAATGATTTAGAAGGCCTGAGGCCATATGGCAGCCTCCACACAATGCCTGAAAAATAGTGTGTTATGTGTCATTTGAGGAAAAAAAAACACTATGATTAACATAATCTAATTCATTCATTCATTAATAGAAATTAAAAATAGATTTGACTCTACAGTAAATTGCCCTGTGCGATTACTATTACTATTAAACATTTCTTAAAATATGACACATTGCTTGTGGCTGATGTCTTTGTGAAAAGGGGCAAATATGTTGTAAACACTAGTGATTTTTTGATTTTTTTTTTTTGACTGGAGCTGATACAATGTACATGTGCAAAGAGAAAACAGTGATCCAGTGCAGGAATCCAAACACTTAAATAATGTTTGGAGCGGATGCTAATTTGCAATACCCGTCCCTCGAAGGGCTTTTGCAAAAATAACAGATTAAAATGACAAAGAATAGAAAGCAAACTAAAGTTGGTAGAAAAAAACACAGGTTTGCAGAAGCACAATGCCACCACAAGATCTCAGAATATGAAATGTAATCATCTCTGTATGGTTTAGGGGGCCACAGTATCATTTCATGGGGCCCACAACTCCCCTGGGTTTACTCTCCGTTATGTAAGGCTGTGTTAAAGAGGAGACAATTTGTTTTAAATGACTGGGGAGGAAACCCAGAGTCCCCACCTAAAACCATGTCCTCCCCACCTTTCAGGCTATGGTTACGCCCCTGGATTAGTGCCTTGCTCAAGACCCTGCAGCAGGGCATTTGCTGTTGCGGGAATCAAACCTTTGACCTACTTGGCTAAGGGACAGCCTGTCAGTGTTGTTTTTTGACATTTGAGTAATGTGATCAAGCCAGGAGGCTGCTGCCGTCTTTATGCGCTTGGACCATTCCAGCGCCATGAGTAGTTCAATGGGCGACGCTGGATTAGAAGCAGCGCTGCCAGCTATAGAGGAGAGTTGCCTCAGCCAGTTGTAAGCCTAGATGTCTCCTTGCCGGGGGGAATCCCCCACCAGCTAATGGCCGGTTTGTAGATGTTTGGGACTACGCCGTGCAGACGGAGGTCAAATGATGGCGAGGATAGGAGAAAGTGAAGCTTTATGAACTTTCAACCTTAATTTTTCTCGGGCAGGGATATTTTCCTTTGGCTGACCAGTTGATATTTGGTTTCCCTCATGGGAGATGTAGGTTTTAGTATAGTCTGTCACACTCACACAGCCCTCACATAACTGTGAGCCCTTGGTTCAGCAGCTTAAAGGGAAATCAATCCTGTGACAGGTTTCTATAATGTTATGCTCACAATACTGGACAGCTGAGTGGTGTTTTGTGAGTGCAAACATCTCTCAGGGATCAGAGATTGACTTTGTGGACTGACTGAGTGAATCTACATCCAAATGAGCTTTTTTTCCCCATAATAGCTCCAGTTCTAAACCAGAAAAATATGCTCATTTCCCTAAATGGTGTCAGTATAGCTCAGTGGCCAACTAAGACAGTCTCCTATTCATGCTGACAGAGTGGATCTATACATTTGTCCACAGCTGGCACCACAGATGAGAGTATACGCTATTATGTTCGGAGTGGCTTTTTCATATATAAATCTAGATAATCCAACAAATAAAAGTAACATTATGATAATATTTTGCTTTATGGTGGATTTCCTTTTGATGAGTGCAAAACGGTGTCCTTACTGGTACATAAAACAGACATGAAGCCTTTTTATGGAGAGCTCCTTCTTCTTTAGGGACGAATTTATCTGTTTCCACTGCATACTACATTCTGCCCTCTGACTTTAACTGGAATTACAATGAGTTGGCTGCTGGAAAGCCGGGGAGAGTGCTGGGTGATGCTGCTCATGGCACAGTGACACCCATTTGAGCCGGAAAATCACCTGGAACAGGAGCTGTGAACCGTGATGCAAGGTCAGGGTGAGCTGACTCCTGTGTTACAGCCGCTTGTCTTGCCTTGCAAAGCGGCACACTTGCAATGCCGGCATTCCTCCTTTAATCAGCCCCTCCACACAGGAGTGAACGGTGCCATGCATGATGTGTAATGCTTTGGATGCAGGACTGTGCCATAATGCATGTGACAGTTAATCGCTATGCTGTCAAACAGAGTTATAACTGTGTGCACAGAGAAACTGAGAAAGATCTGGTATGATTTTATGAAGCGGCTTAATTTGAAATGACTTTGAAGCATATTTCCAGCCCTGACAAATGTATGCTGACTGCATGTCATTTGGTAGCATTTACTAGAGTCAATTTACAACCTATTGCAATTATCTTTGGCTTAAAAAAACACACACACACAATAAGCAGTGATGTCTGTTTACTCATGTTGGGATCAGTAGCGATGTAAAGTGTTGTCTTGCCATAGCATAGAAAACATGAATTCATCTGTGTTTGTTTTCAAAGGCTGCAGAACAAAGGAGACTTCAGCTCCTCGTTGTATAAGCTGTCCTTGATAGACTCTGCCTGCCCAATCCCAGTAATAAGCACATGGAGTAGGATTCAATGAAAGCATTGTTAAATGTTAACACTGTTGGGCAGTTCACTATCATTCTGCGTCTAACTGTTATATTGTCACAAGAATTGTATTACATATACCGAAACATGAGGAGTGTCCCTTTTTTTCGGCACCATAGTGAGCAGCTTGTTCTCAAAGTTCTCATTAAAGGATAATTTCTGTCTTTTTTGTCTGGTATTCAGACGATGCGGTGGCCTGAGCATGGTCCAACAACCAGATGAAACTGGAATTTGTGCTGTTTTTATTTTTCATTTTTTTTAAATGTCACATTTGTCAAGCATCAGTATAATGTACAAGTATCACTCTAATGTAGCCCACTGCTGACACAAAGTGAATGTGAGAAACCAAGATAAGTCAAGTATAAAAAGATACACTGTTTCCAGTTTGGGTCAAAACCCAACGCCCTGAGCAGAAAACCAAAGCAGAGAGCACTGATGAAATATGTGGCTCTCGCTGTGGTTTCCAGTTATTTCACTAATGCAGTTGCAACATTTTGCCTACGTGTGAAGACAGTTTACAGAAAAAGAAAACAAGCCGTGCATTTCAGTATTGGTTGGTTCTGATGAAAACATAAATAAATACAAAAATAGCACAGAGAAAATAGGATCTACTAATAGGAACTAGGGGCTTTGTGGAGGGAAATAAAAAAGTAAACTGAGGAGCATCATCTTAAGGCAGCTGTTTACCATTTCAATAAAAATCAAATAATTTCAAAACATAATTCTATGCTAATTTTACCATAAAAAACACATATTAATTTGGTTTACAGCTCCATACGCCTACTAATTAGTATAATGTCTAGTGATGATTTATATTATCAACAAAGAAAAAAAAAATGGTTAAGCACTATTTAGGTGGGCTTACAAATACAACTTTTTAGGGAATTAATTCAAAAGGAAACACATTACCTTGCTGAATTAAAGTGGGTGAATCTTCGTGAATTCTGGCGGTGATTATCATTTGAATGAGGTGGGCCTAAATCAATATTTTGAACAGATTATATTAACTTTACAGTGCAATTTGGGAAGTTGCCTTTGTAAATCAGTGCTGGGAAGACACATTTCAAGCACACACACCCATGTGCAGTAGGCAGTGTGTGCACAAATCCGACCAGCCGCAGTGTGACCTTATGCTGGAGGCCTGATGGAGAGGGGAAGGTGTGAGACAGCGCTCAGGTGGCAGCAGCTGGCCGCTCTCCTCTTACAGGAGCGCACCCAGCGCCACACTCCATTCAACAATCTGCCAATTTAATATCACCTTGATTATGTACACCCAACACTGCAGCTTTTACAAACCCATGTGGGCAACTATTTGCACCTTTTTAATACAAGAATCCACCTTTTATCACCATCTTTCACCAAATCACACCATGGCGGAATAAGGTGTAAAGGGCTGTATTCATACTGAAATAAAATGATTATGATTATATGCCGAAATCACCACTAATTTGTCGATATTCTCAGATCACGGTGTGCATCTGTGTACCCTGTCAGAGTTTTTAACACGGTTCGGCCAAAAGTTCTCCATCAACTAAATTGACACGAATCGGCGCTTGGCAGCATAGCAGCCTCCGTTGCCTTTTGCGACGTAACGTATTTTGTTGCGTAAAGATGGCGGCTCCCAGTGACAGGTCGTGTGTTATGGAACACAGGTGGCTCATTTCGCACTGAAGTCGATGTTAGGTCTACCAGAGCAGCAAATTATGAAGTTTTTGACAAAGAATACGAGTGTGCTACCGTGTGAGACTGCGTCGACGCGTTAGCTTTTCTGTTTGGTGAGATAGGAAATGGTGGCGGCTTGGTGCTCCGGTAGGTAACCAGTGTCACGCCAGAGACCTTCTGCTTAATACATAACCGAGAAGATGCGTTCAGCGGTGTGGCCGCGACTCTCCTGTATGGGCTGGCTCGGCCGGGGGCAGAGGAGCCTGAGCCTGTTCTCCAGCACGGCTCCGTCCAACTGGAGCAAGGTGGTGTCGGACGCGGAGAAGATCGTGGGCTACCCGACCTCCTTCATGAGTCTGCGCTGCCTGCTGAGCGACGAACTCAGCAATGTGGCCATGCACGTCAGGAAGCTGGTCGGGACCAAACACCCTCTACTCAACACCGCAAGGTAAAGTGTTTCAAACACATCGGCTGGCCTCCTGAGCGTTGATACACGCCGTTTTACTTACACGGGAAGTCGAACTCCATTCAAAAGTGTTGTCATTTTACACATCTTTGCTTATCGGCGGATTCCTACGCCTCGAAAAGTAGAACCAAAGACAATTCCTATTAATTAGCGTCCACTCTTAATTTCGGTATGTCTATAACTTATCAAGCAGCACTCTTTTTCACTAAAAGTAGCTCCCGTGTTGTCTTTCTTCTTCCACCTTAATATACAACAGTGGGCATGTGAGCCACTCAGAAAGTAGAAATCTGAATGACATGGGTGATGTTTTAATTCAAGAGCAGCTCCTGGTGATTAGAATAATCCGGTTCATATTTGAATGAAGTTTGGCTTGACTGTTTTTTTCAAACAGGACAAAACATTGTATTTTTTTCCCCTCCATGCTTTTGTAGTGTGCCCCCATTCTCTTATAAACCTTCTACACACACACACACACACACACTCACACAAACAAACAAGTGCTGCAAGTAACATGCTGCGGGGCCCCTTCAAGCCCTTGTACATAATCTGTCTCTCTCACACACACACTCTCTCTCTCTCTCTCTCTCACACACACACACACACACACACACCATAGCATCTGACCCCACCTGAAGACACAGTCCATTCATAGTATCCCGTTACATTACCCCTCAGCCATGTGGGCAAACAACAATTATTCATAATCAATAAATAGTTTTTTGCTGTCAATCTAAAGCCATTGCCTATATGATCAGTCTCTATAACAGCTGGTAGAAAATGCATGCAAAGCAGAATGCAGTCAGAATGCCTTGAATATGATATTGCTACGATATCTCAAATCCAAATGATTTATTGTACACTCTGCTCCCCCTCTGTGGGATTGTGTATATACAGTATGGCGAGGATGATGTGTAGAGCAGGATTGCCAGCTATCCTGGATTAACTGTGAGACTCCTGCTATCTGCTGAAGTCTCATGAGGTTAAATGAATAACATCCAAGAGCCGTTTGACTTTGAGATCAAACAAAGGAATGAAAGGTTATTATTGTGTGCAGGGCTGGGTGATATATTAGTATGAGACTAGCTATGGTCTGAGATTGTGGATTTTGTAATATCGTGATGTAACATAAGTGTTTTTTCCTGGCTTTATAGGCTGCATTACAGTGAAGTGATGCAATTTTCTGAATTTATTAGACTGTTGCTGTGCCATTATTTGCCTTTACCTGCTTGGTAACCGTATCCACATTACTGATGACATCTCTTCTGTGTAAACATCTTTTGAAAACACCAACAGTGATACCTACTCAAAAAAGCTGCAATATTGATATCAAGGTATATTTGATTTATTCCAGATTGTGCAGCTTCAGTGTTCTTTGCATAGTTGAACCGTCTGCCTGAAGCCCAGGAAATGTTGCAGCGCTTTACCAGACATGGTTCACATCCCGACCCCTCAGAGTGATTCCCCACAGACACATAAGAGACTCACAAGCAGCAGTTGTGTATGCATCTACCTAACAGGTTGATATTTTACATGCACAGCCATGCTGCCGGACATCTTTGGATCTTGGCAGCTTTTTCATTATTAAACAGCTCTCCCCAGTCAACACCTGGAATTTCAGAGAGGTGAAGATAGCAGGGCTAGCAAGGTGCATAAAGAAAAAAAAAATCTATATTTATAGGTGTGCTCAAACCATCTGTCCTCGTAGCATAAATCAAAGAACACTGTCTGCTGGGCTTTGATTTGGACTTCCTCTAACCAGAC
Organism: Myripristis murdjan; assembly: GCF_902150065.1. Taxonomy (NCBI): domain Eukaryota; kingdom Metazoa; phylum Chordata; class Actinopteri; order Holocentriformes; family Holocentridae; genus Myripristis; species Myripristis murdjan. Next base: position 22,986,860 of record NC_044001.1, on the reverse strand, counting down.
TGGTAATGCATTTCACTGTTTCTGGAGCTTCAGTCAGTTGATTTGACAGGCATGTCAACTGTGGATGGATGCATTACTTCAGTATGGACTCACGGGATTTAAAAGCCTTCGCCTTCCCTGCTTGGAAGGGGATACCCAATATACTGGCATGCCAAAAGAAAGGCTGCTCTGATCCCACTTGGATGCAACAGATAACACATAAAGATGGCAGCTTTCGCTTTCTTGCTAATTGCTTTTGTTCGTCGTCATACCACAGTGCCAACAACTAAACATCAGTATGCTCTGTTAGTCGTTTGCGCAAAGAAGAAAAAGGAGATCAAATGTGGCATTTGCATTGCATTATACTACTGCAGTATAAACAACGTGTCATGGTGGATGGCGGTCACGCCAGCAGGTACAGGCAGACAGATGAACAAAATCAAGCCATTCCTTTGTCTCATACATACAAAGAGTAGAGTGGTGATATTAGATAGGAAGCAACAGTGGGAAACTTTCCCAATATGCAGCAGCTGTTGTCAGATCTCCATCATGTCGGGCCATCTTTGCAAAACCAGGCGCAGCCAAGTAGTTGCGAATAATATTTATTTATTTGTGTGGTTATTTATTTATTTTCACATACTTGCATATTTGGCAGTCTTGATGTGTAGTGATGAGCTTGTATTGGCTGATAATCCACCTTTTTCACAGCAGCCATTTTGACATGAAATAGCAGGGTAAACACAGGCTACCAATGACATTAATAAAGCTTCTGCTCCACTGAGGCTTACTGAAAAGGCTCTGGTATACCCTTAATCAATTAATTAACCAGTGGCTCAGACTATATAAAGATAACTTGGCTTATTGATTAAATATAGGCAAAAGTAGGATTTATTTTTTTTTCCAAAGGGCATTGTACCCCTTTCATGTGAAAAGACAACAGTCCTGAGAAGTAAATACAGTTAATATTATTTTCTGTCACCTGTCATTCATCTAGCCAGTGCCAGAAGCCGGGAGTTTGTCGCTGTGTTGGCTCTTTAAGTTGCTGTAGAGGTTTCAGCGTCCAAACTGTTGCCACACCTCTCTTTATTTTGTGTTTAGAGGATTTTTGTTGTTTCCTCATTCCTGCCGGCGCTCAGGAGATGACACAGCAAAACAAATGAGGTCTCAAAGGAGTGCCGTGCCTTTCAGCAAACATTCGTGAATAATGCGGAACAACTCATGGGAAGACGTGCGAATCAGGAAACATACCCAATCAGCAGCCTTCAAGGGCATTTTCCACTGAATTGTAGAATTATATTTATTTAATTTCATTTTCATCTACGTGGAGCAATATTTGGGAATCAGAATTAAGGTCATGAATAGGTTCCTCATTGCCTGAAAGCTCTTTGAGATTTCCAAGACAGATTGGATATGTAGCACGGCAGAAAAATTCAAAGCATTGCTACACCTTAAACCATGAAAAAAAAAAAAAAAAACACAATTTTTACAGCCCAACACTGTTGGTGCTGTAAAGCCTGACAGTTTATTATCACAGACTGTTTTCCCTGCAGTTGTGATGTCCTTGGTGTCTTCCTAATGTTTGGCCTATTTCATGTGAATGGTGTCACACCGCTCAAATGGTTTAAAAGATGCAATTTTAATGAAGCGCAAGGGAATAGGCAGGAAATAAGATTTTGCCGCTGATTATGTAAGTCTGAAAAGGTTTGATCATTTTAAAGATTAATTTAACATAAATCAGTGTCATTAGGGACACACACACACACACACACACGCACACACACACACACACACCATCTAGTGGGCACTATGGAAGTTCAAAATGAACAACTTAGCCGTCACACCAGACTAGTGTCAATCTGCTGGCCATTGAATGATTTGTTGGCCCTTGAAATAAAACCTTAATTTGTATGCTCAAGTGGTAGCCGTTCAGTGCCATTTTTAAGTGTGTGTCAAACAGGGAGCTAATGAGACTGGATAAATCATTACTTTGACATATGCAACAGCCAATTAGTTCCTAACGAGACCAAAGCATTGCGATGCTAATGATATTTTTGATTTGCAACATTTGATTTGTATTTGTGTTCACATAATGCTGTATCATTAGCTAACTGCAGTATCTGGCCAACTGTTACTGACTTTGAAACTAAGCACATGTGAATGTGACTGTGACTGGCATGTCTGAGAGAAACTAATGTCCTCACGCCACACCAGAGAGATTGGACGTCTGACTCATCTTGATGACTTTGGTGTGATCACATGATAGTTCAAATCGCTGCCAAACTGGCTAACAAGACATATTTACAGAACAATAGAAAATGTGAACGCTAATGGGAGCTTGTCCTATGAATTGAAGTTATTTTAATAAACTTTGATAAAGTGTAAAGAAACTTATATAAATTGTCTAGGGGCCTACAACAAGTATATACATTTTTCAAGGCAGCCATTTTGAAATGAAATAGCAGGGTAAACACAGGTGTTACTAATGACATTAATTGAGGTTCAGGTCCGGTTCAGAGCTTTTCCATTGAGCCAGCATGATTAATAGCAGGGTCCTTTCTCTGTTAGACCTAAATGGAGCACAACCTAGTTTTGAATCAGTTTTCTAAGTAGTAAAGTAGTTAATATGGCGTGAGCGCAGTATTACCTGCACCTAATTATCATGTGTTAACGTTGCTAATGCCTGTTGGCTAATTGGCTGGTAAGAAAAACAAAAAAAAAAAACATCTTTTAATACTAACTGCGCCGATTCCTGTGACACAATTGGCCTACCCTAAATTTGGAAACAAATGTTCCTCATCAGGATATATTTGATTGTATTATTAATGAATGCATCGACAGCCACACCAAATATTTTTTTAGAGATGTCTCTTATAGGGCTAGGCGATATATCACTATAATGTAAATATTGTGGTGTAAAACTAGGTATCACTAAAAGGGTGCTTGAATTCATTGGACTGTTGTAGCTGTTGTATTGTTTGCTTTTACCTGCTGGGTTATCATATCCACTTAACGACAAAGGCCACAAGAAATGAACGCCGCTTTGGCATACAAGTGTGAGGATGGAGAGGTGCTCTTTGGAAATCGGGTTACACAGTCAAAGTCAAAAAAGAAAAGATTGCGGTTTCTGCCCAGTCTGTTAACAAGTGATGTGAGCGTGTGAGGGGATCATATGATCGTTACCCAGTGACGGGTGTGATTCATTTTTATTACTCTCATTTCTGTCTGCGTGCACTGAGGTTGTGCCTTGGATTCTTTTCATGTTGGACTTTGACTGACTGTCCATCAAAATCTCTTATCTGTAAATATCTTATGAAAGCACCAATAGGCAACCCTACAATATTGTTAGAATATTGGTATTGAGGTTTTTTGGTCAAAGATGTCTTGATATTTGAATTGGTCCACATCACTCAGCCCCACTCTCTTTTCCAGGCTACTTTTTTATAGTGAGTTATTTGTGCTCAGCCAATTCTCCATTGGATCTCTGTGTTAGGCGAGTTGTGATGTAACTGTGAGGCCTCTATTGTTCATTGATCAGGGCGGAGCTAGAACAAAACACACCTTCCAAATGTTAAATCATCGGATTAGCGGAAGAGTTGCCCGAGCTTCCTTACATGTTTGAGCAAAAGAAATCCACAACTTGGAGAGCCGAGGGAAGAGAAAGGGAAGAGAGAGTCCTCGAACTCAATCCCGCCATGCAGACGGGTGTGTTGGAAACAGTAGCCCAAGGGTGTAATAACCTATACACCTAAATCTGATATGACAATCCATTTGGGTGTTGTAGCAAGGGGTGGGGGCGGGGGTGAAGCAGACCTCTGACAGTCTGACTCCTCACTGTCAGCTTGGGTTGGCTGGTTCGTATTTCCCACTGTGTCTCCGCCTTAGACGCGCGGTGGATAAAAATATCCACAATAGCAGACAGGCAGACCCTCGTGGAGTTGAGTTTCGGTTTTTCCTTTCCTTTCATTCTCAAAAACTGCAGCTCAGCTAACTTTGCCCCAAAGTCTGGAGTTACAGTGAAGGGACTGCAGCCCAGAAAGAAGGCAGAGTAACTTTTTCTTGTTTTAAGGACAGTCCTTGACAGAGTTTGACTTTACACTAAAATTCCCTTCTACTGTAGTCCGCTTTGTTTTTTTTTTGTTTTTTTTTTCCCCACCTTTCTCGGATCTCGGTCGTCAGTATCATGATCAGTACGGTGACCACAAAGATGACTTTGAATAGCGCATTACAAATCTGTGCGTTTCAGCTGTATTTCGGGCATGAGTGAACTGTCACATGTTAAAATAAAACTTTAATTTGTAGGCTTAAGTGGTAGGAGTACAGTGGCATTTTAAAGCATCAAATTAGGCACTAATGAGACTGAATAAATTACTGCTTTGACATACCTAGTAGCCAATTAGTTCCTAATGAGACCAAAGCACTTGTAGCTAGACAGATAATGGGTTTCTCAGGGGCAATAACAGTATTGGCATTTGGGAGTCAAAAACATCAGATAGCAATTTATTGGCTGATTTTTTTTTGTCATATATAAAATGCACTTAAAATTATCCCAAGTGTTTTTTATTGCATATGTACTCTTTTATTTGCATATACTGATATTGATGAGCTAATAACAGTTGGTAATATCAGCCAGTCAATATATAGGTTGTGCTTCTTTTGCAATGCTGTTATATCAAGGTAAAAAAAATGCTTTGCTGCTTGTCCGTAACCTAAACACACCTCCCTAAAAGGACATGCCCTCATTTCTCAGACCTGGACCTTAAATTTAAAAACCAACTTCATGGTTTCACCACGCCGCCTGGAAAGTATGTTGAGGCGGCCGACGGAGGAGCAGGCACGTTCCCCACACAATTAGGAGAAAGCTACCCGAAATGCAACAGCCCGCCTCTAGAAACTAGGATAAACAGTAGGTCAGCACTCTCAACTTGTCATGATAACGGCATCAACACTCCGCGCCAGAAGCACATGCACCACATAAATCCTTTCCTTTAGAAATGTGCCTGCATATCGGGCGTACAATTCATTTTTTACCGGTTTCATTTATGAGAAAGGTAGACAGGGGATCAATAGGAAGCCACATGTGAGGCCATACATTTGCATGCATTAAGGCGAGTCCCTGTGTATGGCAAGTAAAGTTGCTGAATTCCTGTATGCTGCTGCAATTGCCAGCAGAAGGCGTGGTGACCTGTTCACAACCCTTTAAAATGACAGCAGTCCATTTCTCACTCTTTCTCCGGCCCCCCTCTCTCTCTCTCTCTCTCTCTCACCCTCTCTCTGTGTGTGTCTCTCTCTCTCTCTCTGTCTTTCTTCTTGTACATCATCCTCGCCCCACCCCTTTGCAGGAGGGCAGTTGTGATTGATTGATGTATGCTGGTGTGGATAGTGACATAAATATTAATCATCTGCCACCCTCAGGCCACTGTCTTACCCGGACTCCCCATGAGGAGAGCAGCTTTGTAATTTTGCTCTCTAGCCATTTGTGTTCAGCAGGCCACGCCGCTCTGTTCAGCAGTGCGCCAGGCTTTTCCCTATTTTCCAACTGAGCAACAATTCAGAGTGACCATAAATAACTCCCACGAGCAAGCTTTCGGTGATGAAAGACATCCTACTTAATGTCAGCGGTATCATAAATTGTCGGAGAGCAACTTGAGGTATTTTATGTGATGGGTTTGGTTTTTCTAGGGAACAAAGCTTCAGGGCAGGCAGGTTTGTGTAGTTTTTTTTCTTCTCTTTTATTTTTTTTCTCCGTCCGGTATCATTACACATTGAATCATTCACCTATTCCTTCTCTCATCTTTTCTCACGTCCTCCATTCTGTCTGGCCTCTGTTCCCTCCATCTCTCCCTCTCGTCCCTCCCTCCGTTCATGCTCCCTCACATCCACTCTCTGTCTCCGGTTCCTCCACCCAGCACCCCCACCTCCCCCCTGTGGTGCAGGGGTGGGTCAGAGAGGGGTTTGTGTGTGTGTGCGTGTGGGGGGGGGTGAGGCCAGTGTCTGGGCAACGAGCGGAGGGGGCGTGGCCGCTTGTCTGCCTCGGAGCCCCTAACGAGAGCGTGATTCATGGCACAAGGGGCTCCCTGGGGACAGGATTAGAGGTGCTCCGTCTAACCGCTCCCTTGGGAGAGTAAAAAGATATTTAATCTGCCCACCATGCATGCAGCTACAACTGGGCTCTGTGTGTGACTTTCTGTGTGTGTGTGTGTGTTCACAAAAGCAACTGTTTCTAAATACTTTACAGTATCTGTCAAGAGCCAACACTTAACTTGTATGTGCAACTGTGTACGTGTGTGTGAATATATTTGTATTTCTGCATGTGTCAGATGGTTGTTGCTAAGAGGGCGGGGGGTTGTTGTATAGTAGCAAAACTGATCGATTATAGCCATGTTTTTTTTTTCCTCCCATGATCCGTTTTTACTTTTTCTCAATTCATTACCACTGTCCAATGTAATTTGCAATGCTTTAGCAAAATGCAATGCGTTTTTTTTTTTTTTTTTGGTCTTTTGTTGTAACTGGTGTATAATGCATTTGCTGCACTTGAAATCCATTCAGATAAGCTGATGTGTAGCACCAGGACTCTTTATGTGGTCCATGACAACAAATGGCAACGACTAAGCTATGAGTATATAATATAGGCCGATATAGTATAGCTATTAGTTTGTAAGTTGTGACACCAGGATAAACTTGGCATGCAAACACCACATATCTTTCCCTTGTTATTAGCACTGAACAATTAATCAAAATATTATCAGCATTGCAATATGGATAAGTGCAATACCCAAATCACGCCCAAATCAAGTATTGTGGTGCTACAGAAATGCCTAAAGTCCTCTTGTCTGTATGTAAGAAAACAAGTTTGGCACAGATTCCAGCAAAAATCAAATTGTCATCATATAATATTTTTTTTTTTTTCAGTGAAAATGAAAATGATGATGCAAAATAAGATTTCCCACAGACATCGTGAATCACATCCCCTGTCAAAATAACTGCAATATGATGTCAGATCTTATTAAACAAGTCTTTGCTACAGAAGCTAATTCTTTGGGCACTTTCAAGTCCTAAATGAGTGGCTGGTGGTTTTCTAATCTGCTAATGGTGTCTACTTGCAGAGGCTTTGTGTACGACAGCAGGAACAACCTTCAGATGAGGGGACTGGTCGTCCTGCTCATGTCGAAAGCGGCAGGGCCGAGCCACGCAGCCTCCGATCTCCTCGCCCAGGACATGGTCAGTGGCATCTACCCCAGGTAAATCACCCAAAATTACTGCTATGGACGGGAGGGGTGGGAGGGGGGTGCACGTTGACGGCATTAGTTTTCAGTTGGATGAGTCACAGGATGGCAAATGAGGGACTAAATGTACTGCAGCTTTGTCCATTTTACTTTTGTACTGAATTGTACTTCAAGGATATTGCTTACATGTATTTTTCCATCCAGTTTCACTGTTTCTGAATTCTTCCACTAAAAATGCCCCTGCAACTGTGCAACTGTCTTTCTTTTTGGATTCGTGAAAGAGTATCAGAAGCAGCAGTCGGGTTTTCAGATGTGTCCCAAATGCACTGGTAGTTCCTTAAAACGTGGCACAGTCTGCTTTATGAAGAATGGGATTAGATGCTATGTTTCTGTGTTAACTACAGAGCTAATTAGCAATCTGTAATGCTATGTAAAAGGCTTATATATGTGCACTACTTTGAGAGAAAACAAACTTTTTTAAGCAGCACAAATGTTTTGTTGATCATTGCATTACAGACATCATACCCTTGAGGTTTTCTTTAATGTGATTTACATGTATGAGGTAATGCGACTGGTGCCTTGGATTATTAAGATAAATAGGCTATAGATTACAGTGGTAAGTTTACAGTATAGACTTCTCACAGATGCATTAAATCCACAGCTTGTCATGGGCTGTTGTTTTGGATGCTTACCAGCCAGCTTTTTACATTTTCTATTTTTTTTTTTTCCCATGCACAGTATGTACACTGCATGGGAGGGAGGATGCGACAGTGGCCTATGTGTTAAAATGATCGCTGATTGCTGTGTAGAATCATCAAACTGTATGGCAAGCAAGTCAGGATCTGTCGGCGTAAGGCGATCCCACTTTCATCCCTGTCACATCGTCGCTGAAAAATAAATAGTGAAATCAAACCCTCATGTCAGGTAATTCTAGCTTGCCGTCTGTGGGTATCGTCCATAATAGTTCCTGTAAATAAAGCTCTTTCTTTTCTTGTGAATGTGCTGGAATGAGGGTGAAATGCATCCACCGTGACAAACTGGGATCATTTCATTCACTTTCATATTTTCTTTCAATTTTATGTTTCAGTTTTTTTTGTTCCTAGCCATTACAGTGACACAGAGTAACACCATGCAACACCGGCAGGAGAATACATATTTAACAAATAAATATAATCCCTGTGTCTATTTGCACTTTTTCTGTTGTTTTATTTTTACAAATGCACTTAACAATCTGCGAAATTACTAACTAAACTCAAGTTGAACAAAAAGACCTCCAAAATGTGAAATTGTCATCGGATTAGCACCGCAATGCTCGGAGAAGATGATTTTGCAATTTGTCTTTGATTAAGAGCCAAGAGCCTTGTTCACGTCATTGCAGAGAGAGCTGAGTTATGATAATGGTCAGCTCACCGTACATCATCCCTCAATGTGCTGCTTGCAAAGTAAAAAAATGGCTCCTGTTTAGAGCCATAAAGGCTGCCAGTCTTCTCAACCTCGGTCTTTTAGGTTCATTTCTAGCAAATGAACGTGCTAATGATTTACAGATTACTGATGCTGCACTTAGCGCCCTTAAGTTGCTGCTCGCCGCCTCACACGCACACACAGCCTTGCAGAACGCTGCTAAGAACAGGGCCGCCGCTGTGTGCCAAGTGGTTACCAGAAGTGACTGCTGTGTTTGGCGTGGCTGCGCACTGGGTGCCTGAAAGGCTTCTTTCTTGCTGCGAGCTGGCACAAGGCGCATGTGTCTAGCAGAGCCGTGTCTGTGTAGAAACATCCTAATATTAGGCCTAATTGGAATAAGCCATGCGTCATGGAAGCCCTTCATTCCGGTCGAGCTAGCCTGAGTAAGGTTTTTGAGCCTGAGCCGTATTGACAGGCTGCGTCTTGCAACAGGACGAGTTATTATCCGCTCACCTCGTGTCACAACTTGGCGCACAGATCACTGTGGCTGTGGAGCGCTGGAACTGACATGCACTCCCTCACTTGTGTGTAATGGGTGGTCATCTCACACACGCGCTCACACACAGACACACACACACACAGCACAACTTGATCACCTCATTTGCACTATCTCGCTGCCTGTGTCTCTCTCTCTCTCTCCAGTGCTCTCCCACCTCTCCTGGGCTCATTAGCACCTCTGCTGATGTGGAGATGGAGGGAGTCGGGGTGGGAGGAAGGCACGGGGGGGGTTAGAGGGTGTGTGTGTGTGGGGGGGTGATTGATATCTCCAGGGGATGGTCTCCTCCCTCCTGACAGGCAGCATTTGTAAAACATCTCCCACTCCGCTGCCTGACACCAATGATTCACCAGAGCACCAAGAAGATAGATAGAGAGACAGATAGACGGATAGACAGACAGATTGACAGATAGATGCACAACACTCACACACACACAGCAGTTGTAAAGCACCAGTATACCTCTTAATTTCCTGTGACAAATTAAAGCCAATGCAGCCAAACAGTGCACGAGACCGGTGTGACGGACAAGCCACCTCTCTAAATCACACACAGGGACACACACAGATCTGCAAGGCTGTGTTTGATGGCGAGGCAGACTGCGGAGGGAGGAAAATGGAACAGAACAGTCAGGACAAGGGGCGTGGTGAGGGGCGTTACACCTCGGCAAGATGGCATCGGTTGCTATGCAACTGGGCACCAAAGCTATTTATACACCGGCCCCCTTGTCCCCCTTTTTTCTCCCCAAGCTCCACTGCTGCTGATCAGGACTGCTGGATTGGAAGCACAGTTTTGGGATGAGCACGCATTCGGGTTCGACCGGTGTGCGTTTTCAGAGGCAAGGTGCAAGTAAAACTTTTCGGATTGAACCAGCTGCTCGTCCGTATTCGCTATTCGATATTTAGTATTTTTAAATACGGCTATTTCTGTGCCCCAGAAATTCCCCCAAAATGACGAGGATTTGGTGTTTGCCCACAAGGTCTTCTTATTGGCAGCGTGGAAAAGCCTCTGAAACGCACCATCACGGGACAGTAAATCTCTGCGCTCAAAGCCAAACTAATGAAATGCTTTTAGGTGGGTTTGCAGCTCCTTCAGCCGGGGCGAGGCCGGTCTCACTGCAGGTTTTACAGACTGTTGGGTAAAAATCCTCCCACAACACACTGGAATGATTCCTCCGGTCAGATGTCTGAAATAAAAATAACAATAATAAAAACATATTTGCTTTCTGCGGCCGAGTTGAAACCTCCATCATATTGAAGGTGGATGACAGTAGGGCAGAATAAGAGCCCGATATCAACAAATATCGGTATAACCCCAGGATGTGTTTGTGTGTGAAGTAGCTACTCACTGGGCTTATCTTGGGATTTTGTTTTTTTTTTAAAATCTCTATATTAGCATGTGCCGTAAGATAAACTCTGCTTAGATATAAAGGAGCAACGGACGTTGAACTTTGACTGATTTCTAAAATGTAAAAATATTATTTATCCCCTTGAAATCAGTTTGAAATCCGACACTTGAACCTTGAAGCTCGTGCAGTAAGATTTCACCGCATCACTCTGCGGCGCTTTGGCTGCAACACCACCGACTGTCAAATGTAGCCCTCCACTTACTTTCTTAAATCTCCAGCGTGTTAACTCTTGTTTAGGCGAGTGCGTTATTGCTTTGCATCGCACAGCAGAGAGACCCTGCCAGACAATGGGTGTGATTGAGAAGCGAAATAGATGGCATTATTGAATTTTAATCACATCTTTTGGGGGCGACATCGAACACGCAATTACCTGGCTGCAAGACGCAAGTGTGTGCGTGCGTGTGTGTGTGTGTGTGTGTGTGTGTGTGTGTTTGTATAGGAAGGGGTTGGAGCGCAAAGCAGACGACTGGCTCATCAGGTTCGCACGGTGGCTGAAAGATGGTCGTAAGTGGCTATCAGCGCACCCAACCCTGTCTGGATGGATCCCTCCTGTCGCAGCGAGGCAGGCTCCTTCCATATGGAGAGGGGCCTAATTATCCCCCACCAATGACTGAATCAACATTTGATTATATCCTCCCTAAGGCTGCGCTGAAAGGCTCTATTCAAAGACCACTTTTATGTCTTTTCTCTCATAATCAAGAATGGCTGTTATTTGCTAATGATAAGCTTAATGTCTTTTTTTTTTTTTTTTTTTCTTTTTTTTTTCTCAACACAACCCCTGACATACCGTGTTGCAAGATGTCTGTGATGTTTGGTGGCTGAGGCCCATGAGCGTGCCGCGGTAAAGATTTTACCTCGTGTGTGATGTTTCTTAAACAAAACAGACCCGTTTCTTGATGTTCTCTAAATGCACAGTGACTCTAAACATTTCAGGCTGGATGAACTGTGATGATCGTCGTGATTTGTTGGAAATTCTCTGGAAAATTGTGTGTGTTTTATTCAAATAAAGAACACGTCCTCTGATTTGAAATCTCACAAACCCTTTATGGTGGGTCATTTCTCTCTGTGGTGTGTGGGCTGTTGTCCGTGATGCAGGGAGAGTTTGCATACCTTCCAAACCCGCATATTTCACCAGCGTCAAAACAATATCGGAGACCTCTGTCAAAAAGCTCTCTAACTGTCAAGCCTCACACCTGTCTTAGAAGTTGTTGACAACAAAAGCTCTGATTTAATGTTTTTTTTTTTCTTTATTCCTTTTTCTTTTCCACAGCCAGAGGAATTTGGCCGAAATCACCGAGCTGATCCACACGGCGTTCCTGGTGCATCGCGGGATAGTGGACCTGAAGGAATGGACTAATTCAGACGGTCCGCTGAAGGACATGCAGTTTGGGAATAAAATGGCTGTCCTAAGCGGCGACTTCCTGCTGGCCAACGCTTGTACCGGGCTGGCCCAGCTAAATAACACTAAGGTACCCAACACAAAGGTTTATAACAATCATCTTCCTGAGAAATTTCTAGATTTGCATTTGAACTGTCTTGAAGAGGAGACAACCCACACTGCAAAAAGTCAAAGTCTTACCAAGATTATTTGTCTTATTTCAAGTAAAAATGTCATTTCTTCTTGTTTTTTTGCACATTGGGTACTTAGATCTTAGATCTCGAGGGTCATCTTTTATTCTTTATTTTTGATTTACTTATTCTTTATTTTTGATTTACTTAATCTTGTACTCTGTGGATACTGCTGAAAACTGAATTTCCTTCGGGATGAATAAAGTATCTATCTATCTATCTAGTCAAAATATCTCATTACACTTAAAATAAGACATGATCAGCACAGAAATAACTTTTTACTTGTGATACAAGTGAACAAGTGAAAATTCGCTTGTTTCATTGGCAAAATTTGTTTCTTGTTTCAAGCTAATTTTCACTTGTTTCAAGTAAATTTTCACTTGAAACAAGTGAAAATTGTCTGAAGACAAGTTATTTCTGTGCTGATCATGTCTTATTTTAAGTGTAATGAGATATTTTGACTAGAAATAAGTCATTTTTACTTAAAATAAGACAAATAATCTTGGTAAGATTTTGACTTTTTGCAGTGCAGCGTTATACCACGCCTAACTCTGAAAACTCAGGCCTGGTTTCACTGTTTATGAGAGGTTTTCCTCTGGTGATGGCATTTGTGGTACATCATTGCCTTTTGAGACGTGGATTCCACATTATATATTTAAAAATAAACTCTCTGGAGAAGTCCGAGAATACCAGTGCCTTTTACCAATGGGTCACTTTGTGGGAATATAGCAGATTTGATTTGACTTAAAAGCTTAATTGACATATCTGTTGCAGTAGAGGGAGCTTTGCAGCTGTTGTGGAAATGTTTACCCATTTTGAAAACAGCATTGAATTACAAATCTGTGACATCCCTGCTTTTACATTTTGTCTCCATTTTTTTTTTTCTCGGCGAGCGCTCATCTCCACGGTGTTTGTGCACTGCACTTCCCAGAGATGACCTGCCAATCAAACCCAGTGTCCCCTTTTGGTGTGATTTCTGTCCTTGGACTTTCTATTGATGAAGTTTGAGTCTGCGTACATGCTTTTCTTTGGCCGTCCAGCCACAGTGGCATTCGCTGCTCATGTGACCCAGTTCTTTTTCTGTTTAGTCTAAAGAAACCAGACACGTAAAACAAGGATTTTTTTTTTTTTCCCAGCAAACTGAAAAGCTTTCATGAACCGAGCATGAAGAGAGCAGCAAGAGGGGCTTGTAGTGGATTATTACTTACAGCCACACAAGCACAAACATTTTAATAGCGTACAGTGGGAGAATGTGGATTGAATACTCTACAGAGATATACGCCACGGGAATCCTTCCTATTGAATTTTTAGCCACGTCTGTGTGTATACGTGTGCCAGTGTGTGTGGTGATCTTGTAAGTGCACCACAGATCATATCGGGTGCGTACCCCGGTAACCCCCTCGCTGACAGATTCTGTCAGCGCGCCGCTCTGTCAGAATGCGGTTGCCTGAGTGGATCAAAATACTGTAACTGTGTTTCCCTTCGCTGTGCCATCAGCTGGACCCACCCTTATCAGCCCTCCCTCCCTCCCTCCCTTCTCACTCAGTGCGCACAGTCGGGGTTGATGCCTGCTTTACGGCTGCCAAAACAGGTGTTCTGTACCCTCCCAAAGTGATGATGCAGGCGGTGGCCGTTGCACTTCCTCTAGTGGAAATACCGCAGAGGTACTAAGGAGTCACAAGGCTATGATTTAGAAATTATAGCTGATTCCAGTGGTGTTACATTTTTTTTTTTACAACAGTAATTGACTTTCATTAGGATTCGTCAGTGCATCACTTCAAATATAAAAAAATACAGCGATGCAAATGATACTCTTGTTCCCTGTTAGAAAGCAAACTGAGAATGAAATGGATGCAGATTGGCTGATGGCTAATGATAATTCAGTTACATTAAAGGCACATTCACACTGATATCTGGTCCAGGCGGTGGTTAATTGGGCTCTGGAGAGTTTAGTGTCTTTGGTCAGGTGAGAGCAATGCTGTTCAAACTCAGGTGGCTGCAACAGCACCAAGATCAAGGTCTGAGAATTCAAGTCCAAGTCCTGGAACAAGAAAACTGTGGTGGTGTTTGTTAGGAGTAAGGACATAAAGAAGAAACAAAGGAGACAGATGTTGATATCTAGAAGTCAGCATTGAAAACCTGGCATTACAAAATTTTTTGAGGGCTACCTGCAGTCTGGACAACAGCCATTTAATCTTGTGCTGTTATCACCAGTGAAGAAAAATAAATAGATAAAAAAGTTTATAATGCTGAGCTTAAGCTGTTGAGGCTGGAATCCACTCTGTTTTGACGGCATCTACCACCGCAATCTCTTGCTGCTGGGACGACAGGTTACAAAAACGCTGTCCAATAAATGAGCTCATTGTGAGACATGTGACTGTTGTTCACAAGCTCTTTTTTCACACTCTGGGCCCTGTGAACCAAAGTGAAGCCAAAACAAAACAAAACACCTAAACATAATTCACTCTTCCACTACGGAAAATTCATCCTCATACCAAACAAAAACTACAGTTGTGATTATACACTCACGTGAAATGTCCATGAACATCATCTCTGATGCTCTACAACACCTTGTTGAGGAAGCTCAAGTGAATATGTCTGTGAATCATGCAGGTTCCCCTTCAATGTAGGGTTGCCTATGAAATACAAATAAAATTTATCCACGCTTTTCAGTTTGCTGAACAAAAAAAATGCTCATTTTATGTTTCTGGTTTGTTTGGATTAAACAGAAGAAGACGTGGGTTGCATGAGCAGTGAGAGTCACCGTGGCTGAATAGACAAAGAAAAGCATGTAGACAACAGTGTCATACCACGGCCATGCCATGGTTTTCATGTAAGAACGACTTAAGACAGCAATTTTGGACTTAAACTGAGGTCCATATTGAGAGGAACAAATGACCGGCAGAACTAGTTTTGTGATGTTTTGTGAAAGAACTTCATCAAGCAGACATTAGTCACCTGACTGGGGCGTGTCACTTTGTCTTATTTAAATCTGTAAAGTTAAAATCTGCATACAGTGTGTTTCAGCTACATCAGACTTTAAAAAAACATCACCAGCCAAATAAAATAAAGGCTATATGGTGCGCCTTAAATCTTTTTTCCTCCACCTTAAACTCATTTCTTGGATGTCTGTATCCATGCTTTTTAAACTAAACTGAACAGGGTTTGACTTTGATCATAAAAAAAAAAAACTGACTTTGTGTCCCAAACAGTGGACATCTCACTTTTCTGCCAGTCGGTGTGCATGTCATTGTCCCACAACTTTTTGAAGAGATGGGTTGACAGGTAAAGTTGGCAGCAGCGCTTGAATATTTCAAAGTTTTTCTCATAAACCAGATTTTTTTTTTTTAAGGCAGTGAGAGTGATGGAGATTGTGTGTCGTGGCCTTGAGAGGAATCCTATGCCGCTACTTGTATAAACGGTAAAGCAATCTCGCTGTGGAGCTCCGGTTTCTCTCCCTCGCAGACCTGTCGGCAAAACACGATCTGGCTGGATTTGGGAATGGAGTAAGGGGGAGGCAGGGGGAGAGTTTATCTGATACTTTCCAAAAAAAGACCCTCCTCCACCCCCCACTTCCCAAGGCTAGCAGAGACACCACATCTGGTAATACTGTAGGCACATTGTCCTTCCAGGTCTGTGGGCGAAGCTCAGGTTTCCTCAATATTTTCCCCCCGTGGATTGGGTTACCCAAAGGGCACTGTGAGGCTGACGGAGCAGCGAGCGTCACCAGACTTTTCAGATGAACCAAGGATGTCTGGGATGCGCTGAGGGAGCTCTAAATTTAACCTCATTCGTCTGAACTGTACTCGCACAGCTTGGTCCGATCTGTCTGCCCCGGTCTGTGGGTGCGGACTCAGGACAGAGAGACCGACCTGAGATTTTACCCACTCCTTAGACGCAGACCTTCAGTAAGCACTTAAAAAGATGCAGCGTCTCATCTGGTTGCTGATAAGCAGCAGGAGTGTTTCCGTAGCTAAAAGGTAGTCATGTATGCCCCCTGTAAGAGGAAATGGGCAACTGCAGTCATTTAAACAAAAGTCAAGCCTGCCACAAAGCCTCAATACAGGTCATTATATCAAATCAGCACCGGGTTACTTTTTTTCCCTCAACCTAAATGCTTTTGTCTCTTATATTCCTGACAGATTTGAGGCCTGTTATGTTATGTTTAAGAATGAAACAGTCAGTGTATACATATGTATGAATGGGTTAGTATATTAATCAGCCACACCCAGTTGCATGGGATTCATCTTCAAATAATCAACAAGTTGGAGGGAAACAGCAGAGAGAGCAGAGGGAAGAGGACCCAGAGGTCAGATCATCTGTCCAAAACCTCATTAACCCCCTCGGCTCTCTCGAACGCCGCCTTATTTTGACTCGCCATCTGCCTTTTAGCTCCATTTCAGTCCCCCGGACTGGACGGACACCCAATCCGGCTGCGTAGTGGAGTCTCGACTGGACTTTGCTATAAATACAAAGTGTAATTAATGAAGGCGAGTCTGGATCTGCTTTATGAAATCAGTGGGAGCTCCCCTATGGCCTGATAATGAGCTGGCGAACGGGCGTAACCAGAGCTGGTCAGCGCGCAGCCGTTCACCTGGCTTCAACCCTCAGCCCTAAGACTGCTCACCACAGACCATCTGCATTCAAACAAGCAGCTATTCAGATCACAGCATTGTACGGCTTTTGGGAAATGCAGTTGTTTTTATTACCAATGCCATGGATGAGCTAACTAGCATGTTAAGTTTTGCTCTTCCTCAGTTCCATTTACATTGCAGGTATTTAATTGATGCTCTGAGCCCCAAGCATTTTATAATAAATGAGCGGGTAGAGGTTCAGTGCCAAAGCCCAAGGACACGTCAACAAGACACACAGCTGCTGATGGACACGTTGATTGTTGTGCGGATCAAACCTGTAATCTTTTGGTCAAAGGATAATCTATAATCACTCGGCCACCCCGCCGTCTGCTTTTTTCCCACTGTATGGAAATAATGGAAGGCTGCTTTACATTTCAAGTTCTCTGCCATATTTCAGCACTTGTGGCCCACATTTTGAATGTTATTTAGCTCCTTTTTTTTAGCTCAGCCAGATAGATCACAAAATATGTTGCATAAATGTGCTGAACTGAGACAATTAAGACCAAAACTAAAGGACAACATGTTTCACTTTCTTTTCCCCCCCATCACTGCAGGAATATATCCACTTTTGGCTACTGGTGTTGACAAGATTATCTACAGTCTTACCCCTTTGAAACTGAAATAGTCAACTAAGACAAACACATAAAAAAAAGACGTGTGATGTTTTGTTTTTCTTTGTTCGACAGGTTGTTGAACTGATCTCCAGCGCCATCGGTGATTTGGTTCAGGGAATCTACCATGAGAATGCCCCGAATGTCGAGGTAAAGCATCTTCTCTCTGTCTTCAGACCTGCTTTGATGCGAGGCTCTAGAGTCTGGGACGTGACTTGACACTCGATCAGGACGGACTCCATCCGCAATAACGCCGTCCTCTGTGATAACGGCTTGTGAAACGAATCGGCATGACGAGTTACACCGTGCGCAGCAAAATAACTTCAAAATGTGTCGGGGCGTCTTACGGAAACAATGACATAATATGTTTGACTAGATGCTAAAAAGGGAGGAGAAGTGTTTACAGTGAGGCGAAGAGCAAGAGCTGTCATCTCAATACATAATGAATTAGAAAGAGACTCTTTGTGTGTCCAAATTTACCGCAGTGCTGTCAGGTACCTGTCAGCAGGCATTTCCTTAATGATTTCACAGCGCTCTGAAGATCTACCGCAGCTACACCTAGTTGTTTTGTGTGGGGGTTTTTTCTCCCCAGAGAGAAGTTTTCAGAGTACCGTTACATTTTTGGCCTTATCTCTATTCTCTGTGGAAAATACCTCAGGTTTAATTAAAGTTCTCACAAAGGCCATTTTTCTGTTATCAGGACCTTTAAAGGATAGCTTACCAAACCTGCTTCTCAGCCCTGCCAGGATTTGCCCTGATGGTCCCAGCGATCATATTACACATTAACTGTTTATATCATGTTGGACTTATTTGTGGCAGAGCACCACCCTATCAGGCAGGCCTACCACAGCCATATTCCCCAACCTGATAAAACAAGATTTAAAAATGTTTATGGAGTCTCAAAAGTGTTTTTTTTTTTTCCTGCTATGACTCTGCATCCTTTGCCTGTCCCAGTTTCCCTCCACTCCAAATAACATAAAAAACCTGCGGGAAATCCTGTGTTATATGCGCTGTTACTCTTTGCTGCACAACCAATTACGTGCTGCAACATAAAATCATAGAACAAAGTTGGGGGTTGTTTTGATGGCGGGTTCAGGATGCTCTGTGGGAACTTTGAGGTTGCACAATATAAGCGTTTAGGGCTCAAGATTGTTGTTTCTTGCCTCGATTTGCTCCGCAGGAAAGTAGTCCCACTGACGGGCTCAACGTGGCTGCATGGGAGGAGCAGACGTTCCTGTCCCACGGGGCATTGCTGGCCAAGAGCTGTCAAGCTGCGATGGAGCTCGCCAAACATGACAAGGAAGCCCAGAAACAGGCTTACAAATACGGCAAGCACCTCTCACTAGGCCACAAGGTAAGTCCTACCACCAGGGTCTGACATGAACACCTGCCAGTTAAAAATGGTCTTTGCTGGATAAACCAGTGATGGTCACGGCCACACCTGTCCAAAGCTTTTTTACATGATGACATGTAATGCCACAGGTATATACAGTCTTTGGGTTTTACCTCTTCTCAAACTTTGCCCTTGTTCAGCCAATCAAAGCCTGACAAAAATAACACAGCTGTATCAAACAGGATCCTGATTGGCTGACAGTTAACACTACTCCACACGCTACACAAAGAAGTAGCATCCAAACCTGTGTTTCTCCACTGCCTGGATGGGTCACTGACGTTATTTTAGATGAAACTCAATGTTATTCCCATGTGCCAAGAAAAACACAAAAAAGATCCATTGTATGAATGAATGAGCAAGTTTCAAATGAGCCGTAAACCTAGTTAAAAACGTGGATTTTCTTGTGACTATCGTCATCCTCCTCCAAGATTTAAGAGTTTGTAAAAATCAGTAACTATAATACAATAGTACTTTTTATGGCTAATGCTGCTGTACCATTCACAAGTCAATCAAAAGGGGGCGGGAGGAACAAAAGCCGAGGCTGTGCTCTGATTGGATCGCTGTAACTTTTAATCTTCAGCATGGCTTGGTGAAATCAGCCGGGTCTCTCTCTGCGTACACAGGACTTCAGATTCTGCCAGATGATTTCTGGACTTAGTGATGACAGTAAAATTCATTTTAATAATAAAAAAAAAATCCTGCTTTTCTCTCTTGATTTAGTGTCACTCAGTACTTGATTCAGTAGCATTTAAAAAAAAAAAAAGGGTAGGGTGATGCTCTTCTATGAAAAATATGGATTCGCTGGTGTAAGTATTTTGGTTTACAATAATTATTCTTGGTAGTTATTTTATTTTATTTTTTTACTTTAACAGCACTTGGCAGGTGAACCAGAAAGTTGATTTCAGACACTGGCGTACTAATACATCAATGTTTTGGTTTGAAAAAAGTCCTTTTTTTTTTTTTTCCATGACCCCCGACTACTTTTCAACTTGGGCAGCAGTGAATTCAGACTCATTAAGTAGAAACGAAGGCCAAGTCAACAGCTGAAATCTGGTTTTGCTCTTTGTTTAAGATTCGCCAGTTTTCTGCTCCATGAAGTTTGTTAATGGTAGTTTAGAATGATCCCACTCGCAGCACTTTTATTAGCCGTGTCCTCTCCTGCTGCGGCTCCCTATCGCAGCGTGTCTGCAGTCTGCATGGCTACAGGGGATCTCAGCATGGGAGGAAATAGAAATGAGGTCTTTCAAGGAGAGCCATCAGGATAACTGTGTCATATCAGCTGTGTCTTCAAACAAAGTAGTACCATTTTTCATCATTCTCTTCACTAGCGGGGTCATCCAGGGTGTAGTTAGGCCCAATACTGACACACTCCTGTTGAATTTCACTGATGAAACTTTACTTGTTATTAGCTTAAAGGTCCCATTTTTGGATATTATGATTTTGTTTTAAACTCTGCTATGGCTTATGATAATATTCTTCATCATGTTTTGCAAATAGATATAGTCAAGTTAAAAATGGAATTGAACTGAGTTAAATTAAAGTCCAAATGAGCCAAACCTGCTCAAATGCTGCAGACGTACCTGACTGGACAGATTTCAGTTATTGATTAGCGACAGGATGCATTCAGGACCAAGTCCAGCTCTGATACATTAATCCAAAACTGCCTGGAAAAAAGGGATTTTTAAATGTGATCACTCATACCAAATTTAACCAGACTCTTCATCAAACAGCTCTAATTCCTGGGTGTATATAAATAGAGGAAAAACTTGAATTCCTGTATCGAGGGCCTTGTAATTCATCTCTGTGCAGTTCAGATGAAGCTTGACAGACTGAACGATGACAAATCTGCTTTCCCCGCTGCAGCTGAACTCAGACCTGCAGCCATTCGTGAAGAGCGGCGTGGGAGAGCCGGTGTCGTTCAGTTTAAATGCCGCCCCCGTGGTTTTCCACCGTCAGATGGTGGGGCAGGACAAGTGGTGTCAGCAGCTCCAACAGGTAAAAATGGACCGGGGCACCACTGGAGCAGCTGGACTTGGTGCTCCAGTGATGCCAGGCGCCAGGCTCGGTCATTCCAACCACACGTTGTTGAACATATTCAGCCATTGGTGCCCCCCTGTGTGCTCAATGCATATGTGTTGATCAGTTTCTACACCTAGGAATGTTTTTATCTCTTGGCTGAAAATGGCTGTTTTATGTGGAAACCTAATTTAGTAGCTTGTTAAAAGATCATCTTAATTGAATTTAAGATTCTCAGGCCTCCTGTAACCTTTCAAAATCCATGAAGGTTTATAGATTTGGAAAAATGATGCCTTGAAAGTTTTGAACAGGAATTAATAGGCTTTACAGTATTTTTTCCAACACATTAAATTAAACAACGAGATTCATCAATCTGCCTCAGGTTTCTTGGTCTCTGTCCTGGCATGATGGACATTTGTGTTTATCCGTTTGTGTCAGGCGCTCAGCTTTAAAATGAATAATTTCACCAGGATTCCTCAATGAGGTCATGAGTAAAACATGAGGCATCTGTGATGTCAGATTTTGATCAGTGTTGTGTCTTAGCCCAAAGACAAAGCAGTCTTGAGTGCATGATTTTCACCAAACAAGATGTTGATAGTCATTGAAAAGTCCTTCAGTCTGATGCCCAAGTGAGTGTGCCAGTGCCTGCTGATTGTTTCTTTTCTCTTTTTGACAAGGCGAGGACATTTAGAAACCAGCTGGATTACTCAAAGGTGAGTCATGGGGTTAAATTGTTGTTTTTTAATGAGTTATACCATGTTATATCAGTGAACCCTTTAAATTCAATGTCATTAGTGTTTTATGTCTTAACACATTTCTGAGATACATACAGTTGGTATTTATATATAGATTTTTATTTTATTTTATGCACCTTTTTATTCAGTGGCACTGCAGGTCAAAGAGAAAGAGGCTGTCTTTTCACTCTAATATCAAAGTTGAGAAATGAGCTTTGCAAAGTCAATGTGTGAGGGAAGAAGGGGACAGATAGGGGTGCAGGAAGAGACTCAGGCAACAGGGGAGGGGTCTGATGGTGTCGAGGGGGGGGTTATCTAGTCCTGTCTGAAACCAGAGCGGGACGGATTAGTTACCGAGGCCTATTTGTGGAGGAGACACTGAGGCTCTGAGACAGTGGCATTGTGAGAGAATCTCCTTCAGCAGACCCGCCGAAAAGGGGACGCGGGGCAAAGTTTGATGAGTAGGAGAGAGAGAGAGAGGGGACACGAGGAGGAAAGGTGAGAGCAGGAGACTTGAAGGAACATGACGGGATGAAATTTCGGGGACAGAAAAAAAAAGAAAAAAAAAAATAGGACTGGAGTATAAAAGCATTCTTAAATTCAATACTGACCAGCTGCACAGAAGTAGGGAGGAAACTGATCGGAGAAGTTAATGTGTACTTCACTGGCACCTCATGTTATACATCTTCTGGAAATTGTCCACGCATGACTTAGCTTTTATTCTCATCCCATAAACTCTGACAAATAGCTGTGAATGCTTGAAGACACGCCCCATTTTTGCCTGTTTTGCGTTTAGTCATTTATTTCCAATAAGAAAACGGCAACACAAATAACACTGAGCCGTAGCGAACAACTTTGCCGTCCTTAAAATTGATCCTTATGGGTGATGTTGACAAAAAAAAAAAAATCCAGACAAAGTAGGAAAGGCTTATTTTGGCATTGCTAATAAACAGAAACATGTCCACTTGCAAGAAGTGAAGATGTTCTCTTTGTCCCAATTTTGCCATCAAGAGCTCTAAACCAATCACTGAGCATCAGATCTAACAACGACAGCAAAACATCAGCATGGACACAAATTTTAGAGCTTATTTCATCATGACAAAATACCTTTTTTTACTTTTCATATTTTTATTAAGGTTCCAAAAAATAAGACATGCCAACAGCACACATCTTCCTGTATGGTTTTAATGCAAATGCAAAATGGCAGGTATTTAATCAATCAATCCCTTGTTCAGTTTTATACTTAATAATACTTTTTTAAAAATTATTTTAGATCTAAAAAGAACATAAACTATAAGGAAACCGTATCAAATGAAATGTAATAATTTGCCTCTGAAATACAAATACAACATGTTTAGAGTAACAACACTGGATCCTTCAATGCAGATTGTCTACATAAACTTCACTTAATCACCGACTTCAATTTAAGTGGGTAGCAAACTGTGCAGATGAATGTTTGCCAGTCTTACGTTCAGCTGCAAATCTCCATCTCTGCATGCAAATTTGTGGCGTGCATATTTGGTGTACCGAAGCTTCATAAATGAGGGGTTTAAATGAGAATGCACGAGGTGCTCCGAGGAAGTCGTGGGGGTAGGTAACGTGAAGGAAAGGGGGAGGATTATGGGGGACATTAGGAAATGCAGAGGGAAATAAGGGTAGCAGTAGACAAGATGGTGTGAAATGAGGTTGAAAAAGAGAACCTTTTCTAAATTGAGCAAGCAGCCGGGGCGGTGCAGCGTTCACCTGCAGGGTTTTTTTCCCCCCTCCTTTTTTTTTTTTTTTTTTTTTTTTTTGAGGGGAGGCCTACAGGGCTTTCCAGCTCCAGAATTCATGAGGTAAAAATGCCCTGAGCAAAACGATGTCCTCACACAACAGCAGCAGCGCACAGGGAGACACCCAAATTCTCTGTCTGCTGTTTAAGGCTGCTCTGCCTTCATGTCTTTCCATTTCATCACATGTGAAATGTGCTTGCTGGGTGCATGTAAGTGCTGGGCCACGCATGCACACACACACACACACACACACACACACACACACACACACACACACACACACACACACACACACACACACAAACACATTTTTAGCTTTTTTTCCCCTACATTTAATCACGTCATGTCACTGAGAACAAAAAAATCACAACTTACAAATCAGTCACATACTCAGGCAGTCAAAGACTTGGCAACGTCGGAAACGAAAATGAAAAAACGCAAATGTACTTGAAAAAATCTACGATGTGATTTATTCAAAATCAAGAAATGTGTGCAAGAAATTTTTTAAATTGCTTTGTAGGTTGGTCAAATTATAAACTGCACTGTGGCAGAAAGCCGCCTTGCCAAGTTCAGAATTGAAAACTAGTCAGTCCTGTGATCCGGTGCAACAGTTACTGATATTTAAAAGGTAGTAGCCACGTGAGGGACAGGAGAAGCTTTGGAAGTAGAGCTTTATAGATACAGCTATTGTTACCTTGTCATTGTGAATAAAGGACCAGCCATCTTTCATAGAAATCTCTGTGGTAAACTGCATCCAGTGAGGCAGGGGCAGCATGTGAACACAAAATGTCTCTATAATCAAACACAGACATGACCGGATTGTATAGTTGGCTTTCTGTAATCAAAAGATATGCTCTGTGCTCAAATCCAGTTTTTCTCCTCAGTTTATGAGAAAGGCAACTTTTTGTCTCCCCCTTAACAGTTTGTTGTGATTCATTGCGGAGAGCTGAATAGTAGCACGAATCACAACGTGACAAAGTAATGTCAGTGTTTTCATCCCTCAACAGCTTTGGGCAGCAGTCAAGTCGGAGAAAGGCGTGAGCTCAGCGGTGGACTTATGCTGTTACCATGGCAACAAGGCTCTGGAGGCCATCCAGGCTTTCCCCTCCTCAGAGGCTCGATCCGCCTTGGAAAACATCGCCTCCGCTGTCACCAAATTTTGACCTGGACTGACACACTCTTGTTTCTAACTGTGCAGCGTATGAAGTGTCTTTGTCTCCGGCGGCCAAGAGACAAGAACCACAGAACTGTTGACGCTCACACGACAAATGAACTTCTTTTGAGCCAAGTGGCGACTCGTGTCTGTAAAGACCGTTCTGCTCTGGGTTTTGGATGATGGTGTGCATCACAAATGGCAAATGTAATGGCAATATCCATATGGTCATCATTAAAGAAAAAAAAAAAAGAAAAACCCATTCAGCATCACGTCATAAATTTTCTTAAACCAGTGAGTACCATCCTCTTGTGTTCAGAAAACAGCGCACCAAGCGTTCTTTTAAAAATGAGGCAGTTTACTGTTGCTTTGTTTATCTTATAATTTAAGATATTTTTATGGATTGCTCTGGTTTCTGGCCAATTTTGAGGGTAGCTCTTAAATAAAGATTCCACTTTTAGAATAGGTTCACAAGGCTTGTTACCGCCCATTGGTGTGCTGTAGGAAAGAGGATCTTGGGACTAACACACAGACCAATTATAAGATTTGTGATTTTGCTGAAATCAATGCTGCTTGGTGCACTTGGTGTATGTCCAGTTCAAGAGAAGCTCTTAACTAGTAGAAAAAGCTCTTAAGTCATGTTCTATCGAGTATGTGCTTTCTGCTGATAAGCAAATCTACATAAAACTGCCATCTTTTTTAATGGAGTTTGGCGCTGTGTTCTGTCTGCATGATTGAGAATGTATCAGGCCTAATGTTGTCTGTGTTGCCTTATTATGTCTGTCCCCGTGCTTGTGTATGTGATCCAAGTCAACCCAGGGGCGGGGAAAGGTCATGCAGCCTCTCCCCTTGGCCCAGCCAGCAAGCGCATTGAAGCTCCGCCAAGCAGTAATTATTAATGAAGAGACCTGAGCAAATGGACAGGAAATGCAGAGGTATTGATTGGGCCGGCTGCCCTGCTCTAAGCCGCGCAGGCTGGCGCCAGCCTGGTGGCCTGTGGTTTCCCAGGCTGCTGTCTGTGGAGGGGGGGGCCGGCCAAGGTGTGAAACCAGGCCACCGCTGGCAGCTGTCTGTCACATCCAGGCCACACCTGAAGGACAGAGGGCAGGAGACACGTGGGCTGGCAGAGGAGAAAACAGGATGCAGCGTCGACTGCTAACAAATAGGGCTCTGTAAAGTAGAAAATGCTTCATGTTTGAACCTCAGCTGCATCGAAAATGTCACAAGTGTCAGCTCAGTTAACCTGGATAAGAAAATTTAAAAGTTAGCTTCTAGCAGTCTAATTTAAGTGTGCAAGCTGTTTCCTAGTGGTGAGTGTTAACATGTAACAACTTGGCATAATGGTGGCACCGTTTGCTAAAGTGCACACCATATGCCTGTGATGCCAACCTGTGTCACCCAGCCCGCCTTCCATTTCATGTTTGTCTATTATATATCAGTAAAGACATGACCAGTCCCTTAATTAAAATAAATGTATAAGTTATAACCATGTATGTTCCATGTTGTTGATATAGCAAGGCTGCAAGTTACAAAATGAAATGTTGCCAAGAGCTGAAGGCCTCCAGTAAGGCTTCCAGTGGGCATGCTCACATCACATGGAGGCTCTCTAGAAAAGGCAACTGTTCACATGAGAAGCGAGAAGTCAACAAATAAGAGCACTGAGAGAAAAACATGGTGTTTAATTAAGTAATTGGAATAGGAAGTGGACAGAGCAGGCGGAGTGCAGGACATCCATCTGGATACTAAAGAAAGTGGAGAGAGAAGAAGGAGGGTTGGTGGGGCACGAGGGGGCTGATGGACTTTTTGAGTTGCCAGCGAGGAGGGGGAGTGGAAGTTGGGGTCATTGTGACAGAGGTGTGCTGCTGCAGAAATGCAAGCGAGGCAATGTGGACTGAGGTATTTCAAAAACAAATGTCTCTCTGTTGCTGCGTTGTCTGTCCACTTCCTCTGGTGTTTTTGTTTCCGCTGCTCGGGCTTCCTGGGTACAGCATATGCCAGGGAAAGCCTCGGGCTATGTATGAAATATTTATCCTTGCCGTGAGGAGACATGGGGAAAGTTACATGGAAAGTTAAAAGGACCAAACAAGGAAGGAGGCTGGGGCACTCCCGGAATGACAAATATAGTTACCAAACAAAACTTTTCTCCAAAAAGATGAGGTCTGGCCTAAGCAGTGAAACTGTTGCATTGGAGCTCCCAGTAGAAATCAAGAGAGCAATGCAAGAGACGATCCGATGCAGTTAAGTGTCGTGTTTTCAACTAAGAGAGGAAAAAAAATAGAGTTTCCTCTGGGGGTATAACTAAATGTTTCATGTGGAACAAAAAGGGAGGTTTGGTAGAATCATGGCTGTTTTTCCTTCCATGACAACATTGCCACCGCCACCGTTGACCTTTTTGACAGCTCCAACATTTAGAGGAGAATAAGGAAGGACAGAGGTCTGCCCCATACAGCGGGAACTTAACACTGCATTTGCCTCGTGGAGAGGATTTCTACAGTGTGCTTGGGTCTTGGGTATCATGAACGCAAAGGGTCTGAGTTTACATGCATAACATAAAGCAGGCAACAGCAGCCCTAGTGTCCCTAACCCAGACGTAAGTGGCAGGTGTAATTCCAGCAGGGCCCGGTGGAGAGAGTCGGTCGGCGCAGTCCAACAGATTCAATTACACCCAGTCTCACGTGCTTCCATGGATGCTGGGGACAGAGGGCTACTGTAAAGTTGGCAGTTTGATAGGAAAGAGGCAAAGTCCTTGTTTGAACATGCAGAATAACTGTAACCACCGGAACTCGACACTTTGACACAGTGACAAAAATTGGGACTTGCAAATCGATCTGCCCAAAGTAACTTGAGACTTGACTTGAGCTCGTCTCAAATGACCTGACACTTGACTTGTGCTTGCACTAAAAGGCTTAAAAACAACTCTGGTGACATGAGGTCAACCATTACAGGGTTTTGAAAGTCTGTGCTGATATTTTTGAAGCTGGTGATCGCTGATATTTTGTGCTGAGGGTCTGCATGTTTGAATTTTGCCATTTTCATGCCAAAAACATTCAGGCATTCAGAGTTTCCTTCTTATCAGGGTGGAAAAACCTCTGAGGATTTTACACCATCATCATCGTGATCATCATTAAACCTCTCCAGTGAAACTAATGAAACTGTTTTAGTGATAGAGCTCAAACAATTGGGATTGTGTGTCTATGTCTATCTGGACTAGGGATCTGTCCAGCTTGTTCCTCTGCCTTCTGCCCAAAGCACGCTGGCACAGGCTGCAGCCCCACATGACCTGACTGGGAAGCAGAGAAAATGAATTAATGTGTGAATAATCTTAACGGACAAAAATGCAAGATTTTTCCATGGTGAAGCTCTTTGAGGAAGACTGCTCTGGTATGTGGGAAGGAGGGTCTCGGTTACCTTTGGCTTCATGTGCCACATGAAAACGCCATGCTTTGAACTGGAGACCTCTTGACTGAATATGCTCTTGATGTTCATCTGTTCATCTATCAACCCCTAACATTTAACTCCAAAAGTTGACCGTTTGTTTTTTTTTTTTTTTAAAGAGTATATTCTCAAATACTCTGAGAGAACACAGTAAAGGAGATCAGTATTAGTGTTGATGGATATTAGGCTTTCCATTTGTCTTCTTATGAATGGCCCATCAGTAAACACCTGCTAATATCATCATATAGCTGACGGTGATGGATGGAAATCATTCTCCTGCGATAGGAACAGTATGGCTGATTCGCCTCCTCGACACAGACGAGCATATTGGCCAAAAATGACACTTTAACGAGCTCTTCCCTGTGTTAAGTGCCGCATGCCAGCCCCTCGTCGCAGGCCCTCGCCTGGCTGACCCCGGACCATGCTTCCCCCTGCACAGGGCCTGCTCGCTTCATTGGCTGACAGATCAGACTGCCATCGAAGGGAGCTCATTAGTCGAATAATGAGAGCCGCGCCAGCCTCACGTTGTCTTGTTATATCATCTCTGTATCGACATATTTGTGGTTAGTGACAGAACATTGGGTGCTAGTGTGTGCATGAAAGTTAAATAGCCAATGATTAAGATAGAATTATCGCACCACGAGATATTCTGTCCATCTCCATATGCCAGGAGCGCGGACTGAAATCACTCTATTAATCAGGGGGAATGCAGACTAACTCACCAGCTCAAGTAACTGTGGAGCTGCTGCCTTAACGAATCAAAATTGATTATGTCTTCACCGGAAACTATTCCACTTTTCTCTGATTAATGTAGTGATTTCACTGTGCCAAAATATATTTCCATGTGATTGCCTTCTCTTATTAATCATTGAACTGATAACGCTCTCAGCCATCACCAGCTGCGTGTTCACAAGAGCACACAGTTTTAAATGTTCTGACTCCATAATCTTTTAACTTGGGACGGGTTGTGACCCCGTAACAATATTATAGTGTAGACTGCTTTCATTGGAGGGTATTTTTACACACAGAGGATGATGAGCTAAAGGGCCTAACAGTGTGTTCTGTGCACCCTTCACACTCAAGTGTTTTGGTGAGATGATGAATGCTCTTAAAAAAAAAAAAAGCATTCAGCAAAGAACAGAATGAACAATCATACATTCAGATCACCATCACTTGTAATAAACACAGTGTGACATGGAATATGATAATAGCAATATCAGTCAAATCAGACCACTGGTATTAGAGAGAGACATTCAAAATCACCTATCAACAATCCAATATAAGAAGCTACATGCAAGAAGGTGGCTGGGAACAGTATAATAATAATAATAATTATTATTATAATAACTAAAATGATTACCTTAAGTTCACTGTATTGTAATTTCATAAATGATATACACCTGCTTGACATACAGACAACATTATTCCACAATACAAATTCAACAAAAATATCCAAACATTGGGGTCAGTGGCCTAACGTGTCTCTACTTGTGTGAATGCCAGAGTTCACTCTACTGTTGGTGTAATACCTTTATCCACTAGATGGCGACATTGCCACATGTGTTGGCTTTGTGGTTATAGGCGTCAAAAAAATATGACAGAGAAGGAAGAGGTGTCACTCTTTTCCACTCCTGGCAAGCCTAAATTCAGGAGGATGACGGAGAGAATAGATAGATAAAACTACCTTCATGTTCCAATAGGAAGCCATATAAACAAGGCAGAACTGTGAGTTGCTTTTGGAATAGTAAATCAATAATGTACAAATGTAACACTGGCACAGTAGGTGAATTAAAAAAAAATAAAAAAAATAGGATAAGGTCATACAGTTAATACCACAGATACCAGCCCCTTTTCTAAATGTATATATAGTAAAATTATAGTGACATTTTATTAGGGGAAAAATTTTAATACATGTTTGTTGCCAAGTAAAACTGTATTATTCTGAATAAAAAAATTGACTGAAAGCGCCAAAATTATAGATGTGGGAAGGGGATTTGTGTGTGTGTGTGTGTGTGCCTACATTAATTTGAAAGTTCATGACTCTGTGCTTGATTTCATTCTCAGCTCTCTTAGGCTTTGCATATGACTTAGGACAATGAGAGAGTTTGTCTTGCCGGCAGTATGATTTCTGTCAGTGATCAGTTCTATCCACGGTACATTTCCAGAGACTGTTAAATCCTCTGTCCATCCATGATGTGATTTTTCCATCTGAGGCGCTGTAGCTCTCCAGTTTACATTTTGTGGGAGAGAAACCTCACACATGACCCCCAGTAACCTGCATGTAAAAAGCTCCTGATAACCAACCAGCCAGTTTCTTACCCTCCCCTCTGGTGTCGGGTTCCAGCGACTGAGAAACAAAACCAGTAGACGCAAACACACAGTTGTCTCATCAGCCAGCAGCTGTAAAATCAATAGACCATCAGGCCTAACCTGCACGGGCACCAAGGCACTTCAGCGCGGTTGAGTGTGAGTGCACTCACTTGCATTGCACTGAGCCCAACTCCAGTCAACTGCAACAGTCTATACAATGTGATCAAACATTTTTCACCGTAAATTATGCTGCAAATGGAAAGCTCAGTGATGAGACCCAAACTAGGAGTGCTCTTTATAATTTACACATCCATCTACTATTGTTGGAGCTGCTGTGGGGAATAGCTAATTCAACTGAGCAGGGCAAAACATTCAATAAACCAGCGTGCTGTGAAGGGAAATGATCCACCCATTACTACAGCCGGGAGACGACATCGCTCTATAGGCCACTGACAGTATTAGGCTACTTTTATTTTATTTTATTGACCTTTTTGGCTGAGACACTTATTATTATTTGCACAAAGGCTGGGAGTTCACCAGCAACCAGTGTCATTTAAGCAATAAGATGAAAGAGAGGCTGTTATTATTCACAGAGACTTGACAAATATCTACCCTTGTAAAGCACTGAATGGCATGGCTTATTCATTCATTCATTCATTCATTATTCTATCAGACCACTGTGCTGATAAAAATACAACAAAAAGTTGAATTCAAGCTCCACAGGTTACATGCTGTGGAGAGTGATTGAATGTTTACCTCCATCAAGCAGTGCAGTTCTTATAAGCATGGTGATTCTCAGTGGCTCATTCATATTTCAGTTATGAGACACTGGTGTGAGTTTTGCTGTTATAACATGTAGGCCTGGGCCTTGATTTTTTTTGTTTTGTTTTGTTTTGTGGATGTAAAGTTGCATGAGTGATATTCCTAGAGGTCACTATAGGTCATTTTTTTTGTAATGTCAAGTCTCAAAAAGTGGCTTCACTTCAATGAAATGGCTGCTATGGGGACTAACATCATCACACATGAATCAAATGTGGCTCATTGAATCCACAAGAGGCTCAGCTTTCCAGTCAAAGCCAATTGATGCAATTCCAACACAGGTTAGGCCCCAGTCTGCACAAATACATTTTACAACAACACATTTGTAATGAGTAACTTAAGAAACAACATAAGAATAATATTTAGATGAATGTGATTTTTTTATTAAAATGTTGATTGATTGATTGATTGATTGATGAGTGGATATGACAATTTTATCTATTTCAGTGATTTAAAACACACTTTTAAAAGCCACCCATATTAAAATCGTTACACGACTCGTGCGGTCTAATTAATTAGGCTACTGTAAGCCATGTGCGTCCATCTGCTAGTAACAACGTAATGACAACTGTAACAAAAAACACCTTTTCACGTGCCGACACCGTTTTAGCGTGCAAAAAGGTAAAATACTTGTCATTCCTAATTATTTTTGACTGTTATTATATGAGATCGTGGTGATATTTCACATTTCTCTCTTATCACCACAGCTGTGCGGAAGTGACACAGCAGGCGCGCGCAGCCCCGTCACGTCACGCGAGAAGGCGCAGGAGCCAAGCGAGAGGAAAAAAAAAAAAAAAATCAACAAGAACAACAACAGTTACCTGTACCAAACCCAGCGGGACAGGGTGCAGACATGTCCAGCACACACCTGCCGGCCTTAAGGGACTGCATGGAAGCGTGAAGGTGAGCTCGACCCGCCGGGAGAGACGCGCTGGCGGACAGTTTTTATAGCGAGAGAGCGGAGAAACTCGTCCACGCAAACATTGCCGCGTCATTAAAATGCACAAACAAAAATATTGAGGCGTTTCGTGCGTTGACGAGCGCAAAGTGGCGGCGTGTCGTGGGATTGACACGGCGGCGCGGCGTGTTGAAGAAAGTGTTAGCTTTCGCACAGCTGCTTTTTCTGGCTTCGTCTTGTGTTTTGGTTCGTGGGCTCTTTGCGGAAGAATGAGGAAGTCGCCCAGATAATAGCACTGAAACAGGGCAAGGAGGCAACTCGCTGCACATCTTCACACTCACCCTGAAGCCAGAGCAAGTCCTGGACGCAATACTTAGTTAAAAACCGAGAAAGCGAGTTAGCATTACAGCAGATCATGTCTCGGTTCGCCTGCCTGCCAATAAGCATGCTCAAGCTACTTGCATACAGCGGATCACATGCTATGGGTGATAATCCCAGCGTTAAAATGAACAGTAGGGTGTAAAACAGCTCGTGATTATAACACTGTAATAGCTCATATATGGGTTAACTATCTGTGGCATACGTGCTGTATTGGATTTGGATGACACCGAGGAGCTATGACATGACATTTATAACCATCAAAAAACTTTGTTCTGCTTGAGGGCCCTGACCCAACATCACCACAGCTGTAGCGGTGCCACAACCACTGATAGTCACTGTGACATCTGAGAGGGAAAAACATGATTCCCTCAAGAACTTAGGAGATTAAAATAACTGGAGTCAAATAGACCCCCAACTGATACAAAATGTTAGTAAATTTGAAGGTAATAGGGTGTTTAATGGCGCTTACAGTTTCATTACACTGTATTATGACCAATCAATCCCTTTTAATTTAGAAAATATCCTGAAATATATATTATCTTCAGTATGCAGACATATGCAGATGTATTACCAGCATGTTATGTTACATATTGGCAAAGATGTGTTTCACGTGACGCCAAAAATATGTTTGTGATTTTGTTCCAGGATATGAATTCCTCTGAGTATGGGGGCATTTCAGATGAAGCAATGCTTGAAAAAGGCAAGTTCTGCAACCCAGCAGTGGATGATTGATGTTTGAAATGCAGAAAGGTAGAGATCCATTAAATAATCAACTAAAAACAAGATGAGTGCCAGACTGCATTTCGGGTCTGTGTTTTTTAGATGCATATATATGTACTGTACTTAAATTCCCACTTATCATAACTCAAAACCTGTTGCTCCACGGCACAGCTCTGATTTCACATTTGATCCAGTGGGAGGAGGCAAAAATCCATAGATGTTGGAGGATCTGGAATGAAAAATGTACAGTACAGGCAGACTTCAAACCCCAAAATACAGATTAATAATAATGCACCAGAAGTTCACATCAGAATTAAGATTTCAATCAACATTTCCTTTACAAATTAATGTAATGGTAAGCTATCATCACATCATGTCCTGCAGGTTTCATGAATTATCAGACATTATATTTTTAGGTGACATTACTACTTAAGACTATGCATGAATAGGCTTTTCTGTGTTAAGCAGCTAATTAGTGCATTACCAAATGATATGGTAAATATTTTGTATTTTGCAGAGCAAAAACATGCCCAAGGCATTAAGGAGGAGACGGAGGACTTTGCTATTTGTGAGCCAGCTGAAGGACTTGGAGGAGGATCTCCTGGGGCCACTGAGGCTGGTAAACGCACATCTACAGAGATGGGCTCTGACACAAACCAGTCCACCAGCAGCAAGAGGGCCAGAGTTTCAGGAGAGGTAAATACAACAAGTTGCATTTTTATTGTTTTTGTGTATATTTTAATACTTCTTCTGCGACTGAGAGAGGATACCCTACTTTAGGATAGCTATCTGTCTGTATTAGGCCAGGTGTTATGCACTTTGTATATGAATTTGAATGTTATTTATTTACTCTTTATAGACCAGGCAGCAGTTGATAGAGGAGACAAGCCGACGTGAGCCTCTATGCCTGACTACATCTGGCGAGAAAAGGGACTGTGGTCAGGAGAAATCCAGAGTCTCCTATAGAAAGCCCCTGTTCAGAATCTCCCATAGGATCACGGAGAAGAGGGTCACACCCAGTCTGGAGCAGCAGGCCAGTCAAGCTGGAGGACATCAGCTCAACTACAGCAGCATCCTCTCACAAGAGTTTCTCAGTCCAGAGGAAAATGGCCCGTTTGAGGCCTTCCCCACCACAGGCACGTCAGGCCAAGCCTCATCAACAGACTTGGGCCTTTATCCGCTGATTGAAAAAATGTTTTTCATCCTCAACACCCTCAATTCAAGCATGACACAGCTGCACAGCAAAGTGGACTTACTGTCTCTCGAAGTCATGCGGATAAAGAAGCAGATAAAACCGGCTGAGATGGTCACAGAGTTCCAGCCTCCTCCAGAGTATCTGCTGACAAGTGATGAATTGAACCAGCTGATGGAGCAGACATCTAGCGCTGGGGAGCTAGGGTGTCGGTTGCTTGTGCATCTCTTCCCTGAGCTGTTCAGAGCCAAGGAATGCTCTCATGGTTGCGTGGCAAGCAAGAGAACACTGGACTCTCTTCA
The DNA here is from genome assembly GCF_902150065.1 of Myripristis murdjan. Lineage (NCBI taxonomy): Eukaryota > Metazoa > Chordata > Actinopteri > Holocentriformes > Holocentridae > Myripristis > Myripristis murdjan. Next base: position 22,952,356 of record NC_044001.1, on the reverse strand, counting down.
TCTACAACTGATCCGTAACTATGTTGAGGTATGTTTCCCTCTGGTCAAGAATAACAGTGTCTGGCAGGAAGAGTGCCTCCTTCAGATAAATGACTTCTTTAATCGCTTCTGGGCCCAGAGGGACATGGAGAGTGCTCGGTTGCACAGGAAGCAGACAATCACAGGTGCTGGGATAAAAGCTGAGCATGCTCAGACCTGCCGTTTCATTAACGAAGAGGGTCAGGAGGAGCACATCTCTCTCGCTAGCCAGCAGAACAACTCGGCTGTGTCGGACCTTGCTTTTGACACTCCTGCCACAGAGGACCTGGATGAGCTCTCCTCCCCTGAGGACTTTGTTATTTTCCTCCTACACCGTCTCTTCCCTGAGGTTTTTGAGGAGGGAAAAATGCCAGAAGGTTCCAGCAGTTTCAGTAGCGTGGGGCAGCTGATTCTGGACTCTGACAAGATGGAAATAATAAGGAAGTACATGGAAGCAAATTTTCCTGACGTGCCTGAGGATAGCTGGCTCCAGGTGTGCATTCAGCGTATGGAGGATGCACTAGAGGGTCCTCACAGCAATGGCAATGGGAGTGAACCTGACAACATCAATGACGAGAGCTATGAGCTGGCCAGTCTTCCCGAAGATGTTTCCATCATTAAGGTCCCCGACTTAGGTGATTCTGAAAAGCCCAGTCGCAGGTCCAAAAGGTCTCTGCTAACACCCGTTGATTTTGACAAGCTGGAGATTCCTCCACCAGACTTTAATGTTCCCCAGGAGTATCTTTTGACCAAGGATCAGCTGAGAGACAGCTATGACTGCAGCTTGTCTATAGGGAACTTTGCTTCTCGGCTGCTGGTGCTGATGTTCCCTGAGCTCTTCACTCACGAGAACACACGTAAGCATTACAACTGTAGCGGCTCCCTGGGGAAGAAACAGCTTGACCCAGTTCGAGTCAACCTGATCCGCCACTATGTGCAATTACTCTACCCCCGGGCCAAGAATGACAGAGTGTGGATGTTGGAATTTGTGGGCAAACTTGACGAGCGGTGTAGGAGACGTGACACGGAGCAGAGGAGGTCATACCTGCAGCAGCGCAAAGTTTACGTTCAAGAGTCAGATCATGAGGCTGGGGACTTTCTTTGCCAGCTGAACCAGCTAAATCCAGATGGCATGAGGGAGGACCCAGATATTCCCTCCTTGCCCCCTGAGAAAAGCAGCAAAGACTTCTGCAAGATTCCTCTGGATGAACTGACTGTGTCGCTGCCCGACTTCCCTGTACCCTCTGCCTACCTGCTCTCAGACACAGAAGTCCGGGAAATTGTCCAGCAGAGTCTGTCTGTTGGGAACTTTGCTGCCCGCCTGTTGGTGCGGCTCTTCCCCGAGCTCTTCACCCAGGAGAACCTGCGGCTTCAGTACAACCACTCAGGGGCCTGCAACAAGAAGCAGCTTGACCCAGTGCGCCTCAGGCTGATTCGTCATTATGTGGAAGCAGTGTATCCTGTGGATAAAATGGAGGAGGTGTGGCACTACGAATGTGTACCGAGCATTGACGAACGCTGCCGGCGTCCCAACCGCAAGAAGTGTGACATATTGAAGAAGGCCAAGAGATCAAGCACTGTGTCCTAGTCGCACCTAAGGGTTCGGAGACACTTTTTATCATGAAAGTAATTGCACAGTACATAAGCTTAAATCGCATTGTTGAACCTTTACAAACTGTCCCATGTAGGATGAAGCCAAGCTGTTATGGATTTCTTCAGTACTATTCTTGGTCACATTTTCCATTTTGACTACAGCAATAGATGTTGTAGTTTAAGTAATCATATTGTTAGATAAAGAGTCAAAACGAGCTTCTATTTATAAGCCAAAACTGTCACAGCGCATCTAACATACTTTGTTGATAAATGTTGTAGCCTTAAAGACAATAACAATGATAGCTAATAGCATAGTTCACACATTTTGCTATATGGATATAAATTAATCACAATGAAGTGATATCTTTCCATTGCAGTTACTGATGTAGCATTGTGCCATCACTGTTTTAATAACAATGTGCTTATGTTAAGCCTTCTTATAGAAGTTTATATTATAAAGACAATTTAACCATGACAATGGATCATGTTAACCTGTTTCTAATAAAATCACAGTTACAAATATGACATACAGGTGGACTCTCTTACAATGTCTGTTAGTACTGCATTTCACATGGGTGGCAGCAGTGAAGACCAGACTGAACAGAAATGTCATGTGCTACCTGTTGAAGTGCCTGCAGAAGCGTCACACATAAAGCGGCCTAAATGCACTTAGTGGGTCTCAGCAACACAGACAGTAACTCACACACTTCACTCAAAATCAGTGGTAAATAATGTAACTCAGCAACGTTGCTTACTGTTAAGATGACTTTAGGGTTATGGTTAAAGTTAGGGTTAGGGCTTAGACCCTTCTCACTCAGGACTTAACAAAACATTGCGCATTTAATGCAAGTAGTTACGTTACTAAAAAATATATGACGTGTAATTCAAGTGCTTGACAAAGAAAAGCTGATCAGCTTTTATTATCTGTAAAATTATCATACTTAATCTTGGTAGACAGCAAATACATTTTGGAAGAGTGCACTTCTCAATTGAAGAAAATGTTTATTTTATAAATGTTTATACTGTAACACCATGAAAAAAACTATTCAAGTAGGGGAATGTTGGATTTCTTCAAATTCAGAAGAATACAGCCATGTGATGTCTGACATAATGTACAAAAACAATGTAACACTTATGATGAAATGTAGACTTCAATAATGTGGATGCCCATGTTTTTTTTTTTTTTTTTACATAAAGCTTGAATGAGTGAAAAGAAATAATTTTTAAACAACAGACACTTTTTGGTTTTTCAAAACATTAAATGACAGGCATTTTATGTTATTTCTGCTTTATTAACTAGTACAGTGCTAATAAAAACTAGAGGGAAGGCCCAACACAAAAAAATGTTCATGCTTAGGATGAAAATTCATGTTTCTCCAACAAAATACAGTATATGTACCTCCATTATCCAAGTCATCAGGAGATGGTTTTCATTTGAAATCCTCAGTGCAGCTTTACTGGGGCAGAGGGGAAAACAAACACTGAGAATCCTTACCAACACCAAATGGTGAATGTCCATAATAACTTATTCATTTTATTGTAACCCTCATAACTTTGTCCAGTGAAATTAACAGACCCAAGCTGTGTGCTGTGTGTTTGATGTAATTCACTTCTGAGTGTGTTTTGCGGCCCTCTCTGGACAGTAGCATTGCCATTGTTGTCCTGTGTATATTCATGGCTTGAAGGCTTCCTCCTTGGAGAGTTCTACTCTCTTCCAGCGCCTCAGAGCAACTTTGTACTTCTCTGCGTCATTGGATTCACCTAACACTTTCCTCAGGATGACCCTCATTAGAGTGACGGTGTTTGTTTCCTGGTTCTCAGATAGTACCAGGTCTAACGTGTCCCCAACTTTCACCTTCAAGAGGACAAACAAGTGAAGAAGAGTCAAACAACACACTGCAGGTGACAGGAAACAGCTTAAATGAGAATGATGACAAGGGAATAAATCATGTTGTAATTGAGCAGCACTCACCGTTTTACTTTTCTTGGTGAGTCTCTGTCCATTTAGCCGGAGCTTGCTGCTGTAGAAGGCATCTTCTATTTTACTGTAATCAGACAGCAGGGAGGTTAGTCCCTTCTTGGGTTCAACCAATAGTTTTTTTTTTGTTTTTGTTTTTTTTTTACAAGGCCAATACTGGCACCTTTGACTTGACAAAACTGATAGATGATATTTTGGCCTATACTTGGTATTGTCAATGTTAAATCTGAAACTGGCTACAAAGCTCAGGATGATAAGTAGTCATTCAATCTATTCCTGCACTCCTGTGGAATCTGATCAAAGGGTTGAATTAGAATGAATTCAGCTACATGTGCATCTGACATACTGATCAATTATACAAGATGAAATCAGTGAAAACACACCACATCCATCCTATCAGAGGTGGACGGGGGCTAAAAGGGGCAATATCACTAAACTCATTTAAAAGGTCTAACTCTTGTCTGTGTGTTAAGCCTCTGTCATGCTTACACTCACTTGCGTGCCATGTCGAGGCCCGCTTTCATGACCACATCATAGCGGAAGGACTGCACAAATTTCTCAAAGTCTTTGTAGTCCTTTGGTAGATTTGGGTCCTCATCAACTTCATCCTCATAGTCACTATCCTCAGGGTCTCGTTCATCTTCATCTTCCTCCTCCTCCTCCTGAGTTGCCTTAGCAGCACCTTTCTTCCTGCTGCTTTTGAACCTCAGCTGGTGGACCGACCAACTCCTGACAGCGTCTCTGCCCCGGAAAACTGGCCTGTGAGAGCCCAGTGTGGGGAAAGTGGAGCAGCCCCACAGCTGCCGTGTGTGTATGGTCCTGGGGCACCATTCAGTCCGCCTCAGTCCGTATCCAGGAGTCAACAGCTGGCGAGGGTTCAACCTTCCCAGCTGCCTCAGGGCAAGCGCCTGTACCAACAAACTCTGCATGCTGGAGCTCCACCCTCTCACTAGAAACACAGAACAGGTTGTGGCTCTATTATGCTGACTTAATCATCCCCAGGCAGTTTGAGGTTCAAATACTGTGGTTGTAGCAATAAATCTATGCAGCTTGCACTACAATGCATAGATCAAATACACACCAATGCGTGCAAAATGTGTCCAGGACATTGAAATCACAGCATCATGTTAATTTTATGTTTATCCACTTGTCCCCGTTAAATTAGTAAAATTCATTGCATATGAAACAAAAAGACAATGATAATCATGTTTTTAGAGACAGTCAGCTGACCACAGAGATAATATAAAGGTTAAATGACCTCTTAACACTTTAAATCTTGCTTACGAAAATATCGCTTTTATTTACTCGTATTTACCCTTATTTTTAGGAGCTTGATGGTTTTTTTTTTTTCATTGTGGCAGCAATGTGTAAACTGTTAAACAAGCGCTGCACAGACCGAACTTGACTATTATTATTTTCTACTAACTAGCTGTCAAGTTAGCTAATGACAACCAGTAAGAGCCAAAACAAGGCGATGCAGCCTTCAAAATAAAAGCATCGTTATCACGTCACACTTCGGTTGCAATACGGGCGGTAATCTGGCCTTTATTTTGACAATTTCAAACGGAACTCATTTTGTATCATTATTTCGCATGTCTTTACACTAGCAGGCTCTAACAAACTCCTCCACTCGCCAGGAAAGCAGCGTCGTCTCACTGTGTTCGCTTCATGGGGCAGCTCTAGTGTCTGCCTCCTTGCTCCTCGTCTCTCTCTGCAGTGTGTCCTCCGGGCGGGACGGGCTCTGTCTCCCCCCGCACGGCCGGCTAGCTAGCTAACAATGTCAACCTTCAACCGAGCTGCCGTGCACCAGCCGACTCTCCTGCGAGCCGTGCTCCATCAGCGGCGCTAATGAAGCCTGAGTTTACCTGAGAGAGCCCTTTGAAAGAGCCCGGGGTGAAGTATCAGTCGAGGCTGAAGCCGTCACACAAACTCAACGTGACCGCGTCTCGTCAATGTTAACTCAGACCAGACTCCAGCAAACTTGTGGTAAATAAGCAGCCCAGAGCAGCCGACCGTCGAAAAGAAGATGCGACGTCAGACGTACAAGTCAAACGTCGAGCGGCAGATCTTTGTTCTTCACCCATTAACCCTTTACAAGCCACGAGCTGTGGGGACTGAAGTTTTTAAAAGTTTATTATTATTATTGTTGTTGTTATTGTTGTGGTGATGATGATGATGATGATGATGATGATGATGATGATGATGATGATTATCATTATTGTTGTTGTTTAGTAGCGTAATTTTCTTGTTATTTAATCTAAATATATATTTACAATAATTATAAATAGTTTTCAAATTTGTTTCTTTTAATATTTTTTCACTGCTATTTTACTAATGTTTATTATTATTATTGTTATTATTATTATTATTATCATTATTATTTAAAAATTTTAGGGTAATGTTCTGGTCATTTTTAATAATTGAATTTATTAATTTAATAATTAATAATTAAATGAAAAGGCAGAAGCAGTAGAGAGAGGGGTTTTATGTAGTCTGTAACCCATTCACATGACAAGCAATAAGAAAATAAATACATGTCCAGCAGGGGGCGCTTTCACCTCACAAATGAAGCCTGGCACCACATTTGATTTACTCACACTGACAGACTTGAACAGAGATAAAAACCAAGCCAAGAGAGAAAAAAAAGCCCTGTGCATCTTCAGAGTGAGATGTGAGTTATAATTTCCATAGGAAGAGAAGCGTGATGACTTCCTGTGATGTGACACATGAAGTAAAAAAAAAAAAAAAAAAAACAGTGTCAGGCAGTATGAAGGATGAAATACAGACAGAAATGAATTCTTAATGTCAGAAAATTTCAGATCCAGCCACTTCACTTTTCAGACAGTGAGCACAGCAGGACAAGTAAAATTAAAGCCAGCTGTCATTAAACAGCCCTCACAATGAGGAGCTCAAGGAAGGTCATACAGGACAATTGTCTATCTCTATAAACCATTTCTTTACTTTGTTTTGTTTGATTAAAAAGTTTAGATTGTTAAACAAATTGGGTATTTCCTTTAAAAATTTTAATAGGTAAGTGAAGCCAGTGAAAGAGGTGACATGCTTTTCTTAAGTTGTTCATTTTTTTTTTTTTTTTTTTTATTAATACTTTCTGTGGAGCCAAAGTAAACACATAAAGTAATGTAATCATGCTTTAATGTAAATACCCCTTCATAGCCACTTCAAATGAGAAGTCAAATGTAAGTCTTTATGAAAGTTTTTCATGGAAATATTTCAGAAACCAGTGGATATTTTTAGAATTCTTCCTTCCATCCACAGTTCTTCTATATGTGTTTTTGTGTAAACATGTGTAGTAACTAACACTGACTACTCAATAACACCGAATGAATCAATCAGATAATGGATTCCATTGATGGAAATCAGAGATTGAGTCCATCTCTCTTTTTCCAGCCACTCAGCAGCAGCAGCAGCAGCAGCAGCAGCAGCAGCAGCAGCAGCAGCAGCAGCAGCAGCAGCAGCAGCAGCAGCAGCAGCAGCAGCACAGAGCTCCAAACAGCAGATAGAAGAAATACTGGACTCTTCCCTTCTTGGTGTTTCTGACATCTGAGACGTAAAAGAGCCAAACGTAAAGTCAAAGCCTGAACCACCAGCTGCTGCCTGGTGACTCACACACATGAGGGTGAAGAGCTCCTACCTGCTGTGGTGTGGCAGGATGGCTCCTGCCTCTCCTCCTCTGTGTCGACCAGGCAGGAGGTCACGTCGTCCTGCAGGGGAGCTGACCTGACAGAGTCTAGGCTCACAGCTGTGGTCTCCTCCATGCCAAACCCCCACCGTGGCTGCTTCCTCCATCAGAGGATTTGTCACATTCCACCTGAAGAAGGAGACAAGCTGTTTTCATTTTGGAAAATAACTTTTAACTGCTCAAATATTAGAGAAATTCACTGTGGTTTTCACATGGTTTGGCTCTTAATGACCACCTGATGGTCCACCAGAGACCAGTGTGAAATGCAGGACAGCTGATTCAAGACAGCCTTAGTGACTCCTGCAGCGGACGGACCGAGTCTTAGTGATGGCATGACGGAGGGGAGGAGAGGCACAAGGACCCAGAGGCCTTGCAGGACTTCTGGCAGAACTTCCATCATCACCTCCTGGGGGCCGTGGAGGCTGGAGCCGGGCTCCTGCTGGTGCCTCTCCACCGGGCCCCTGATGGTTTCCTCTGCCAGCTGCATGATCTGAGGCTCTCTGCAGAATACACACATTTAAAATAAGATGAAATGCACTTCAGTGGCTCACTGGGACATCTAGACCATGTAGCTTCAAAACCCATTACAGATAAATGTGACTCACCTGAGACAGGGACTGTTGGCCTCTGGGGAGTCCAGCACCATCCGGGCTTCGAACTCAGTGTTCCTCATTTTGAGATCAGAGCTATTTATGCATAAGAATGAGAGACACACTGACCAAATTCATCAGGTGTTTTATTTTGGTGTGAACGTGAAGCAGAAAGTCTCCCTTTCCTGTGAGAGATAGTATATCTTCTCCCAGCAGATCTCTACAGCCTGATCATATATGGCTGCGTAGAATTATGGCTGGGAAGGAAATAACATACGATAACTTTGCTAAAACAAAAACAAAAAAAAACAAAAACAAAAACAAAAACAAACAAACAAACAAAAAAATCTAAAATCACAGCACAAAAACTCTCCAGTGTAACTTCAATAAAAAATGATCACATACCCTGATGAGCCTGTAGATGGCCCTGTCTCTCTCTACAATCCAGTCTGTGGATGCTGTTGTTTGCCAAATGAAAACAAAAGACAATTTAATGGTCAAAACTTCACAGGCAGAGATGAGCGGAGAAAATATCTGTGCAGCCATGATGGGCCACTTTCAAGGATTTGCTTTAGCATTCTTGGTTTACTCACATAGGCTTTTTTTTTTTTTTTTTTTTTTTTTTTTTTTAACAAGGCATCAGAGCTGATCTTAGAATTCATCCTGAACACCATTGCTCATTACAGCACCCAGTCGAGGTTGCTTTGCAGTGACACAAGTTGTCACATGAGGTTTTCCTGTCCCAGAGAGTTCGTAAGACAGGAAAATAAGTGACGTGCCATTTCATAATTAAGAAAAAAGCATCTCCTGTGTAGTAGGTCTCAGTTTATAATGTAAAAGACAGTGTTCTGCGAAGTATTAGTGTAGTGTGCTATAAAAAAAAATCTGCCCTCAGCTAGTCTTACATTTTATCATCATCTGTCATATCACTCTGGGCTGTTCAGTGTTATTTTGTGACTAAGTGTTGTGGTGCATGCACCTGTTTACCCTACATTTATTTCAGTTAGTAATTTTGTTATCTCTTTTCAGTGCTGCCCTATGAAGGGTTTATGAGTGGTTTATACTTGGTTACTAATTAAGCTGTAAACACCATCAATCATTAATAAACAATTATAAACTAGATATTACAGTTTTCATACATCAATGCAGGCTCACTATTTGGTGAGATCACGTTACTGCTGAACTGCATCTATTCTGTTAAATTGAATTAATTCAAGCCGATACAAAAAAAAAAAAGAAAAAAGAAAAAGAGAAAGCAGTGTGACTGTATGAGTTAACCATTCTCTTAATTTATTTTGATATAGTGTGCACACAGTGTAATAAACTTTTTTGTATATAATGGAAGATTTTTTTTTTTAAACTTTCATCTGGCAGTATCCCATCCAGGTGAACAGGACGGAGCCTGTCTCTTTTTTGGTTAAGGTATTATCACTGTATTGTCTTTTTTGCTCGGTCCATGAGTAAAGCTATGGAAAAAATGAAAATGTTACATACATATTACATCAGATTTCCAATATTTTAAAAAATGATGCAATCTTTTCTCAGTCATGATTTGGAGATAGAATAAAAATAACATTTAAAAAACAAGAGAGTTCAATTCTCAACTCATTATAGGGAAACTGAAAACAAGTACTCAGGGATTTTTTCAAGGAATACTCCAATGTTTTGTCCCTTTTTCTCACCTCCCCATACTGAGACAAGATGTTGGACACCATGTTCACCTCTGTGTGTCCAGTGGTTCAGCTCTGTAACATTTCCTGTTAGCTTAGCATAAAGACTTGAAGTCTATGGGTGTCGTTAGCCTAGCTGCATCAAAGTGAAAAAATCAACCTTGCAGCAGCGCTGAGGCTCTTATTTACACAGTGGGTCATGTTGATTTGAAATATACATCTTGGACTTTTAGTTGGATAGTGGAACTGTAACCACTGAACACATTTATCCTTCTCTCTATCACAGGAATCCACACACAACTGAAAGTAGATTCAACACAAATGAACTTTTCCTATAAAAACTCTCATTTTTTTTTTTTTTTTTTAAATGCATATTTCAAATACACGGCACACTGTCACACTGTGTAAATAAGACAGCTTCTGAGTTGCTATAAGGTTTCTTTTTTCACTTTGACAGAGCTAGGCTAATGACTCCCATAGACTTCAAGTCTTTATGCTAAGCAAACATGATATGCTACCCCATAGGAACTGAACCACAGGACGTACAGAGATGGACATGGTGCCCAACATCTTGTCTCAGTGTGGGAAAATCAGAAAAAGGCTATTTTGTCAAAAAGCTGGAGTATTCCTTTAAGCATTAATTATCCAAAGAGGGGTTTTCTGAGCATGCGTGTTCTTTCACAGCACCGCTCTGCCTCTCGTCTCTGTATTTACACACATTCACAACATGAGCTGCCAAGACCCACCAGAGCCTTACTGCTGGCCATCGAGCAGCCGCTGCCAGAGCAGTGCCAGTGGAGGGTGAAGTGCCTTGCTTAAGGGCAAGTCAGCTGCAGTTGTTGAAGTTGGTGGGAACAATTCATTCCCTGTTCAGCCCTCATTCCTCCAGCTAGTTTGAGGACTCAAGCTGGAAACAGTTTTATACATGTGAGGGAACTTTTTAGCCCGACATTTATTGCAAATTCCTTTTTTTTTCCAGCATAAGATAAAACTGAATCCACATCTTTAAAAGATAATAAAATTATGTATACAGCCCATTTGATTATTACAACAAGAACATGTTAACATTTTACACAAGAGGGTATAAGCTTTAAGTGGTCATTTTACTGTATGTCTGAGCAATTCTGCAATTGTCCATATAACAGGGTAATTACACTACATGAATGCTTACTTTATTACGATATGGGAAATTACATCAACATTCAACTTGACTACAATTCATAATGTCTAATGTCACTTCAAGTGCATAATACTGGTATCACTACATTGAAAAAAATGTAAGAACAAGATGTTACTTGTTAAGATGCATACAATATGGTTTTGTTAGGTGCTATAAAATTTGTTTTTATAAAGTTCCCATGATGACAATGTGTAAACCTAAGTGCATTTACATCCTTGCATATGCGGTCTGTAAACTCTGTTCAAAAGAGCCAAGGCTCCTCCAGATACAAAAGTCAAATGTCATATCCAAACTCACCAGTGCTTTTGACCTGTTGACGTGTGCCGTGCTCCTTCACTATCTGAGCACATTCAATATACAATGGATAGTGAGACAGCCACTTTACAGATTCAAAATGGAACATTTTTCCTTTAATATAGATATATAATGGGCATATACTGCATTATATATGCTGGTGGTTTACATTCAGGTATGCTTTTATGGTTTTTGACACATTCAGTGTTAGCAGTATAGGAAATCATGCAAATTTGAGCACAGATTGGAAGTTAGCCTTTTTGCTGCTAAAAAATGGTCGAGTTTGGCTGACACATGACAGCGGTCGTGATTAATGTGTCATCCACCAGTTCATATTTGTCGTATGTTTGATGTAAACCTGTTTTCGTCTTTCCTATGTATGAGATTAATTTAATGTCATGTCCATGTGTGGTGTTCCACAGTTGCCGGCAGGGTTTATGATGGCAGTAGGTAGCAAAAAGTCTAATTTAAGACTAAATGTATTGATGATCACTCTTTGTATTGTGTATGTATTGCACCCCTTTAAACCACTGTCATCAGACTTTGCTACAATAATGTGCTTGCTTGATTCACAGGGAAAGTGTGATAGGAAAAATATGTTTTAGTGTAGTTCGTCACAGAAAATTGTAAAATATTACTGACCATTTGTTTGTACATGGCCAGTGTTGGGGTTTGTTTCCGCAACTTATCATTTTCTGAGTGAGGAAAGCCACATCATTCGACGGTAAAGGAAAAATTCACCCTGAAACACTTTTAAACTGTCTGAATTGGCAATGCACTTGTGTTTATGGGCCCTTTTTTGGTGTTTGGTGGTGCATTTTTCACATTTTTGCAACAAACTGGCCAAATGAAGATAATGTCATATCAAGATATTTCCAGTGTAGGGAGGAGTTTGACAGCAGAAATGGTTTCAGGTATCAGCTTTTGGTGTCAGTCCTTCAGAATCAAAGAACAAGGTCTTCTCTGTAAGTCAACATTTTGCAGCAATGTTCAATAGTCAAACAGGAATAAATCCAATGCACAAGATGCAGAGATACTAATTTCTTCACTTGCATTATCAGTGAACTATAATGCAATGTAGCCACAAGCTGTTGTGGTTTGAGTAAGTGAATCTCATTTATTCCCGCCGGGAAATGCCTCATTTCCTGCTCTTAATAGTGCTATGTAATAATTCCATGGTGCTGTCTCTGTCACTTTTGCTATTAATGTTGCTCCTTCCACCTATATGTAAAACTCACAGCCAAATAGAGCAAGTTCATTTCTGCACTATGGGGTTTATCAAAATTTATTCTGGGAATTGTTGGAAATCACAAACTGAACTAGAAGTAGATGAGGGAGGTTGAGGGAAAGTGGGTTCAATCAAAAAGATAAAATAATTCTCAAATGTGTTAATTATTCTTAACGGTGTAAAAGCATCCATGGGTCAATTTTTCCTGTAAGTATTTCAGGGCTCAGTATTGACCTGCCTCTCAGTAAGTGCAATATATATATATATTTTTTGCAAATTTTATGTTCCTCATCTTGCTCGTTCTGTTGAGACGGCAGCATTTTTCACTGTTATTGCTGTAAATAGAAGTTGGTGACAACTGTATTTCAACAAATTTGCAGAACTTCTGGACATATTTGTGGGGTAATGATGGAAGTTTCTGAGAGCAGCTCCACCTCTGTCTGACAGGTCGGTTTTGATGTTTTTGTTTTTGAGTTATAGATTCTAGTGTATGAGTGAGATATTTCATGTACATTTACACCGGTGCATCTCCTCCGTGGCCCTTTGAAAAGATCTTTTGAGGTAATCGCAGCTTCAGTTTCAGTTTTAGATGCACATATGAGACCTTCAAAGCTATGGCAATGTATAACAGCCTTTGTCTACATAGTTTTCATTGCGCGCCGAGCACATACATATTTTCACATTAGTGTACCCTAACAGGTTGACAGCCCACAGTCACTATGCTCTCCACTGATAGATCACTCTGTTATTGCTTTGGCGATTCTTGGGTATTAAAAGAGCAGAATCACAATGCAGCACGTGTGTTGTACACATGTAGCCTGTATCTCTCATGAAACATTGCTCGCACACTTGGCATCTCATGTCCAGTGTCTTTGTATGCTACAGAAATGCCACTGCATTTTTGTCAGTGACTGCATAGTCATAGGGAAGTCTCCACACAGGAGCCATTTCTGTGGAAGGACCTGTGGTTGTGGCAGTTTTCACTGCAGTGGACAATGAGCACTGGGAAGCAAAGGGCGTCCTGGTAGTCTGGGGGGTCCTCGTCATCTGTGGTGAGGCGCTCTGACAAACAGCGGGTGTTTTCGCTGGGACTCTCCTGGTCATCCAGGCTGCCACTCCTCCAGAAGCAGCTGCGCTGGGAGCCGTATCGCCGTGCCAGGGAGAAGCGGCTGCCGCTGAAGGGAATGCGGGAGCTGGCACCGGTACAGATGCTGAGGGCGCTCCTGGAGAAGACTGACGAGCAGCTGATGGCTCTGTGGCAACGCTCACAGTTCTGACGGAGGCCGCTGAAGCTCGTTGGGCACTGGGCCAGGTCCATGAGGCCAGCCTCTGAGTAGCTTGGCACCAGCTGCTGGTTGGACCGAATATGCCACTCCAGCTCTGTGCTGTCAATGGTGTTGACACGAGGGATACGACGGCAATATGGCCGGTCATCACAAGGGGTCACTGGGAGGTAATCATGCCCGAATAGCTTCTCAACACGAAAGTGGACATATGCAGTACGGTACTCTGTGAAGACTCTCAGAGGCCAGGAGAAAGTGAGGAACGAGGCGAGCCAAAAGACGTAGTGGGACAGATACCAGGGATGGTGCTCCGGGTCAGATAGCACCATGACATACTCCTTCAGGTCAATGTTTTTCAGGTGCATGCCCTCCCGGGCTTCCATATAGTCATCAAGGCCTTCATTGTCAGTGAAAAACCTTGCCCGCTGGGTGAGGTAGGAATTCTCAGACTCTACATTGGCAAAGCTGAAGCACTTGGTGAATCGCAACTTTGTGAGAGCTGATTTCTCCAGGCCAAGCAACTGTTTTGAGACATCCTTCACGCCACAGTGACTGTAGTCAAATTCAGCTTCTGCCACGTGGGTGTTGACGCGTTCATGGTAAACCTGGGTACTTGTGTAAGCATCTCCGTTGCGATAACGTGTGACCTGTCGAGTCCGGCGAACATAATGATAGCTGATGGCCTTCCACCAGATGCAGGGTTTAGCTTGCTGCATCCTTTGAATGCGCTCATAGATCCCCTCTACATCTACTTTATGCTGCAGCTCATTCTTGACATGGCAGTGCCAGCACTCCACAAGGTAGACCAAATAGAGCATGCCCAGGAGAGCCAGGGGAATGTAAATGTAGCCATCAGAGCAGGGGCTGTCATGGTACATCATAGATTTCCCTTTGAAGGCACTGTCAAAGGTGAGGCGGGTCACCTTGGTGACATGACACCAAACCATGGCTCCCATGCAGCCGTACATGAGGACAGACAGCAGCAGGCATTTCCAGAAGCTCTCGCGGCATAGTGACTTGCTCAAAGATTGCTTCAGTGGCCTTTGCTGTTGAGTCAAAGCAAACAAAACAAAACGAGTATTGAGAAGAATTTCCTACACCAGCTATTCAATGCAACAGAATGCAGTGTGCAGCAGGACAGTGCAACTGAACTACAGCCACCCATGACATCTGAGATGCAGGGGATATTTTTTTTTTTTTTTTTTTTTTTTTTTTTACAGACAAACTTACTGAAGGGGTCATGGTGTAAAAATAAACCGTGATTTCCTGCCATCTCATGCATCTTCTCCTGCACTGTGCTTTGCCAGAGTTACATGCTGGAAAGAGATTAAACGAAAATAAATGCAATCCACTAAGCTGATGACAATAAGAGACAGGTAAAGATGCTTTAGGCCCTGTCAGGTTGCCATTCACATGTAGGCTACCTCCCCACATTGGAATTAAAATTACTGGTGTGCAAGAGAGCGGTGATTCTCCCCTCAGAGTAAAACGGGAGAGGTTTTTTTTTTTTTTTTTTTTTTTTACAAGCCCGTAGCATAACCAAACAACCTCCCTGCAGTGTGTTACAGCCTGCACAGCGTGCTCACAGGATCATTGCAATCAATGCGACAATATCCAATATACAGATCACAGCGCAGAAAAAAAAAATGTTTTTGCGCTTGTAAATGATGATAGAAAACGGCTACCTCTTCTCTGGTGTCCTCCTCGAAGACGGTGGTCGTGCTGCTTTCACTCGCTGTCGCAGCCGATGCAGGAGGGGACATGGTGCACGGCTCGTATCGATAATAATGATAGGGCGTGGGGTATGGGGAGAGCAAGAGATTTCAATACCTTGCTCTGCAGCGTCCCTCAACCAAGACGAGCTACTTGGCAGACTTGCATTACACAATTCGATCATTTGGATCCACCCAGCCGTGAAAAAAAAAAATCCAGTATTTAGTAGGTGGTGATACAAACCCAACAAAGTCGGGGTCTTCCTACTCGGTGAAATAAAAAAATAAAAAAAAATAAAAAAAAGCGGGAGGAGGGAAACACCATTATAGGGGAGCCCGCATCTTCCCACCACGTTTTAGGTGTCAGTGCCGCAGTAACATGATCGTAGATTAGGCTGTATTAGCTGCTCGTCACTCCAACAGGAACATGCCCTGCCCCTTCAGGCCCGCCGCGGAGCCACCAGTGCGCAGGAGGTAATGGTGCCGCGCTGGGCTGTGGAGAGCTGCCAGGTCGCTGTCCATGGTGCTGACTTAATGGTGGCGGAGAAATCCACGATTTAACCCTTAGGGGGGATAACTCAGCCTAGTGCAAGTTGACTGAGGGCTACTACGGCGATATTACGAAAAATAGCATGAACTAGGTGTTATTTCTTGGAGAGACAACACCATAAAAAATGTGGGTAAACTGTGACCTCCAGTCGGTGATCACTGTGAGGCAAACGACCTTTAATAAAACCATTAAAATGAATTTCGTGCGCCTTTTATTTATTTATTTATTTATTCATGTATTGCCTTAAAAGACCTTTCTTCTTCAGGATTGCGGTGCATCGCATTATTTTATTGCTCCGATTACATTTGGTGGTGTGTTTTCTTTTTACGTTTGCTATGTTTATTTAAGTATATAATAATGTGACTACCCGCTGAGATATTGCATGCCGTGTTTGAGTTTAAGTGAGTCTAAATTTGAATCAGAGGTGGAAGCAACTAATTACATTTGCTCATGTTACTGTAATTGAGTTGCTTTTTTGAGTATTTTTTAAAGTCAGTCATTTTACTTAAATACTTTTTTTGGCTTGGGTATTGTACCTCACTACATTTAAATACATTTTAAATCATATTCACTACAGAGAACAAATGATCAGTGACAGATGGCAAAGTAATGGTACTTTTACTTGAGTATAGTAACAAGGAGGAATTCAGCACCAAAGTTTCCTGTAAGATCATAAGGAAAGACCTTAAGGTTGGTTGATACCAGTGAGCACAAATGCTACTTTGTATGTTCATACAAAACACTTTAACAATGAAATGAGTTTTCCACAATGCTGATAGCTCTAAAATCAACCAACTGTGTTATTTCTCTTAAGTATAACCTTTGCAAAGTTTACAGAATGTAAGCTGCTTAAATCTGAAACATACTACCAGCCCACATATTCACCTGTCCTGGTAAGGTATATATCATGTATGTAGAATGTTTTCCACATTCAGTGCCTTTATCTCTACATTTTAAACTAATGAGCTGGTGTTGGTTCATTGCATAGTTTTTTTTATTAACTGCTTGCATTTCTATATTTAAAAAACTGTTCAAAGACTCTTCAAAGAGTAAGTTATTTACAACATGACCTGCTGACAACAACACCATCAAACCAACCAAACTTAACAAAAGCACAATATTTGTACTGATTAGATTATGCTCTCAGTAAGAGTGTAATTCTCTTACATTACAGCAGGTTATATCAAAGTTAAAGTGGAAATTTAGGTGTGGTCTATTAAGCTGTAGATTAGTCGTCTCAGTTTTATTTGAAAAATCCCACAGTTTATGTTTCAGCTGTGGACTGCAGAATTTGATGAAGCCAACAAAGTGGGAAGTTAAAAATGAATGAATCATCATTTAGCATTCCCCTTAACGTACTGATGCAAAATTTCCCAAATAAATAACAAATTTCATACAGCTAAATAGATTATGGTGTGTGAAAACCAGTTCTCAGAATTGATCATGAACCATTTGTACCTGTAATGAACAAGTGTATGATGGAATGGAGCCATTAGCAAAGTATATACAGGTACTTTTAAAACCTAGAAAGGACCACGTGTCTGGTTATAAATTATAAATAATTGTGACTACATTCAACACAATATAAACAATGAATTAATCATCTTAAAAAAGTTACAAAACAACATGAAGGTTCAGTTTAGGCATCTGCCATGCGAGGGAAATCACCAGCAATTATCAGAAACATATGACATTTCAGGTCATAATTACATTTACAAAATCTTAAAAAATAAAATAAAATACAAAAATCCTTTCAGAAGCCAGTTTGACATAGTGCAGAGTCAAATTAAAGGAAAACTGAACTGTAGTAGAGTATAGAGTCCACATGGTGGTGAAATCTCCTCATCATCTGTGCTCCTCTGGACTGCTAATCCACCATACTGGACTTGTTTCTCTCCATTCACTTCCATAACGCAGAAAAACAGATTCCAAAATAACAGTTTTAACACAAATAAATACAAACTTAGCAGATTATGCCACTATAAAAAACATCCCAGTACCCTTTGGTGTGTGTGTAATTATAATTATTTGTGAAAGTACTATGAGGTTGTATCTTCCTGGGGCAAGGTCACTATGCAGAGGTTTCCTACAGACATACTTTCCAGATCTACTTTCCAGTTCAAACAGGAAAACAACAAGAAAAACAGCCATTTAATTTCCTAAAAAATGGGTACCGGGATTTTTAAATATATTTTATATAATGTCCATTTTGTACATTATCATAATTCATGCTGTTTGCATTCGTTGGTGGTATTGTGGGCCCTGTTTTTCTGTGCTCTGGAAGTGAATACAGAAAAACAAATACAGTATTCTGGTTTAGCACCCCTAGGGACCTATGACCTATGACCTATGACCTATGGACCCTTTAACCTTTAAGAGTTTTGTGATTTAAAGTGTTCCTCCCACTCCGCAATGTCCCAGTTTTGGTAGATTTACATTTTTCCCCAACAAAGCAGCCCTTTGAAGGTAATAAGACTATGGAGTCAAAACACTGAACAGTTTGTTACTGACTGATATGTACATTTAGGACTTTTGGGAAACTGAATGAATGAATGAATGAATGACGTCCACTTGTGTGGCTTTTACGTCCCAAACAGCATGAATACTCCTGCTTCCGCTCTGTTCACTCCTTCTCCCAGGGTCTCCTTTTCTGATGACGAAGCGCACCCTTCAAGGGAGAGCGATGAAAGCATTGGTTATGACTGAACAAGCCACTCATCTATTGAGTATGTGAAACCACAGAGCAATACATACATATGGATATGTAGACCTGTTGTATGTAACATGGATATGTATCGTCATGTGAAACTAGATATCGTCTGGGATTTTGGATATAATATGAAACGGCAGAGGTGTTGTCTGTTATCACACTACTGAATGGATATTATAAGTCATGATCATCCCCACAGGTATGAATTAGTAAGGCCCTACTGCACCCTCTGGTCACTAGACAGAGCAGCCTTACAAACTCATACCTGTGGGTGTGAACACTGATTCCCACTCATAACACCCATTCACTGGTGTGACAGCATTGCAATTGGGTGTCTTTTCCTTGTTTTAAGGTTGCATTAGAGAAAAAGGATGCAACTTTCTGGACTTCTTAGATTATAACTGTTTTAGTATTTGCCTGCTCTACCTGCATGCTCATCATATCCACATTAGTGACTGTTCGTGAAAACCTCATTGTGTAAATATTTTGTGAAAGCACCAACAGGCACCCCTGACAATATCTGCACAATATTGATAACTGAGGAAAATATACCTCTGAGTGTAGATAGATAGGCTATAGCTCTGTAGAGATCTATATTGATATTTAATTTTTTCCCCCACAGGGTGCAGGGCTACTTACAGAGTACATGTTGGAGAGGTTGTTGAAAAGCACTTGGCCGGCGCTCACTTTGTTCCTCACGCCCCGGATGGTCCCGTTCTTGCTGCAGATGTTGATCCTCTTGTTGCTGAAGAGCATCTCTCTCTTGGCACTGGCGTACAGCAGCAGGTCGTCCGGTTCGCCCCCGCTCTCGTCCAGAGCGGCCCCCGCCGGCAGCCCGTTCAGGTGGCTGTTGGCCTCGCTGGCCGGGGGCGAGCTGTCCCGCTCCGCATCCGGGTTGCTGGTGCAGTCCGAGTCCAGCGAGTCCGCCGGCGAGCCGCACCACGCCGTTTCATCCTTGAACACCTCCGTCAGGACACGACCGCTGTTCGCAGACGCCACCCGAAACCTGACCGTCCTCCCGGCCTTTTCTTTCTCCTGTTTCACCTTTGGCCTCTCCATTGAAACGCAAGAAAAGAAGTCTTACATGTTTCCCATCCCATTCAGCGGAGCCAGACACGCTCTTTCAGCCTGAGCCACAGCACGAGGCAATTATCAAACAATAATATCCCCATTGACGTGTCAAAACTGAGTCTGAAAATGCCTGGAGTTGGAAAACTAGACACCATAATGGTTAATAATAAATGGGGCTGTGCCATGGTAACAGCTAAAACAGGCAAACTGTAAATTGATATCTCACAGTCAATAATTG
Source organism: Myripristis murdjan (assembly GCF_902150065.1). Taxonomy (NCBI): domain Eukaryota; kingdom Metazoa; phylum Chordata; class Actinopteri; order Holocentriformes; family Holocentridae; genus Myripristis; species Myripristis murdjan. The sequence continues at coordinate 22,932,541 of NC_044001.1, read as the reverse complement.
ATCACGATCACTTTTCAAACGACAGGCAGACTAGACACCTGTTGTCTAGTCTTTAAAATGCAGACACTCCAGATATGACCTCCTCAGCCAGCAGTGACTGTACACTTCAGGCCTCCAGGCAGGCTTAACCTTTTACAGTTTGCTGCACTCTCACAAAAGCAGTTGCAGATCCATTTTTATTTTCTCTTTCAAAGTAACATTCACAACCCATGCCTCTTTTTAAGTGTATTTAAGCTCAGGGGCATCAGTGTCTATTTTGCAGGTCACCCTTGTTCATTATTCAGCATTTATCAGGTGTGTTAGAGGCATAGAAGCTCTCCTCAAATGCTCTACAGGTCATATAATGCTGCCTCAAGAGCTGACAGCTTGGTTTTGGTCCTCCATGTCTGTGTCATTTTTAAGATGATCGAGTGTGTCCTGATTTGTCAAGCTGACAAATCCTTTCGTCTTCATGTATTTTGTCATACCCATATTGCACCACACCTGCATAAGTGCTTTTTTCAATGTAAAGCAAATCTATCACATGGACCAAAATCATGTTAGTATTTGTATCTAACAATTTATCACCTTGTATTAGGATTTTATTAGCCATCAGTCAGAAATTCAGTGGATATAAGCAGGTTTCTGTTCTGGGCATGATATGCTAATGGCAATAAGATATTCTTCTACTGGACCCTGCTAGAGCCAACTTTGAGAACCACAGAGAACTTGTATTAACCATTTTGGTGGATGTCATATCTCCCGCTCTACTTGAAAAATCATCTTCCTGACAGTCAGTTCTGAGGCGTTGAGAGAATCTGTAATAAACCAGTGGACGTTCACAGAGATATGGGGATTATGAAAATAAACCTTTATTCATGAGGCAAAACATAAGGAATCAAACATGTTTCCTGCCATATTTTCTACACATTATACAAAATGTTCAGAGGAAATTAAGACACTTATTCTGAGGCAATGGCATATCCTACAGTCGGACAAATCTCTGCATGTTTTTCAAGACCCTCTCCTCAGACTGTGTAGGACAGGACGAAACCTAAACCGTCAACCGGTGAAGTCTGACTTTTCTCGACCTCTAAACATATGTCCCAACATCTGAGCTCAATTTCATGGTTCCAACCGAATGACAACCAGGATATGTGCCATTAATGTAGCGATACCTAATGTCCCTCATTCAGACATCCTCATAATTGGACACTGAGCCCAATCAAAGGCATGATTAGTATAAATAGGTGTTCTGTGCTCATATGAAGCTGTTGGCTTGAACCGTGCACCTGGGGAAGATCAAAAGAGACTATTAGATGTAGAAACATGAATCTGAACTGAACACATTTATCCATCTGTGTATCACAGTGATCTGCACACTCCTGAGGGTATAGGAAGATCCGATAACAAATGAACTTCTCCTAAAACAACTATCATTTGTTTTTTTTGTTTTTGTTTTTTTTTATATTCCAAGATGTCTTCAAAGTCATTCCAAGTCAAACAGCGACAGAAGGTCTACTGACCAGCATTGTTGAGTCAATTTTTCCATGTTTTCTAGTTTGATCTGTTGTGATCAACAACTCTTGTTTTTTAGTGGGTGATTCTCTCAACATTGCATCTGAAATACAGTGTTACCAATTCACTGAACATCAGTTCAGGTGCAAACCATAATATCTCTTGACAGATAATCATGTAAGTCAGATGTTCAGACAGTGACTGTATTTGTGGAAATAGTGCATATTGTGACAACATTTAAAATTCAAACTCACTTTGAACAGTAAAAAATGCCACAAAGTGGTAAAAAATTTGGTCCGCATGGATGAACAATGCTCCTCAGCTGATGTTTGATGCAGGATAAGGTGTGACTTTAACCCCTGTTGCCTCTTCCACTTTCTGGTGCTGTTTTCAGGAGAAAAAAAACAAACAAAACAAATTCGACTCAAACTGGATTCCCTACATTCAACCACCACCCTATATAGTACAGTTTCTTTTACAGTTGAGTGCTGAACGACATAAGTGGAATTTGTGCACTGTTCTTATACATCTAGAAACAGTCACAGGCAACTGGACTCCTTGAATGTTTCATTACTCATTCAAGAGGCTTCATCAGTTCTCATGTGGTAGGAATTTCCCAACCATTTAAACTCTGTGGGCGGTTCACATGCCATGTTCAAGTCATTTACGGCTGTAACAACAGATTTGATTTACTGTTGTGAGCTCTACAACAACCTGGACAACTGAAGACTTTCATTGGCATACTGGTTTTGTAAATGATGCTGATTTTGTTGACATGCATTCACCTGCAGTAACTTCCAGTCAGCTTGCAGTGTGTTTCTCAGTGTCTCCAGGGCCTCCAAATCCTCTGATAGAAGGTTTCCCAGGAGCCCCAGCATGGGGGCCGGGCTCCCCAGGAGAGCAGAGGCTGTGGGGCCGGCTGACGCCGTCTCATTTTCCTGGGAAAACAAAAGAAAATGAAGCACAGTCCTGCTGTGGCTTTAAAGGGATGGTACACCAAAACATGGTAATTTGAATGAAAACAGTTACTATTGTCATCCTAACATCATCAAACTGTGAAAATATGAGGTCTGAAGTTTCTGCGTAGTGAAAGAGTGCAAGAGTAAGAGTGGAGTGATCCAACCAGAACCTCAGTTTTTATTCTTCCCGCCCCCGTTTGATTGACTCTTCAACTGTACCTGATATACTCCGCCTGCTGGTAGCAACTGTTAGTGCACTTGCACAGCTGCCAATTCTGATCCTGAATACACATCCACCAGTTTACCGGGGAATATTTTACCCAACTACCATCCTATCAGAAGAGGTGACAGCTAGTAAAAGCACTTCAGTCTACTTATCAAGCTTTAACTAGCAACGGCGTCAGTCATGGACTTTCTCACGTCAACTCTACAAGCCTCCAAAGTGGAAGCTTTTAACAAGTGAGTTCTACGGTAAAGTTACGGTAAAGTCTGGACCAGGGGTGTCCAACCAGTAGCTTGCAAAATACCATGTTTTTGATGTGCATTGTTTTTGTGATGAAAATGTATCATCAGATAACATTTTACACATGCAAAAGATGATGCATTTAGCTAGTATCGACTTCAAGTTTATTGATGAGCGGTTTGATAAGATCTAAGTCATATAAGACATGAGAAGCTCTTGGCCACTTTCATGTTTTAGAAAGATCTCCATTTTAGTAAAAGATACTGACTTTTAGGAACTCTCACATCTTAGTGGAGGACGAAGATACTGGTACTCGGAAGTAACACTACAAAAACAGAAGATCCCTGTTTTTAAGCGGAGTTTACCATCCCTTTAGAGCCACTTTTATATAATTAACTGAATAATCCACCTCAAAACATGTGTTTGCCATCATGAGGGCTTGAAAATGTGTTTATTTACTTAAACAGCAGTCTTTGCAAGTAGATCATTCTGCCACTCTCACATTAAATCCTCCCACAAATAAGCGAAGCCAGTCAACAGTTTTTTTTTAAATAATTATCATCATCATCATCATCATCATCATTACAGTACACCGGCCCCCTCACCTGCATGAGCACCAGTGTGTGCCCCTGCGCCAGGCCCTGCAGCAGACCAGCTAGCTGCTGCCACACACTCTCACACACTCCGCTACCTGGCATCCGAACCAACAAAACCAGGCCGGGGTTGTACTCGTAGCCCAGAGGCAACAGGAGGCCCAACACCGCCTGCATGAACCCAGCCACGTCACTGCAGCCCTGTGGAGCGAGACACACACACACACACACACACACACACACACACACACAAATAAGTACATGTACAGCCCTGCACACAATCACGCAAACAAGTATGTATAGGGAAACTGTTATTCTACACACACTCCCTGCACAGACACATTCACACAAAACATGCAGTGATAATGAATACTACTGAGCTACTACAACTCCCAGTACCTTCCTCAGACAAACAGGAACGCAATGTTTGGATTTCTGCCCTTGTGCCTCCGTGCTGCTGATGTGCACCAGGAGAGTTTTCCTAAACAAACAGATGTAAAAGATTTTTGTTAACATTTGAGGCTCTTGCTGTGTGCTAGCTGCTCTGTCGTATTGACAGCGCACCTTTACAACACTGACAACACTCACCCGTCCTCTGTGATGCGAGTCGGGACACACCCGTCTCCCACACACACCAGCAAAACCCTGTGGGAGGACACAGCGATACCAAATGAGTCAAATATTCTCTGTGATAATGTTTGGGACCCTCCAAAGATCAGACATAAAAAGTCAAATGTTTGGGATCTTGAATAGACTTGTGAAGGTGTGTGATCAGATGTATAAGGAAAAATGGTCTGTTTATATGGTAGAAACCAAAATTACAAATTTATTGTCCCATAAAAAATAGCGCCAGTGTAGCTTCATTTTTGTTTGATTGTTCTGTTGACAAAGACGTAAGTGATGTACTTTTTAGGGATATGTCCTCCATTTACGCAGATTTCTTTTGGCTGGATGATTTTGAAAAACTAAAGTTGTGCTTCAGGAATGGAACCTTTTTTGTAGCAGATTTTGTTTTCCAAGCTTGCGAGAGAAGGCAGAATATTTTGTTTTAGACCAAGCTGTATACTCATTTTGTGTTATGACATGTAATGAAATGTTTGGACCTCTGCAGCTTTTACAGCTGGCATCTCATACACCCATGAGGGCTGGGTGCGCATTTGTGCATGACACTAAAAATAAAAGAAAAACAAAAATCAATCAAAAATCAAATCCCCCACTAGGAAAATGTCTTTTGATTTGTTTTCCCTCTAGAATTCCACCACAGTCACACAGCACTGGTTTGTGATGGTCACCACACTCCGTATTTTAAGATTACATGTCATGATGTACCATTTGGTGTAACCACCTTTGCTAACCCTGTCTCATTCTACTTTGGTCAGCCTTCATTTCCCAGAATAACTTTTGACAACCTTAGAGGGGAGTTCTCTGTGCTGCATACATCTCAGTGGAGAGACTGACGTAATGTGGTATTTATTTCCAGTCGATAAAAGGGTGCAAGTGGAGAGAAAATAATGTTGAGGTTGTTGGGCCTTGTCAAAGAAGGCATATAAATTTATATTTCACACAAAACCCATAACAGCATGCTGCACCTCATTATGGACTTGTGAGTCAGTGGACAAAATGTCACCTGTGCCTCTTGTACAATGGATTTACTCACCTTTTTACTGTTTAATATTCATGCAAAATGGTGACTTGAGATAAAAACCCTCGTTCTTTGATCTGGAGGGGCTTAATGCCAAAACTCTACGGTCACCATGGATGTTTCAGATAGCTGAATGCAATTTAAGGGTGCTGGAAATAATTTGACAAGATGGTATGTTATCTATGTTTGGCCACATATCCAGAGATAGCAGAAAGGTGCACCTTCAAACAAAGGGAAAATAGCTATTTAAAAAAAATAGCTATTTAATAATGTTGAGGTGTTATAGAGTGAATTTCCCTTTTAAGGACCATTTTATGATTAAAAAAAAGTTGATGTGGAGGCTAGAACTCGAGTCTGCCAGTTCAGGGACTTTTTCTCTAAACAGTGTAAATACGTGCGGGAGGCATGAGCTTTATAAATGTAATGAGATGTAAAAAGTCACGCTGTATCGCTGTACCTGTTGGTGAGTGAAGTGGGAGCATGCTGCATAACACACACCATCGCCATGGAGACATCCTGGACCAGTGCTAAGCCGTTACGAACCTGGCAGGCAGTGATTTGATGTGAGATTAATTTGCGGTACAGATCAGCAGCCGGTGCAAAGCAATGACAGTAGGTAAGATCTGATCTCCAAATGACAAGATGCAAACATTATCCTGACCGTACCTCATTCTTGGCCATTCTCTCTAAAAGGGCAATGAGATCGCAAAGGGCTGTGAGAGTAACCTTGTCCTCTGACTCTTTGAAGAAGTCCCCTCTGATTGTGGAGGGGAAAAAAACAAATCCTTTATGGCACAAATGAAATCATGATCATACATTTCTTATGTGCTGAATCTTGTGCGTAACCCTTCCTGAGTCAATAAATAGCAATTCTCTGAAATAAATTTTCTCCCATAGGCCCTCACCTGATTCTGTTGAGTACAAGTGAGGAGGGAGCCTCTGCTGAGCTGCAGCGTTTACATGCGTCTGGGCAGGCCACGCCCTCAGGGAGAGCCACAGCCGTGCGTACAGGAGGACAAAGACGTTTTGGAGGCTCTGGCCACACTATCTCCTCTGGGCTTCTCTGCTCTTGTGCCTCAGGCTCATTCCCAGTTTTCTGTTCGGCTACTTTTAGGGACTTGGCGCTGAGCTCAGAGGCGGGTAGATCAGCTGAAGAAAGAAAGGATTTCACATTTTAAGGACAATGAATATGAAAACGAAAGGATATTAAATGAAAGGATACCATTTTAGATAAAGAACAATGAGCTTCATGGGAGGATTGAAATGCAGGGTTGACACATCAGTTTGTTAATGTTTATTACTGTGAAATGAATGAGACGATCATTAGCAGGCATGGGGAGGTTGTACCTGTGTACTTGAGACAGGACCAGTACTGCTTGTGAGCTGATCGGACACAGTGGATGGACTTGAGCACACTAAAGTACACAAATAAAAAAAAATTAATAAATAAAAATCACTGCAGTGTTCAAACAGCTGCTGAAGAGCACGTGTCATAACTGTGTAGAAATTTGATTGACAGTCAGACGGACCTTTCACAGGGACCACCCAGGTCTGCAGGTAGAGGGGCGGGGTCTCCAAGCAACGTTTGAACAGTCTGGCACACGGACTGGGCGAGGGAGGTTAAGTTGTAGCCTCCCTGGGAAAACAAAAACATTCACACAGAACAGAATGGAATCAAGCAGGTGAAGGGGCTTCATGTGGATGTTAACTGCATTTCCAGCAGGGCAGTTCAGTTCTTTCACTGATACACTTATATAGGACATCATGGCAAAATATGTGATATGGGACACCCTGATGAGCTATCGAGAGCTTGAGGACAGGCACCCAGACAGTAAGAGGACAAATACTCGTGTTGTCCAGATTTTAAAAAGAGCATTAATATTTACCACCTGTAATCTATCTGAAAACACACATACCAAAAAAAATAAATAAATAAAAATAAGCAAAATGGTCCTAAGACATTTTTATATCATGGTCTGGGTGAATGCTCTTCTGTTTGGTGTTAAAACTGTGTATTGTGCACATAGTTTGGCTCAAGTTTAATCATTGATCTAAATTTATCCCAACCAAACCTGTAACCATGGCAACAACAAAAAGCACAGCTGTCAAAGGTCCTTATCAACTGCGGCAGCACGGCTGAGTTTTTGACATGATGAGCTAATGACCAGGAAGGAAAACACACCATTTCTTTCAATCAATCTATTTGGAGAATACAACAATTTTAATGAATGGGATGCAGCAGAGGGGAAGGAAATGGAGAAGAAAAAAAATAACAAACATACCAGGAGACAATTTTGGCCTAAAATCAGCTTAATACTTTGTAATGAGTTACAATGATGGAGCCATCACCCTCGCTTACCTCACCCTGTTATAATATTTACTGTGACTTGGATGTATGAGGGACTAGGATTATTCCTTGTCATGACAACGGTTAGCTCCGGCTTCATAACCTTTCGACTTTGAGTGCAAAACATCCACCAAAAATGTGTGCATGCTTTTCATTTATATTTGTACAACTTAGACAATTTTAAAGCGTTTTGAGTTTGGTGGTTTTTTGCATCCACATCGTGCCTTAAACCCGTTGATCACCTCTTGCTTACATCATTCTAAACACTGCAGAATATAAGATGATATTAAATAGTTTAATTTAAATGGATCTGACACTACATCGTGTTAGAGTAGTGATGTCACTGACCTCCAGGACCGCACACAGTTTGCCGCCTGCCAGGTTCATCAGGAGGTGAGTGAGGTGGGCGAAGATGTCTGGGGTGGCACACATTTTCCCCTGAACATAAAGAAAATCACAAACAAATCATCCTGCTATGTAATTAAACCAGATGATGTGCCAGTCACACTGCTGAGGGGACACACAGTTTTATAGCACACACTGTATCCTCACATACAAGCGCAGGGAGTCACACATAGGTTGAATATATGATGCTACACACACTTAACTTACACAATAACAATATACTGCATTACAAGTGATTTATCTCACCTCTGGGTCACCGATGGCTGAGTCAAAGCCTGCCGACACCAAGACCAAATCTGGGCAAAACTGTAACAAAACATTTAGATCAATACTCTAGTATACAGTCAGCACATATTATTCTCAAAGGATTAATTTCCTGGCTCACCTCATAAGCAACGGGCAGCAAGACATGGAAGAAGACTGCCAGGTAGTCACTGTTCTCCATCCCCACCTAAACGTGGATATGGGATTAATTAAAGGTTCACATAAACAAAGCTTAATGCCAGAATTTCTCAGATTTTCTGTGCCTATTGTAAGTTTTGTTTTAGGTATTTTTTATGTTTGTTTGTGTGTTTTATTAAAGGAATACTCCAATGTTTTGAACATAATACCCTGTTATCGACTTACCCAGACTGAGACAAGATGTTGGATACCATTTTTGATTTCGATTCCTAGCATTTCATGTTAGCTTAGCATAAAGACTTGTGGTCTATGGGAGCCGTTAGCCTAGCTCCATCTAAGTGAAAAATAAACCTTACAGCCACTTTGAAGCTGTCTTATTTACACAGCGTATCGTGTTTATGTTTAGGTTGACCTAAACATAAACCTAACCACTGGACTGTGCATCCAGTGGTTTGGGTTTTTGGAATATTCCTTTAAACGCTGTGTTGCTGCTATTTTTGGCCAGGGCTCCTTTGAAAAAGACATCTTATAATCTCAATGGGACTCAACTGGTTAAATTAATGTCTCATTTAAAAAAAATGCTATGTTAGAAAAACTAATTTATATCATCATTATTAAATGGAGAAATGCCACAGATGGTCATTTCTACTTGTTTTTCAAATTCTTTGAAATGACGAAGGGAATCTAGGATCAAACTGAGCCACATTTTTAGAACCATGTCCAGAAACTGGGACAAACAACAACAACAACAACAACAACAGAAGATGCAGAGGCATTCATTCTTTTCTAGGTAGATGTTTGATTACCTTGTTCCATGGCACATTAATGTTAAATCCAGCCCCTTTCTCCTTGCCAACACTGTCGTAGTCTGATTCTCGGAGGTTCGGCCAGAAGTTCTGATGCTCATAACGATGCCAAGAAAAGTAGAGAACGCTAAAAAAATAAAAACACACAGAATTTGACATGTGACTAGACTGTGACAGCAGCCATACACAACTTAAAGGATATGATATGCTACCTGTAGGAACCAAACCACTGGATGCACAGAGGTGAAAATGGTATCAAACATCTTGTCTCAGTCTGGGCAATTTGGAAAAAGGGCATTTGGCTCAAAATGTTGGGGTATTCCTTTAAAATCCTTGCATTAGAAAAAGACTCACTTTGGATCATCTTCAAAGCAATACTGCACCCCTTGACCATGATGCACATCCCAGTCAACGATCAACACCCTAAGAAAAATAAGGACCCATAAAGGTTAGACAAATACAACACTTAGACAATAATTTACTTGTTAATGAGAAAGAAAATGACACAAATAAATCAGAGGTAGCTTCTTATTACCTTTTGGCCCCATATTTTTGCATGGCGTATCGAGCCCCAATTGCCACATTGTTGAATATGCAGAAACCGCTGGCCGCACTTTTCTGGCTGTGGTGCCCTGGCGGTCTATTAACAGTGACAGAAAACAAACAATGCATTGAATAAAGAAATAAAACGAAATGTTTATCAGTCGGCAAAGGTGACCTCAGCAAGTTGTCGAAATTTAAGGCACCTGGTAGCACGCCTCACCTGACCAGAGCTATGCCGTTCCTCACCCGGCCCGTCATAACGCTGTCCACCAGCTGCAGCGTGGCCCCCACGGCCAGCTTGGCACAGTGATAGATGTTCTGGGACAGGAAGTGAGAAACAGGGGCCATTAGCTGACGGTGAACCTGCTTGGTCATCACAGGCTGACGAGCAGCAGTGAGGCTCAGGGGAAATGTCAGCTGCAGCACCTGGCATTGCATCTGACCCTATTTTCAGAGCATTAGAGCCGGTAGCTTTTGCAGCCAAAATAAAAATCCTATTTTGATGCGTCATCATGACACAATGACTACTTGTATAATCGCCCTAACTATGTATGGGATAGAGTGAGCATTAAAAAAGGACCCTAACACACCAAAATAGCTGTTGGTGCCATACCCTACATGTCCATTTTGCTGTTTTCTTATTCCTGCACAAATAACTGGAAATATCTGTGTGGTCAATTATTATCAATGTATCAATGATAGTTTTTAGCGAGAGCATTTTTCAGCTACCAAGAATGTCAACAACAAACGGATTGTCTGTGTCCACTGAATCGACCCCTATCAAATAAACATACAGATAAAATAAAAAAGTGATCGAGGTATTAGTCTCTTCACCGTGAGTTGCCTCAGTACAAAATAATGTATTGCAACTTTGTGGATCTACAATTATTTTGTTGTTATTATGTTGTTTTTCTCTTCTGAACTGATCTTTCTTGAATGAATGAGTGCACAGAAGTGAGTTGCGCAAGTCATCTGCGAAATTTGCTCAACAAATTAAATTAGTATAATGAGACAGAACTCACAGGGTGGAAATAGACGTCACCGTATTGCTGAGTGAATGCCATCAGGTCCTCCAGAGTCATGTAAGGGGTCTTCTTCACTGCCTCCAGGTACTCCTCGCTGTTGGGTCACAGGTCACATTCAGACATTTATCCATCACAGAGCAAGTAAGGACTACGGAGGCTGTGTCATGGCACGACGGAGCGCAGACTGACCTGTGAACCAGCAGAATCTCTTCGTCTGTGGCTTCACGAACCGCTATGGAGACACAGCGAGCAGCCAGACCGGTCCTGACCAAGGCCTCATGACTCACTGTCAGACGCTCAGGGACCTCGATCTTGCATGCTGGGCTGCAGCAGGAGTCATGTTAAAAATGGTCTCACTGAGCCTGTGTGGCGTGTTACAGAAATCCACCTGCAGAAGGTGCTACATGGACCGGGCATCAAACTGCACAACCTGCCCAGCTGGCACTTTAACATACTCACAGGTGAATCTGCATCACGGGTCATGTTGAATCACCGCTGGATTTTCTTTCAGCAATTTTTTTTTTCCCGACACGAGTTATAGGATAACTTTGCTTTTCACTCTACACTGTAGGCCTACAAAATCGGCTGGTCCAGAGCCAGCCCTGGACACAGGTCAATCAAGGAAGAATGTTTATGGCCGTGCAAGAGTGTAATAAATATTAAATTTTTTTGTGTGCATCAGGGACAGGGAAGATATAAAATTGAGCAAACTGTAAATACAGAAAATGTGTAACTGTGAGACTTTTGTCCTCGCTGTTAAAACCAACTAATTCCCACATGCTTACATTAAATATTCCTCTTTTTTCCCTCTAAATTCCATTTTAACATATTAGATTAGATTAAATTAAATTAGATCTAGCAGAGCTATTGCATATGGTATGAAAAACATTTTGTAAATGTTCTTAGTTGCTGCAACAGCTCTACGGCGTCTTCCTGAGGGCAGTTTCATGAACTCATTACAGAGGTGATAAATGAGATCAGACACATTTCCAACTATTTGTTTCACATGCATTTTATATATACATCCCAACTGTCTCTGCTCTTTGCCAATAATTTAACAGGCCATGTTTATAATTCTGGATAGTCTGTTTTTTGTTTTTAAACCCCCGGTGGGCACCCCATGCACACACATTAAAACACTTTTCACAAGACATCTGTCAACAGTCTCAAAAATGTCCTTGCTTATCTCGGATGATTCCAGCTCCCTGATTAGATAAAAGCATTGCATTGCTTTTTGAAAATTTAAATTGAAACTCCTCTCAGCAGGATGCTCACTGATCAGAGCAGGCGGAAAATAATAATAACGATGGCAGACACTGTGGTGACTCCTAATAGCCAGCTGCTCAGTGTTACTTTCATTAATACACAGCTTTGCCACCACTATTCCCAGTATTCCCATTAAGGCGCGTTGAGTGCAGAGGTTATGGTTTATTTAAAGGGCTATTCAGGAAGGCACATAAAGTTTTTCAGTTTTTAATTTAAATTGGCCCTAACCCTCGGGTGATGTTGGGTCCAACTGGCCGTTGGTAAACTTGGTACTCACTCCACCCACAGCAGCTTGTACTTGGTCATTTCCTCGTCGTATAGGAGCGCCGTGCCCGCTGCCATCTTCTCTCCCGGCCAGGTTCCGGCTCCTTCACTCACCTCGTTAACGCGGAGCGGAGGCCAGCGGTCCGAAGGTGGCCGACAGTAAAAACAAGCACAGTAAACCCAAAACAACTAGAGACAGAGGTCCAGGTAGCACAAAGGGCAGACATGTTCGTGGACGTCATCACGCTGCACGTCAAGGAGGCGTCTGAGCCAATTAGAGCCCTCGACGCTGTCCCGCAGGCGACAGGGGGCGCCAGAGCTGCAGCTGCTGTTAGCTCTGTATTTGAGTGCATTCAAGGATACATGTCACACACCTTCTTTTTTTTCCCAGCAGAAAGGCTGCTGAATATACTTCAGTGTAAAAATAAATTAAAAATAAATTAAAAAGTAATTTGTCTATACCTTCTTTTTTTTTTTTATCAGTCCCTATCATATACTGACATGGTGTTTGCAAATTATTCATAGAATGGTTTAGTGAATGTCTTGGTAGTTAATCATTTACAAATGGGTAACAGAGCGTGACTTTACTCGGGGACACTCGGTGCTGAACATTTGACTTTATTTATACTTCTACTAACTTTTTTGTTTAAGTAACCTAATTGATGAATTCATTTATCTATTTGGCTTTTTTTTTTTTTTTTAATTAATTATTATTATTATTATCAGTGATGCTGGGCTAATGCATGGCTCTGATCTAGCCTGCATTTACTCATGCATTAAAACATCACGAGTCATGCATTACTTAAAAATTGTACCTTTATTGTACCAAGTGTTACGGTTATACACTAATGCAGTCAGACATTTGCAGATCTCAGTGTATTTGCAGATCTGATGTTGATGTTACTTTATTGATCCCAAACTGGGAAATTCTCACGTTACAGCAGCATCGTCAATAAAAAAAAAAACATAAAATAAAATTAAAATTAAGAAGTATATACAATAGAGACTAAATATACTAAATATATACACTAAAGACAATAAGGGCTAAGTATATACAATAAACTAAGAATATGAGATGTTGAAATGTGAGATACACCGATGGTAATAAAAAATATGAAAAATGAAATATACAGATAGTGGATATGGAACAGGGTAAGCTTGAAACCATGAAAAACAGGAAACCAAGTGGCAGAACCCGACGCCCGAACTGTCCGACTTGATTCGGACCCATGGAATCACCACTTCCAATAAATAAACAATTAAGGTGCTGGGTGATGGATAATAAATAAACAGTTATGGTGCTGAATAATGGATAATAAAATAAAATAAACAAGTAAGGTGCTGAGTAGTGGATAATTAATTTAATTTAATTTACTGGGAGTAAATTATAAATGAGCGATTTTTAAAATATTACTTTTTACTTGTTGCTGTCTGAGCTCCTGTCGGGTGAGCTTGTCCCACAGGAGCAGTGGATTGGAGCAGGGTATCGTGGCTCCTCTCTGGGTGCATTGACTTGCTCAGTCCGGCAGGTGGAGACAAAGAGCTGTGTTGAGCTCGCTTCCACAGAGGGCCATCTGCTCTCTGCAGGACATGTTGTCTTTAAACTAAATAGTTTGCCCTCTTTGTTATGTTGGGTAGATAAAATCTGCCAAGAATTTTACTTCCTTCTTAAAAAAAAAAAAAAAGAAGAATTCAACCAAACAAAATCACCAAAAATGCAGTAAGCTACTGCTGATAGAATATTAAGCTATTTTACAGTCTTCATATATCTATACCACACTCTCACAAGTACTAAAAGGGCAGCATAATGAAATGCAAACGCCAAGGCCAAGGCAATGAACAAATGAACAATGAATAACAAAGAAATTACCTGAAATTAACAATAAAAAAACAGCTTATTATTAATTGCCACTGTAAGAAATGTCCCTGTCAAATTACAGTATAGAGGCCAGCATTATACTGTTATGAATGAATGAATGATACTTTACTGATCCTTTGCAGGAAATTACATTGTCACAGCAGCTTCATCACTTCAACACACATAAAATTACACACTCATAGGGCTGATGAGTGGGTGAATAAATAAATAAATAAATATACATCATACAGGGAGCAGAGATTAAGATCTTATTCAACAGTATACATACTGTAATCTACAACAACAGTTAATTAACTGTAAAAAAAAAAATACAGTAACTTGCTGTAGAATATCAGCATTTAGAGTATAATACTGTCAACTATGTGATTGAATCATTGAATCAAACGGCTCAGACAAGAGATGGGGTCATTTTGTAAGGTATTAGTGTATAACGGTAACACTTGCTACAATAAAGGTACAATTTTTAAGTAATGCATGTCCCGGTCAAAGCCCATGAGTTTTGTTTTTTTCATATGGGTGGCCACATGTGGATTGACAGTTGTTGCCTTTTTTGATCCAGCTTCCCCATCTTGGTGGAAACCAATTTCCACTGGCTGGCCTTTGTAGCCCTCTTACGACTGATCCCAATGCAGTGCCTAAGATTGTAACAACAAAAAAGTAAAAATATTTTGCTGTTACTCACTATGAAAACCCATCACATTCACAAAATCAAAATTCTGACATGTTTTCTCTTGATAATGACCTGCATCTCATAGTTATGAGTGAATGATCTCATTTTGAGAAACTGTTTTGCCATGATGAAGTGGTGCCATTTGAGAAGGCCGGGCCATTACAGTACAATCTGAATCGTCTTCATTTCATCTTTGGTTTGAGGCATTAGGACACATTGGTATCTTTGAGTACTGAAGTTGTTGGATTGAGTTCATTATGTCTTCTCTTAGTGAGATCTTCTATATATTTTCTTTTTTCCCAGACATATATGGTTTATTTACCTGACATGTTTCAGCTGTTGATTTTGGAAGGCCAAAAACAACAGCTGATAAAGATGCGTCACACCAACACCATGTGACACTCTGATGAAGGTGGAAGTCTAACGCCGAAACATGTCAGGTAAATAAACCATATACAGTACAGGCCAAAAGTTTGGACACACCTTCTCATTCAATGTGTTTTCTTTATTTCTTTATTGTTGATTAAAAAAAAAAAAAAAAAAGGGCCTGATGCACGGCAAACAGCAGCGTCTGCAATGTGTGGTTGATGCAGCCTCACAAAATGAACCGCTAAATTTGTGTGTAGAATACATTTGTCTCCCCAGTCAGTTTTCCAAGTCACAAAGAAAGCTGTTTTAAACTTTGCAAGTATGTTTTTTTTTTTGTTTGTTTGTTTGTTTTTTAACCAAGAAAGTTGAAGAGAATACGGACAACACAATGGAACAACTTATAGGATAATAAGCAAGTTGTCAGCTGCTGCTCCTGATTCACATTTCATGTTCCACTGTGTGTGTGTGTGTGTGTGTGTGTGTGTGTGTGTGTGAGTGAGGTAGTGAGGTGCAACTGGGGAGAGATAAGCCTGTACTTGATTAGAGTATAATTAATGTTATCTCGTTATAATTTTGTATTTATAGGCCATCTGCAAGAAAAACATGCATTATGTAAAAGATCAAACTGCTCAGACATACATAAGTCTAAATTCACAGTCCCTTTTCCTTAGACACATTTGAATTTGTGTAGAAAACAGGAAAGTGACAACCCATCCCATCTGCATTTCTTGTAAATCACGTCCCTTACAGATGCTAGCCCACAGGAACCTCCATATTAGGAAACACAATCAGGCTCCATCAGCTTAGATTCTCTGTCCCTCCCATTTTCACTTGTCACTGCCTACTGGACTTATATAACAAGACCATGTCTTGTTTTCCTTTCACAGAGCAGGAAGAAACACCCACGGTTGATAATAACAACTTGAGGTTTAGTCCTTTATTTTTCCTCCAAATCAGAGCTCAAGAACCGCATTGTGATGCCACTTTTTGGACTTCTGTTTGGCGGTGCAGTAGCACGCCTACTGAATGAAGTTGACCAGGCGCTAGAGCGCTTAGCTTTGGACAAAGATGAAACCCCTTCACACAGCCAAGAGGAGTGTGAACAAGATCATGGGGGTCCATCACAAAGGAAGTCGCTCCGACAGCAGCAGTTAGATGGAGATATTGATTCATCTGAAGTGGCAAACATCACCCACCTTGGAGCTACTGACACATACAGCAAGTAAATATCTAAGGAGATTGTGATAAGTTACTTGACTTGTGTTAGAGCTCTGTGGGATCAAGATGGCATATCATGGATGGAGGTTTGAGGTGTTTACTATAACTGCCTTTTTGTCCCACTTTCATTTTAAAATTATGAAAACTCAGCAGTGAACTACAAAAAGGGATAGTGTTATTAGGGCAGCAAATACCAACAGGGATATCAACACTATTGAGCAGGAGATATACAGGATGACCCAAAAAAATGGGAACTTTTTAACAAACCAAACCAAGAGTGATGGAAGAAAAATATTTTATTCATAGTAATTGAAACCTGAAAACATGCCATTTTAGAAACAATGATGGAATTTTCATTTTTTAAAAATTGTGCTGCCACTTGCTCATGTCTGCCAATATGCACTTCAAAAATTCCCGTTTTTTTGGGTCACCCTGTATCTGGTGCATGTGTTGCCACAGATCTTATGTTAGTCACAAATGCAGGTGTACTTCATGTTCACACAATGTACTAAATTCAGTCTTTTTCTTGTTAGTGTCAAGCGTCATCATAGGGAATTCTCCAAAGGTAAAGATGGGGATAAAGGCCTTGTTGAGGCAGATCATATCCCACCACTGGAGTCTCTCAGGTTGGCAGCAGAGGAGCCCTTGTTTTGGTATCTCGAGACCATCAACCCAAGGCTTTACGAAATGGTGATAAGCTTGAGAGACGACCCATGTGGAGAAAATCTGCTCACCGTCCAAGTGCCTAAACATCACCACAGGGATGCCCTGTCCACTGGTTCAAGCAGGGCATCTCAAGAAGCACGGTGCGTGTTACTGCACTCAGGTTGCTGTTAACATGTGTGTTTGGTCTGATGTGACCCTTGCTCACTGTCCTCTGAATGTTGTCTTGTATTCTCAGGCTCCTGCTGGCATACAGAATTGCTAGGGGAGAAGTGACGTCGATGCTCAAACTGGCATTCATCATCGCTCATCCTTATGCCGCCCAGCAAATCAGAGATGATGCAGGTTTGGAAGCTTGGATTTTACTTAACATTTCACATAATGTGTGTATCTGACTTTGCTCTTTGATATGTGGTTGATCACATTTATACATGACAACAAAAAACATACAGTGCTATTTGTTCCAGGAATTGGCAACAGACCACAAGAAATGGCACTTATTATTTCCGAGGACAGAACCATGAGAATCTACACCGCAGCCTTCCACAAGCTGCTCGTAAAGTACAGGGACCTGGGCATCATGAACCAGAGACAATTTCGCCACCTCACTGAATATGTGGACAATTGTGGATATCTTGAAAGAGGTTCTTCTGAGTATGAAGAGATACTTAAAATTGTCAAGGACTACGGTAAACCTCAAAAATAGAATTTATCCACTGGCCAAAGTAATGAGGAAAAAAAAAAAAAAAACAGAGTCTGCCAGTTTATCTAAAGAGAAAACTGTATTTGTGGAAACTGTTTCCTTCAACGTACTTGTAAATTTTAACCTTGCCTTGAATATGCTTACTTTCTGCAACAACAAAACATTCTCAGTTTCTTAATTCTCAAGAAAAGAATTCAATTGTAAGAAATAGAGAGAATTAAAAAAAAAAACAAATAAAAAAGTGTAATATGTTTAAAGTTTTACCAAATGTGCATTATGTGCATTAAGTCTCAATATGTGCAGTAATCCTACAAAATATTACAGCGATAAATACAGAAATAAGAAACTGAGCATATGTAAAACAGCATACCTATATACACCTTATATATATATGTATATATATATATATATATATATATATATATATATATATATATATATATATATATATATATATATATATATATGTCACCGAGTGTAAGGACTGTGCCACTGTTTCTGTTGGGGAGCAAGCACCTCACAACAAACCCAGGAGAGGATTAAGATTTTTAAAAAATACGTCTTTATTACAAAAGTTAAAAAGCCAAATAAAAAGATACTCCAAAGAGTCCAGTATAAATGAAGTCCAGCAATCACTGTGGTCCACAATGAGTCTTCATCCGATGGGTCCCCGTGCAGTAGAGGCCCAGTATCTTGGGGGATGAGCACAACAAAATATCCGTCAGGGCAACCTAACCACCTACAAGTCGCTAGCCAGACTGGCTGATTTAGGGCAAAAATAGTAGCTTTTCCGGGTGGGAGTTTACAAAATAAACACAGCAAATCAAGCAACCAAATAAACAAAGAAATCCAACCAAGGCAACTACTGAGTAAACAAATCAGAGGTCGAAACTTCCATGCAACTTAATAAAACCCAACCCAAAATTACTGTGAATTTTGTCCCTCTAGTGACTAATGGCGGGATGCCCAAAATTAGGGGTAATTTCCCAGGATAAGAAGTTGTATTAGACTAGCTGGCCACAGCAGTTACAGATGGTATTCTAAGCAATGTGTTTGTAGCGACAGTAGAGGGGTATTTAGCTGGAGGAAGGGTGGAACGTGTCCCCACCCCTCCACTTTCATCCACGACTTCCCCCTCTCGCCCCGTGCGTCTTCGTTGTCTCTCCGGGCGTATGGCGACCTGTCCGTCCAGGGTGGCAGCGGCAGCTTCCTCCGCTCCGGAGGTGCTTCCCTGGTGTACCAGCTGCTGTCGACTCAGCCGCGCTCCCGTTCTGCTCGTCTGCCGTCACCTAAAAAAGAAATGCAGACAAAGAGACCCCAAACTGCCCACACCTGTGGCCTAATTACTCACACGTGCCGTGCATCCAGGGGAGTGTGTCAATTACGGCAGGCAGGCGCATGCGCGCGCGCGCGCGCGCACACACACACACACACACACACACACACACACACACACACACACACACACACACACACACACACACACACACACACACACACGTCACCCTGTGACATATAGATATAGATATTGCACTGTTGAATTGTTGTCAAGTCTGGCAGGTATACATTATTGCAAAGTTAAATGATTAAATAAACAGTTTAATATACATCAACACACCTACATGCAATCATAAAACTCATACATCTTATCACTTGTTTGATTTCATCAGGAATTAAATTAATTTGTTTTCTTTTGTCTTCTCTTGCTTGCAATGAGCGTGATAACTTCATTGTATCATTTATTGGGTCATGACCAGCTCAGGTCGCCATATCTGTCATGTGAGAAATCAATAAAGCCAGTTATCTCAGCACCTGCTCTGTGACTTTTCTGTTCCACACTTCTTTTTCCATTTCACTCTGTTACTATTTTGCAGGTGAATCTAAGTGACCTCACAGGGCAGCCTGTAAGAGCTCGCATGACTACGTTGTATCATAATATCAGACTGGATTGTATACATCTGCATGTTATGTACTTTTAATACTGTGTCTTGTTTGCTGATTTACCAATGAGGAGGTGTTTCACAGAACAGGGTGCAGTTTCCTATCTAAACATATGACTGACTTCTAATCTGGGTCAAACAACGTGGCAATTAGGTGCTCACACATATGAACCTTTCCCCTGAAGCAGTGAGGGCGTTGACTGTCCGAGAAGGACCTGCACGCTCAAAACATCACAATCAGAATCAGAAACACTTTATCAATCACTGACAGGGAAACTGGGCCAGTTGCACTTGCTCAAATGCTCAAGAGAAGAATATATTGTAAGCATAAGTGAAATTTTAGGAATGTGAAAAAGAAGTAAGAAATATAAAATAATGTGCATCAGAAATGTATAAGAAAAAAAGAAGAAAGTGCACAATGTGTAAATATGTGCATTCATCCTACTTGCGCATCAATCCTAGTTGTAAAAAAGTATGTGCATCATGTATAAATATGTGCATTTATCACACAAAAATATTACAGCAAACATACTGTACATAACTTAGGCCTATTCAATTTCTAAGTGAAGTGGTTAGCTATCTAAAAACATGCTGACATCTCTTTTTTGCATTTTTGGATTGAATAAAAAAACACTGGACAGCATATGATAAATACAGATGACACACACGATAAATACAGGGAACAGCTTGTAGGTTTGCAGACAGTCACTGATAAACTTGTTGCAGTTCTACATCCAGTTGCATCTTCTGTTCTCCTCCTGTGCCATAAAAGCATAAGGAGCAGAGGTTGCAGTGCTGGGACTCAGGCACACATAGCGGATGACCTCAGAAAACGCAGCCTGTTGCCCCGCCCCTGGTCCAGTGTGTACATTCCTGAGCAGGGAGGGACAGCTCACATTTACAGATAGAAACAAGATTAGGTCAAAACCTAGAATAGGGCTTGAGAAAGCATCAATTTTGACCGCTGTTCCATGAAAGATTTCCATCCCTGATTCTTTATACAGTTCAATAAACCATGACAACCTTGTTTTGAGGACACACTTCCGCAGCTCTGATATGTTATTATTGATTTATACAGAAATGAAATTGTGGCTCTTTATTCCCTAAACTTGTGATAATGCATTTGAAAATCAAACATGCAGCCGACCGATGGCAGCCAACACATAGCCAACGTCTGTGAGTGCCTGCGATGCCTGCAGGAGACTGAACAGAAGGTAAGTGTGTGTTCTCTAAGGGACAGAAAGGCCTCAGGTACATTTTAAACACCAATTTCTGGATAATTTCATATCTTTCATAACCACTCTTTATTCTAATTTTGGCCACACATCAATAAGAGTGAGGTGGATAAGACGAGTGGGAAAGATGTATAACATGATAGAGATTTAGACTGAAACTCACAACACCCCAATCCTCACTGTCTGTTTATTATATTACTAATTACTACATTCAATTTTTGCAATACTGATGCACAAAGAAGTTAAACCACAAAACGAAAAATTTAAATAATGCTGAGGAGTTTTTGTCCCCTCATAAAACATCCCTTCAAATTGGTGCACAGAAATGTGAAACGTCATAAATACACAAATACATTCATAAATACATGTTGCCCTAGCATTCTGATACCTTGGGGAAAATCTTGTTAACATTAGCACTGAAGAGAGCAGGCGTGCATGAAAATAGATTTGACTGACTTACTTCAAAAAGGATTTTGTTTTGACCAAGAAGCCAGGTGGGCACGTGGTCATGGCACTACAACAAGTTCCCTCCCTTTACAAACTTTCTTATCTGTGTTTCTCTTCAGGTCAGCTGGTGAATTTGGAGTTCTCCCACCTTCTGCTATTTTACACGTAAGCAGCCCCACATGGATTAACTTTGTTTTTCACCTCTTATTGTTAATGTGGCGTGGCCAAATATGGACCAGTATGAAAATATGGTCCTTTTCACCTGGTGCAATAAAATATTTTCATACAGGAATCAATTTCACTTATGGGAGGCCTTAGGGATACTAAAAACCACTGCTGTATTTTGTTCTACCTTCAGTAGGGGAATCTCCAAAACTAAAGCACTTTTTCAGCCTATAGTGGAGGGTACTGGAACGTGTTTATTGCAATGGAAATTTGAGAGTCCACCTCAAAGTGACCAGCTGGAAATTTTTCAGAATCGCTCACACTGACCATACTAGACTCATACAGTCTATTAATTGTTTTTACTGTCATTCAGTTAATTACAAAAAAGTGACCAAGAAACATGATCTGTTTTCACTGCAGGTAGGCCTGTATGTTTATATGTTTGTGATGTGCAAAAAATAGTCACCATACATTAAATGATACTACTTTGAATAAGCAATATAGTATCATCAAAACACATTTTCAGAGAGATCGAAGTTCACGGAGAGAAGTAGATGTGTAACTATTTCTGTGTGCATTTGTTTTGTAAAATTGAAAAGCAGGACTGAAATAAATTACTACGACTACTTCTGAGACATATTCCATCGGGAAGTATCCGACAAAAAACTACACACATAATACTGACACTGAAATGAAGGTAGAGTAACAAAGACCCAAACTGAGACCCAGAGTGTAAGCACGCCCCCTAGAGTCCATTCCATCTCATTGCACCATCTCCAAACAACTCTTAGGCTTATGGGTCTTAATTGGTCAGATACACTCCTGATCAAAATCTTAAGACCAGTTGAGAAATTGAAAGAATTTACATTTTGCACTGTTGGATCTTAAAGAGGTTCTAAGTAGAGCTTCAAAATGCAAAAAGAAGAAATGGGAGTGAGACAAAAATAATAATAATAATAAAAAAAAATAAAGTAAGAAATTTATTGCAAACAACCATTAAACTGAAATAGGCTGTTCATCAGCTGATCAAAAGTTTAAGACCACAGCCTTTAAAAGCCCAAATCTTGGCAAAAATGTGGATTCAGTGTCATTTTCTGTCAGGTATCCACACTGTCATGACCTCCTGATGGCAAAGGCAAAAAAACTTTCTTGTTAATCACCTCAAAAATTCATTTCGCCATGCTTGATGCTAGTGTTTCCAGGAGGCTAGTGGGAATGTTGCTCCAAGTGGTGAAGATGGCTTCACGGAGGGCATCCACTGTCTGGAACTGGTGTCCATTTCTGTAAACTTCCCTTGCCATCCAATCCCAAATGTTCTCAATTGGATTTAGATCAGGGGAACAGGCAGGTGAAAACCCGTCCCATCTGCATTTCTTGTAAATCACGTCCCTTACAGATGCTAGCCCACAGGAACCTCCATATTAGGAAACACACTCAGGGTCCATCAGCTTAGATTCTCTGTCCCTCCCATTTTCACTTGTCACTGCCTACTGGACTTATATGACAAGACCATGTCCTGTTTTCCTTTCACAGACCAGGAAGAAAAGCCCACAGTTGATAATAACAACTTGAGGTTTAGTCCCTCTTTATTTTTCCTTCAAGTCAGCAGGAGCTCAAGAACCGCATTGTGATGCCACTTTTTGGACTTCTGTTTGGCGGTGCAGTAGCACGCCTACTGAATGAAGTTGACCAGGCGCTAGAGCACTTGGCTTCAGAAAACAATGATACCCCTTCACACAGCCAAGCGGAGTGTGAACAAGATCATGGGGGTCCATCACAAAGGAAGTCGCTCCCACAGCAGCAGTTAGATGGAGATATTGATTCATCTGAAGTGGCAAACATCACCCACCTTGGAGCTACTGGCACATACAGCAAGTAAATATCTAAGGAGATTGTGATAAGTTACTTGACTTGTGTTAGAGCTCTGTGGGATCAAGATGGCATATCATGGAAGGAGGTTTGAGGTGTTTACTATAACTGCCTTTTTGTCCCACTTTCATTTTAAAATTATGAAAACTCAGCAGTGAAATACAAAAAGGGATAGTGTTATTAGGACAGAAACACTCTTGTCTATCTAGAAATACCAACAGGGATATCAGCACTATTGAGCAGGAGATATATCTGGTGCATGTGTTGTCACAGATGTTATGTTAGCCACAAATGTAGGTGTACTTCATGTTCACACAATGTACTAAATTCAGTCTTTTTCTTGTTAGTGTCAAACGTGATGATAGGGAATTCTCCAAAGGTAAAGATGGGGATAAAGGCCTTGTTGAGGCAGATCATATCCCACCACTGGACTCAGTCAGGAGGGCAGCAGAGGAGCCCTTGTTTTGGTTTCTCCGTTTTCGCAACCCAAGGCTTTACGACTTGGTGATAAGCTTGAGAGACGACCCACGTGGAGAAAACCTGCTCACCGTCCAAGTGCTCAAACATCACCACAGGGATGCCCTGTCCACTGGTTCGAGCAGGGTGTCTCGAGAAGCACGGTGCGTGTTACTGCACTCAGGTCGCTGTTAACATGTGGGTTTGGTTTGATGTGACCCTTGCTCACTGTCCTCTGAATGTTGTCTTGTATTCTCAGGCTCCTGCTGGCACGCAGTATTGCCAGGGGAGACGTGTCGTCGATGCTCAAACTGGCATTTATCATCGCTCATCCTTATGCCGCCCAGCAAATCAGAGACGATGCAGGTTTGGAAGCTTGGATTTTACTTAACATTTCACATAATGTGTGTATCTGACTTTGCTCTTTGATATGTGGTGGATCACGCTTATACATGACATACATACAACAAAAAAACATACAATGCTATTTGTTCCAGGAATTGGCAACAGACCACAAGAAATGGCACTTATTATTTCCGAGGACAGAACCATGAGAATCTACACCGCAGCCTTCCACAAGCTGCTCGTACAGTACAGGGACCTGGGCATCATGAACCAGAGACAATTTCGCCACCTCACTGAATATGTGGACAATTGTGGATATCTTGAAAGAGGTTCTTCTGAGTATGAAGAGATACTTAAAATTGTCCGGGACTACGGTAAACCTCAAAAATAGAATTTATCCACTGGCCAAAGTAATGAGGAAAAAAAAAAAAAACAGAGTCTGCCAGTTTATCTAAAGAGAAAACTGTATTTGTGGAAACTGTTTCCTTCAACGTACTTGTAAATTTTAACCTTGCCTTGAATATGCTTACTTTCTGCAACAACAAAACATTTTCAATTTCTTAATTCTCAAGAAAAGAATTCAATTGTAAGAAAGAGAGAGATTTTTTTTTTTTAAAAAAGTGCCATACAAATAAAAAAGTGCATTATGTTTAAAGTTCTATCAAAAGTATGTGCATTATGTGCATTAAGTCTCAATATGTGCAGTAATCCTACAAAATATTACAGCAATAAAAACAGAAATTTGAATTTTGAAATTTGACCTTATCTATCTATCTATCTATCTATCTATATAGATCTAGAATCTATATCTATATCTATATAGAGATAGAGAGTTTTGATTTCATCAGGAATTAAATTAATTTGTTTTCTTTTGTCTTCTCTTGCTTTGCAATGTGTGTGATAACTTCATTGTATCATTTATTGGGTCATGACCAGCTCAGGCCGCCATATCTGTCACGTGAGAAATCAATAAAGGCAGTTATCTCAGCACCTGCTCTGTGACTTTTCTGTTGCACACTTCTGCTTTTTCCATTTCACTCTGTTAATATTTTGCAGGTGAATCTAAGTGACCTCACAGGGCAGCCTGTAACAGCTCACATAACTAGGTTGTATTATCAGACTGGATTGTATACATCTGCATGTTATGTACTTTTAATACTGTGTCTTGTTTGCTGATTTACCAATGAGGAGGTGTTTCACAGAACAGGGTGCAGTTTCCTATCTAAACATAGGACTGACTTCTAATCTGGGTCAAACAACGTGGCAATTAGGTGCTCACACATATGAACCTTTCCCCTGAAGCAGTGAGGGCGTTGACTGTCCGAGAAGGACCTGCACGCTCAAAACATCACAATCAGAATCAGAAACACTTTATCAATCACTGACAGGGAAACTGGGCCAGTTGCACTTGCTCAAATGCTCAAGAGAAGAATATATTATAAGCATAAGTGAAATTTTAGGAATGTGAAAAAGAAGTAAGAAATATAAAATAATGTTCATCAGAAATGTATAAGAAAAAAAGAAGAAAGTGCACAATGTGTAAATATGTGCATTCATCCTACTTGTGCATCAATCCTAGTTGTAAAAAAGTATGTGCATCATGTATAAATATGTGCATTTATCACACAAAAATATTACAGCAAACATACTGTACATAACTTAGGCCTATTCAATTTCTAAGTGAAGTGGTTAGCTATCTAAAAACATGCTGACATCTCTTTTTTGCATTTTTGGATTGAATAAAAAAAACACTGGACAGCATATGATAAATACAGATGACACACACGATAAATACAGGGAACAGCTTGTAGGTTTGCAGACAGTCACTGATAAACTTGTTGCAGTTCTACATCCAGTTGCATCTTCTGTTCTCCTCCTGTGCCATAAAAGCATAAGGAGCAGAGGTTGCAGTGCTGGGACTCAGGCACACATAGCGGATGACCTCAGAAAACGCAGCCTGTTGCCCCGCCCCTGGTCCAGTGTGTACATTCCTGAGCAGGGAGGGACAGCTCACATTTACAGATAGAAACAAGATTAGGTCAAAACCTAGAATAGGGCTTGAGAAAGCATCAATTTTGACCGCTGTTCCATGAAAGATTTCCATCCCTGATTCTTTATACAGTTCAATAAACCATGACAACCTTGTTTTGAGGACACACTTCCGCAGCTCTGATATGTTATTATTGATTTATACAGAAATGAAATTGTGGCTCTTTATTCCCTAAACTTGTGATAGTGCATTTGAAAATCAAAAATGAAGCTGACTGATGGCAGCCAACACATAGCCAACGTCTGTGAGTGCCTGCGATGCCTGCAGGAGACTGAACAGAAGGTAAGTGTGTGTTCTCTAAGGGACAGAAAGGCCTCAGGTACATTTTAAATACCAATTTCTAGATAATTTCATATATTTCATAACCACTCTTTATTCTAATTTTGGCCACACATCAATAAGAGTGAGGTGTATAAGACGAGTGGGAAAGATGTATAACATGATAGAGATTTAGATTGAAACTCACAACACCCCAATCCTCACTGTCTGTTTATTATATTACTAATTACTACATTCAATTTTTGCAATACTGATGCACAAAGAAGTTAAACCACAAAACGAAAAATTTAAATAATACTGAGGAGTTTTTTTCCCCTCATAAAACATCCCTTCAAATTGGTGCACAGAAATGTGAAACATCATAAATACACAAATACATTCATAAATACATGTTGCCCTAGCATTCTGATACCCTGGGAAAAATCTTGTTAACATTAACACTGAAGAGAGCAGGCGTGCATGAAAATAGATTTGACTGACTTACTTCAAAAAGGTTTTTGTTTTGACCAAGAAGCCAGGTAGGCACGTGGTCATGGCACTACAACAAGTTTCCTCGCTTTACAAACTTTCTTATCTGTGCTTTTCTTCAGATCAGCTGGTGAATTTGGAGTTCTCCCACCTTCTGCTATTTTACACGTAAGCAGCCTCACATGGATTAACTAACCTCTTACTGTTAATGTGGCGTGGCCCAATATAGACCAATATGAAAATATGGTCCTTTTCACCCAATGCAGTAAAATATTTTCATACAAGAATCAATTTCACTTATGGGAGGCCTTAGGGATACTAAAAACCACTGCTGTATTTTGTTTTACCTTCAGTAGGGGAATCTCCAAAACTAAAGCACTTTTTCAGCCTATAGTGGAGGGTACTGGAACGTGTCTATTGCGATGGAAATTTGAGTGTCCACCTCAAAGTGGCCAGCTGGAAATTTTTCAGAATCGCTCACACTGACCACACTAGACTCATACGATCTATTAATTGCTTTTACTGTCATTCAATTAAATACAAAAAAGGGACCAGTAAACATGATCTGTTTTCACTGCAGATAGGCCTGTATGTTTATGTGTTTGTGATGTGCAAAAAATAGACCCAGAGTGTAAGCACGCCCCCTAGAGTCCATTCCATCTCATTGCACCATCTCCAAACAACTCTCAGGCTTATGGGTCTTAATTGGTCACATGCACTCCTGATCAAAATCTTAAGACCAGTTGAGAAATTGCAAGAATTTACATTTTGCACTGTTGGATCTTAAAAAGGTTCTAAGTAGAGCTTCAAAATGCAAAAAGAAGAAATGGGAGTGAGACAAAAAAAAAAAATTGAGTGAGCAATTTATTGCAAACAACCATTAAACAAATTAAGCATTAAGCATGGCGAAACGAATTTTTGAGGTGATTAACAAGAAAGCTTTTTTGCCTTTGCCGTCAGGAGGTCATAACAGTGTGGATACCTGACAGAAAATGACACTGAATCCACATTTTTGTGAAGATTTGGGCTTTTAAAGGCCGTGGTCTTAAACTTTTGATCAGCTGATGAACAGCCTATTTCAGTTTAATGGTTATTTGCTATAAATTGCTTACTCAAAATTTTTTTTTTTTTTTTGTCTCTCTCCCATTTCTTCTTTTTGCATTTTGAAGCTCTACTTAGAACCTTCTTAAGATCCAACACTGCAAAATGTAAATTCTTGCAATTTCTCAACTGGTCTTAAGATTTTGATCAGGAGTGTAGTTCATGGTGACAGTAAGAAACCAAAAAAATTTCATTCATAAAAGAAGAAAAAAGCAGTCGCTTGTAAGGGACAAAAGTTTATTGTAACCCTACAAAAGACACAGGGCGAGCCAAAAAAAAAAAAAAAAAAAAAAAAAATTAAAAAAAAAAAAAATACAAAACAAAAATAAAATTATAGAAACGGAGAGAAAAAAAGATTCTCATTCTTATACAAGTCTGAAAACTATCCAACATACACGGACCACAGTATAATTATTCATATTCATATTTTTAATATAACATTTTATTGTAATGCTGTGTATACATACAAAATATAGCAAACTAAATAAGGCAAATAAATAGAGGTACAATTTACAAGAAAATGGAACATTCCTCAATGTTTTAATCTTTTTTTTCTTTTTCTTTATCTTACTGTATCTCAAACATCAAGAATGGTGTACAAAATGCTTTTCCAACTGTACATCTTTCGGTGGAGGATTTAATTTTTTTCTTTAACCATAAAAATACTGACTCCTCACAATTATACAACCTCTAAAATCAGGTGCAACTTTTCTCAGGCAGTACAAATTATCGTGTATCGGGTGTTTTCCATATCGCAAGCAACTTTATATGAAAAGGTCAAAGTCAACACGTCACACTTTTGTGCACCCTTCTTTAGGCATGCAGGTCAAAGCAAGTGCATGATTTGACAGAAATGTGGAAGTGTCGGTGAACATTCCCCCTTTAACACACCAAAGGTAAGTGACCCAGACGGGACGAGTGAGGCCTTAAAACTCAATGCACCCTTGTAAAGCTGGAGCATCCCCTCCAACAGGAGCCCACTCCGTTTGCCACCCCTTAAATCTTTGTCCCCTCATATCCCATCTCCGTAATCCACCACACTAACTACTGTGTGTTTCCAGCGGCCCAGCCGGAGTACTCAAACTCACTTGCGTTTAGTCTTTCTTTCTCCATCGTGTCATGGGCTATGCACTGCTTTTTTTTTTTCTCTTAATCATTACAAGTTGCACCCTCTTCATTTTTGCCGGCTCTAAGCCCACAACGGTGCTATGAATGGAAAAGTCCCATAATAAAAGTGCACTGAACAAGCTACTATTTTCATTCCTCTGATTTCCACCTTTACACCCCCAACAGCCAGTCAATGGCCAAATAAACATAACCCAAACATGTGACAATACAAACATGAAATAATACTGACAAAGTTGCAATACCCCTTGGTAAATAGTCCGCACTACGTTATGGATTAAAGCTTCAGAT
The DNA here is from genome assembly GCF_902150065.1 of Myripristis murdjan. Lineage (NCBI taxonomy): Eukaryota > Metazoa > Chordata > Actinopteri > Holocentriformes > Holocentridae > Myripristis > Myripristis murdjan. The sequence continues at coordinate 22,903,056 of NC_044001.1, read as the reverse complement.
TAAGATTTTAGAGGGACAGTCAAAGTCAGACTCTAAACTTCTAGAGTAACTTAACAGAGAGAAGAGCAGAGGATAGAAAATAGAAGAGCTCAAATATACATGAGATACTGGGTGAGGAAAGGGCAATCATACGGCCATTCTCCCTTCACTTGGGATTTGACTGACACTTCAAAGTGCCTGTAGGTTTGTGTTGACTTAGTGTAACAATTAATATCTCTAACATGTGGGACGAGCAAATACCAAGATCCTCTCTGCACCGTCTCTTAATCCTCTGAATATCACAGCAGCGTCTCTGCGCTTTGCACCGATAAGAGATTAAAATCTTTGTGAAAAGACTTTAGGAATAAAGCCCTGGCTTTGACTCGGGTGTTTCGGTGAAATAACTGATTATGGATAAATTAAACCTCCCAAGAAAAAAGGGTGTGGGATATTGCTGATAAAGACTTCATTTAGGAGATGCCATAGCCACACTGAACCACACCTTTTGAACCCACTTCTGTGCTAATGTTGAGTTTCTGTACCTACAGCTGGGGTCAAATGTCACCATCAAGCACCACAGAAGCAATGCGAGACACAACCTTAAGTTAAACTGGTCAACAACACAATGTCTGTCCCATCAGCCACCTCAAGATGGCGCCAATTATTCAAATCTCAACTCAGTTGCAACCCCATGTTTTACAGTCTGCTCCATTTTAATACCATGTAGATTTCTTTTAGAAAGCCACCAGCACCAAAAAAACAACTACAACAGGAATGGTACATGTGAGAAAACAGGGTGAGAGGCACTTCAAGGTGAGAATTTAAATCTGTAAGAGCTGAAAAGCTGGCAGAATGGAAGAACGAGGGTAAACTGGGATTACCATACCTTGAGATCTTCACTACCTACAGTCTTGTGGGAGTGTGTTGGTTCATTCAGAGACACTGTAATGTTTAAAAACACTAATGGTCAGTAACAAGACCAGTTCTTTCTCTCTCTTTTTCTGTCACTGTATGTGGATCCCACATCATAATCACCAGATCCAACCTTGGAAATGTTCTGTTCTGTTCTGCCTTGTGTTATTTTAACTTTATATACCAAGTGCTTTTTAAGTCAAGTGCTGTGGGGAAATTTCCATCTCTTCAGAGACATACATACATATATATATATTTGCTTGATCTCCCTCACATTTCCCCAATGTTTATTTTTTCCATCAGTCAAATGGAGAAAGGTCAAGGTTGTGCCACAGGGTTCACTGTGATTGTGGATGTGAGCAAACCGCTATTTAGCTTTATTTTTTGAGAAACTGGATGAGGGGCTGTTGTGCAAATTCGTTGGCCTGTCAAAATCAGCTGATCTAAAAGTAACAAGCCTCTCATTGAAAAAAAATCCACAGCTAGTGCCCTTGTCTTCAACTCTCCTTGCTCAACAATCTCTGGATTATTGGGACACACACATGCAAAGAGATTAACACAGGATGTGTCCTTTTTTCAATTTGCCCAAAAAGAGCCAGAATCCAATCCTCTTACTGCACTCCTGTGTGCCTCACATATGGCCCGATACTGTACTACAGTAACCATGCTTTGGATGGAATGACTACAGTGGACTATGAAAGAACAAAATAGATAGTGAAGTTTTATGAACAAATATAATTCTGTTTTTCACTCAACAGCACATTCTTCAGGCACCGTCACCAGTTTTAGAACATCTTTTTCGATAAACTCTGTGTAAGATGAAGATGAGGAAAAAAAGAACTTCCTTTTCTCTCTTTAAGTCCACCAACCTCCTCTGCTCAGGGATTCTGTATACACAGCAGGGCATGGCATAATGCTATAACTTGGGGTAGCCACGTGTGTTTACATTGCACTCTGGCCCTCTGTAATCTGACAAGCTTGAGTGGGCTGGTGTGTGTGTGTGTGTGTGTGTGTGTATGTGTGTGTATGTGTATGTCTCCCTACCATCCCACCTCTGGGAATCTGCTCCCTTATCTCCTTCAGGATATTTCCTTTCATTCTGGTGGCAAGGAATTTGCCTCTGACTGTCCTTACAAACAAGTGGAGAAGCATGTCTTGACGTCTCCAAGCTTACAAGCAGTTGTATGTTTACGTGTGGTGCACGATTCTGATTTGAAATGGATCAACCCTTTCATTTGATGTCCCAGACTGGATTTTGAACCCAGTGGCTTCCTTATCTCCCTAACCACTGAGCTCTGGAGCTGTGCCGCCCGCAGTGGAGGCCTCACCCCAGGATTAGAGCACTCTCTGTGGGCAGACTTCAAGCCCTCGACCCCTTCCCCCAGCGACCTCCGTCCATCACCAACATAACCCTTCATCAGATCGAAATGTCATACCAAGGCAGACCCCAAGACTTTCCAAAAACATCCACATACATTCCAGCCTTTGTCTTGCCTACTGCTAAGGGTTTAGAAATATAGAACAAAATAATACTTGGGATAATTCAAAACTGTAACGAAAACAACCTAAGTGGGCTGCTGTACGTGGGGCTTGAGTCTGGTTTTGTCCACAGAGTTGTCTTGGTAAAGGGTTACTGATGAGAATAGTTTGCAGAGACGGTGGAAACAAGGACAAAAAGAAATACTTTTTTACAATGTTCTCTGCTGCTGAAAGCTGTGTTTTTCTCCCTCTTACAGTCCTGCCATTGTACACTATCATAGCACTATAAATATTTGCATCAAAACCACTCCAAGAAATTGTACACTCTTTACATTTTGTGTTGTACCCGCACATTGCAATACCGTGCATGTTGGATGGCAATGTCCGATATTACAGAGCCAACAAAAAGGAAAAGACAGAAATATGCACATGTCACATGAGCCTGAATCTTGGTAACAGTGTAATCCATCACTAGCTCAATGTGAGGTAAGATTAAAGCGTTCATTTTCTAAAAACAGGCTGGATAGAACCTCCATGGCCATTGAGGAAAGCTCCTGAATGTGGACAGGAGTCTGTGTTCACTTTACACACTCGGTGAGACAAGTTACCAAGTGTTTTATGTTAGCACCATTAGAATAGATCCTATCTCAACCACGCCTCAAAATTAAAGATGAGAGATACCAGACACAAATACAGGGATTATAGAATCAGAGGGGAGTATTTTTTTTGTTAACAGAGTGTAACACTGTGGGTTGGGTTGTGCTGTTACAGACTAAAGAGTGTAAAATTTCTCTGCAAAAAGAAGGTACAGTGCGGACATGGAAACAGAGGTGTATAAAGAACAAGCGATCACCTTTTTATACATCATGTGAAATGTGAAGAAATTCACTTAAACAGCAATCATTTTTGCAATGTGAACTCAACTCTAACAAAGAATGCGTTGCATGTACAAAGACCAAAAATGCTGTGAAAAACATAAAAAAACCTCTACATCTTTGCAATTAGTTTGTCTGCATCTAAATATAAATATATATAAATGCCTAATTGCAGGTTCAGTATTAATACATATACTCTTTTTTTCTCATTGCTTTGGCACTGGTTGATGCCAAAACAATCCTCATCTTGAAGTCACTGGAAGAAAATGTAATACAAGTGATGCTTGAATCTTGTGGCACAGTCTACCTTTTGTTAGGTGGATCAAAGGCGAGCTGAGAAGATGTTCCTTGAGAAGAACTGTATTCTTTGAAATGCTAGCTAAGTATATGCATCCTCCCTGGGCTGTGCACTGCAGGAGGTGCTCGAGAAGAGAGATGAATCCCAATGTGACCCCACGATGTCCCAGCTGTTTCGCCACCAACTGTATGCTTCCTCAGTCTGACATCCAGCTGTCAGGAACTGTGGGATCCGTTGACCCTGCTCCCTACACAGCAGCAATAGAAATTAGCGGCTCTTCTCCATTCATTCTGTCAATGCTGGAGGAGTTACTACCAACCAGCACTCCATCACAAACCCTACATTAGGAATCAATGCAGATGCTTTCAGATGAGAGGTCGCCTGAACCAAGCTTGACTGTGGAGGTATAACTTGGTGCCACCTCAACTGGATCTTCTCCTTTGTCTTTGAACCTGGTCTGACAGTCCTTTCTCTTGGACTTGCCAGTTGATCCCAATATCCTATGTGTTTCAGAGGCAGATAGCAAAAAGACAGGGCAGCTCCACCACTACAGAACATATTGAGGAACTTGGAAAAAAAAAGAGCATTGAGAAACAAGGAGTGGCAGACGACGAGATAGAGAAACTGAGCACAGTGTTAAAAGGATATGGTCGAAATTGTGGGATAATGTGTCACAGTGGTCTGTCCATCCATCCATCCCAAGTGTCCTTCGTCCAACTCAAGAGGTCGTAGTGCGTTACAATGTCCAGAAAACACAGGGGTGGGGAAGAGCTTTACAAGAGCAATCGAAGGAGAGGTGTCGCATCCTTCAAACGGCTTGACTGCCAAAACATGTCGCTACATGTCCAGTTCGGCCGTTATTTATATCCTCTCCAAAGTCACTGACCTCCTGGTCACAGCTCTAGGGCCTGGACTAAAAGTTGTAGGTGTTGACAAATTTACACCATGGCAGAATTTCGGTGTCTAACTTTTCCTTTCCTTTTCCTGACCTAGTAATTGACCTTGGTGACAGCCCGCTCGCGGCCGCCGCCCTCCACCAGCTGATTGACGGAGCGCTTGCGGTTGCGCTTGAATTTGTTCAGGTCCTTGTCGAAGACCTCGCCGGAGCGCAGCGCTGACACCAGGTCGTCAAATTCCCCGCCAACCTCGTCTGCTGCTCCGCCCTTCTTGGCTCTCCGTTCACGTTCCCTCTGCTCCTTCAGCTGGAATAGGAGAGAGGTAGGAGGGTGAGAAAGATGGAGAGGGAGTGTGAAGGTTGAAACAGCGGGATGATAGAATCACTGTGTCCTGCTGTCTTTGAAATATCAACATACTTACAAACAGAAACAAGAGCAGGAACCAGAATAATTACAAATAAACAGATCCTGTTCTTGCAAAGTTCACCAATCAATCAAGTGCTTATCAATGCTATCGCTACACAAACACGCTCTGGCTTTCCTCAGGCTTTTGCAGTTGAAAAGCTTGTGTCCTGGCATGTGTTCATGTAGCAAAGATTTGCAAATTGCATTTACCTACAATTACATTTTTTGCCAGATATTATCATGAATATTTTCAACATCTCCAGATCTCTTTGAAGGGTTTTATTATTAAATCTACCAAAGAAAATGTTTCGCAAAAAGGAAGTATATGAATGTCAATTTAGGCACTCTTTTTGGGGACTGACATATTACCTAACTTCAAACTGGCAAGATGCAGTAACCCCTGCCCATCTGGTATCCTGAGCAACCGAAAACAAACCAAGATGACTTCCAAATACTCGCTGCCGCAGGTCTGATGTATGTTTCTAAATGTGTGACTCACCATGGCCTCCATCCGCGCCCTCCTTTCCTCTTCATCCTTGCGTCGCTGCATGTTCTCCAGGTCTTGCCGTGCTTCACTGAACGACTGCAGGAAGGTGTCAAAAATCCCAAAGAATTCGTCAGGCTGCATCCTCCCGTGCTCCTCACCAAAGTGCTTTAGAGACTTAGCAAACTGGAGTGAGACAGACAGAGAGAGACAGAAGGGAGAAACAAGTTGTCATATTTTAGCACAAAGTGTATGCAAAGCCAGCCTTGAGTATGCAGCGCCCAGTGTAAAACATGGACACGGACATAGTTCTGCAGAATGGAAGCACACACAAATAACAGATACTTTATTCCAGGGTCCAAAATTAACACAGATCAAGAACGAAATATGGGTAACTTCGGGGTTTGGTGGAAAATTAAAATGGGGACACTGGCCAGGGGGGCAGTAAATAATTTGCAATCACAGAGTAGAGTCAGGTTTACATCACTGCGTTTTTTGGGGTACCAGCTGAGACTCATGTCGCCCTCACTGTCCAACATACCAGTTGTGATGCCAGCAAATCAAATCAAAGCAGCTTTCTACCATTTGGCACTTTCTTCACCATGTCTGTCTGTGGTTTTGCCGCAAGAGACACCTGCCTTATGTGTTATCAGAGATGTGGCGACACATTCCTGGTATTAAGTTTGGCTTAGGATGACTCCAGTGGCCCACGACTGACAGGTGCCATCAAACAATACAATATTATGCTTCTACCTTTTTATTTCTTTAGCCATTGAGTATTTTACTAATATAGTAATAAAACCATTTCTTTCTGTCATTGTTTTTTTTTTCTTGTTTTTGGGGAAAAAGTAACACCAGTTTGGGTTGTGTGGCTTTTGTTTAAGTGAAAGTGAAAATAGCAGGCATTGTAGTGCTACTGTCAGAAATGAAAGTCAGTATGGAGACTGGCAGTGTTACATTATAGACACTCACTCATTACATTTCAGTAACACTGCTATGTATGTGTTATAGTGACAGATAATAAAATGCACGTATTTATAAATCAAAGTTACCAAAATGTTTGGAGCTGAAGTTATAGTGAAGTGATGTGGTTACTGATGTCTACTATACTTTGATTTTACTTAGAAAGGTGATGCTGACTTAAGCTTTTTGCTGGTGTCAGTTTTTTTTTTCTATCAAATAGTAAATTTTACACAAAATTTTGCATGCATGTCTGTATTTTTACATATAGCCAATTTTCAGTAAATTTTGAATGGGTTGACTGGGCTCTGGATGTACAATTACAGCTGTTGTACAGGGTTGGGGGTGGTGGGGCCCAGAGTGATATCCCTTCACGGTGCCCAAAATCCCTGCTGGTGCCCCCGTCTCCATGTCTCCACTTACTGTGACCCAGATCTCTCAGATTATATTCATGTAGTGCAAGTGCATACATGTGAGTCAGCACACGCATGCCTCTGCACAAATCCATTAGCCGGTATGCACATTTGATCTCAAAACCTGCAGACACACACACACACACACACACACACACACACTCAGGCTGGGAGAATAACTGCATGATTTGACCACCATATGTCCACTCCTCTCTGCCCCAGCTGTCCAGTGGTCTGTGCCAGGACGGCGCCCCCAGCCAAAGCCACTCTAGATTCCTGTACACAAAGCATCGCTCTGCAGTATACACACAGCGGTGCCCAATACCTATAATCTATAATCTTGAAATAGTTCTAATAATGTGATGCTTGGTTGGTCTCCACAGGAAGCTATTCTCATCTAATTACAAACTGCTTTCCCATTCATACAGTGGTAAGCATGCTTATGTGCAATACATGATTGCAGCGTTTCAACTCTTTAGAGGTTCACTATGCAAAAGTGCTGAGGGTTTATTTAAAGTGAGGACATTTTAGATTAAATGTGGAATATAATGTAATCTGATGTTTGAGTCTACAGGATTCCCATCATCACTTCAACTAAAAAAAGGACATGCTTATTCCGTATTTTTTGTCGATTTAGTCTAAAGGTTCTCACTTAAGCCCCTTTGCACAGTGCACCTATAGTGTTGGCTCTCGGTTGGTCACCAGGCTTGTAATGTCCCCAGGTGATTTATTTAGGCCAAACTCTAAGACAAACTTCTACTCTATTCTCACACATGATGTGGGAGGTGAGTGGCAAACTATCAGATAGTGATAGTTTATAAGGAGGCTGCTGTTCGGGGTCCTGGTGTTGTCATATAAAGGAGTTGGGGCTCTTCTTCTCTGAGGATTTACGCCTGTTCTATCATTATGGGCTGGTGACCATGGCAACTCCCATCATCAAACCTCCGTCTCCTGTAATTATGTGTCTGGTCAAATCTGTTTCCTCTGGTCCCCCCTGGGTCTGTGCTAAATGAGTAAACACACATACACACTCTGCAGCGGAGAATATGGAAGCACACAGACATGACTGATCACAAACAGATACACAGCTACACTCTGTAGGGAAATTACTTCTCTGTATTCTTGATAGTCTTAAAGAGCCCTATGCCACTGATGATGAATGAACACTTATTCCGAAGATTTTGCATGAACATCCACTTTATAAGTTACTGGATGATCAGAAATCCATGATTTCTGTTGGGGAGGCTGTTCCAGATTAGCTCCGGTTAACACATCATGACTGCATTTGGTCTTCCTTGGCACCTTACCCTGCTGCTGCTGCTTAAATCCTATTTATTAAGCAGAGGTACTGTGACTGCTGCATGAGTACTCTTCCTGATGATTAACTAAACCACATTTAAACTAATGTTTTTTTATGCTAAGACACAGTGTAGAGGATCTTGACAGAAGACCAGGATGTAACAGATGGGAACATTTTGTATTTTATTTATTATTATGCTAGTACTTTTTTTAAAAAGCACAGTTTATAAGTCATGATGATCTTGACTGCTCTTTTTTCCTCAGCTGTTTACACAGGACCACTGCACTATGAAACACAGAACATCTTATTTTCTTTTTTTTTTATTTTGAAGCTCTTAGTGACCCTAGGATTAGAAAGGTAAAAAAAAAAAATTTACTTACTTTACTTATCTCCAACAAACACATTCTCACAAAAACTCCACTAAGAGTTGTTGTTGTTGCTGAGCATTGCTCCCATCCTCTTTTGATCTTTCTTCTCTAGTCTCCGCTACCTCTGATCCTACCCGATCCCTCCATGGAAATTAATGTAGTGAAGAACTGAAGACATGAGCCAAGCTTGCCCTACAATAGTGCCTCAGTTAGTGGCTAGTGTCCTGGAACGCATTCCCCCTGCCGCGCTAAGCCGACATTCATTCCGACAGCTTGTCAAACACTTGTCTTCTCGCTGCTTCCCCCTGATAGACCAGCCTGCCAGTTGCGCTGTGCCATCTTACAAAGTACAGAATAAAAAAAAAAGTTGAATAATGGTATGCTAGCTAAAGAATTAGAGCTGAAAATGCATGCCCCACTAGAAATATTTTTCTCTCCTCACCAAATGTGAACAGTTACATTTTGTATCCTGCAGAGGGTAACTGCAGTAAAAGCCATTTTGAAGAACTTTAGTTCTATGCACCTATATATATATATATATATATATATATATATATATATATATATATATATATATATATAAATATATAAAAACATGCATATAACATGGGAAAGTAGACCAGACACACTGTCATTCAGTCTCACATTGAATTTTAAAATCTTTTTTATCTTAAAATAAGGGGGGAAAAAATCACAATTTCCAATATTTCCAATATTAATCAACTTATTTCCAGAATTTTCTTGAATCAAGTGTCATATTGTTTTTCACTAGTGGGCTGATCTGTCTTTTGTCTATTGTTGTTCTCAGGAAAATCCTGGAAGAAGTGAAATTGCATTGGAAAAAAGTGGGGTTATGTCATCACATATTTTTTTTCACTGCTTTCACGACAAACAAGACTTTGACACTGACTATGGAACTAAATGAGCTCCTAAGATGCAGAGTTCTTGTAGTGCATATCTTGACAACATGATTAAGCTGCCTTCACACTATGCAACTTCCATGCAATTAGCTGCAAATCAAAGTTTTACTCTTGCTATGTCATCAAATCCATAGCGCACATCCCAAAAAAAGTCCAGTTCATGATTTTCACTGGGTGGCTTCCTTATGTGAAACATCGACACAACTAAGTTGCCCGGAACAGAGGTTGCATTTCAGTTGCACCACGTAAAGCCAGAAATCAGATATTCTGTTGCAGCGGTAATCTAACCACAGATGTTAAAAGGACACTGTTTTGTTCTTGGACAAAGACTAAAACCTTGTTCTGTCTCACAATATGTCTGTGTGTGGGTGTATGGATGTGTGTCAGACATAAACCCAACCAATCTCTCTGGATAGGAGAAAAATCCCTTCCCTTCTTTTGCAACCGCTGTTCCAATAACCCGTATGACCTTGGACAACTATAATCCTTTGTAATGTATGTAGTAGTGTCTGGTGCTCACTGCCTCTCTCACACACACACACTGTACACATGTGTTTGTTGCCATGGAGCTTTATGAGCCTCAGTAGGTTGCCTACACTGTTGAGTCATCTGTCTCTACCCCCTTAAGACATAAACACCAGGCGCACACCCACACCTCTGTATTTGTATTCCACTGGAAACCTAACGGAGCGTCAAAGAGCACTGACAGGCAAGTGAGTAAATGCGTCAGACTCCCCACTTCCCACCACACACACACACCAGCACACACACACCTCCTTGCTAGGGCGAGTGTGTGTCAAGAGTCTGGACCGGTGAACACAGGTTCTTTTGTTTTCTGGCTGTAACCGGTGCCACGACCCCCCATTCTTTTCCTGTGACGTCCCAACTGACCTGTTTTCTATTCAATTTTTTTTAACCAATCTCCTCCTTTAGCAAATAATTAAGAGAGTATGGAGGAGCCAAAAGCCCTTCCCTCCTTTTCTCCAAATTTCTCACAAATGGTTGACAATTTAGGGAAAGCAATTTGGGCATTTAGAGTAGGTACGTCACAAAGTTTGCAAAATAAGGAAAAAATCAGTCAGTAAAGCTTAACCTAATATCGAATCTAATCAAACTGCTGAATGCACTCTATAACATCAGAGCAGACATCCAAAAATGTCAACATTAAGGTACTGAAAGAGCCTCTGAGACAAACGAAGTGGTGTTCACGTCAGTCGTTTCCAGTACATCAACTGTATCTCACCTCCTCCTTTACAGGCTTTTTCTAACCTTTGGGATTCCCAAACTCCCAATGATATCGTCATCTTACATACTTCCTACCATACATCAATCTATAAGTCAGCAGGGTTCAAAAGGCCGTTTGTCCCAGTTGTACACGGATAATGTGTGTGGGTTTAAAACACTAATTCAAAGAGACGTGTGTGACAAAGGGAGAGATGAGGGAGGGAAACCAGGATAGTCTTTCAATGTCGGGTTTCCCCAGGCTGGTGAAGTCATCACTCTGGACTAAGAGAGATGCTGCACAAAGGTTGTTTCACTTCTTACTCTCTCTCTCCCTCCGTCCCACTGTTGCTGCCATCACTCACTCTCCCTCTCTCTCTGTTAAACATGAGGGCTTGGCAGAGACGACTGGTAGAGGATGGATTACAGCCACACACATGCAGCAATCCACGGACATACAGTAGACACTTTGATAACCTGATAATCTCCTCTGATAGCTTACACACACCAACTGCTGCCCATCCCCTGAAACAACATTTCAATACTACATTGCAAAGTGCTAGAGTAAATACCTTTTCCTTGGCTTCGCTGAGCTGATCCTCCAGTTCAGAGAAGCTGAAGCCAGCCACGGTGATAAAGTCGCCGATCACAGCCACAAACTTATCTCCCCGTTCCCTCGTCCTGCTCTGCTGATACTGCAACTCCTGCACGGAGGCGGGAAAGAGGACAGGCAAAAATGGTAAACCCTTAAGGCCAAGGCATGCTTATATACACAAACAAGAGAGACACAAATAGTGACTGATTTTCTCTAAAAAGTAGAAATTTTTCCAAAGAAGAACTGCAGCCTAATCCGGTGTACAGAATGTACTATATGGTGACAGAATAGATGGCAGTGTTTCTCTCTTGGAGGTTATGCATAGCGTGTCTGCATCTGTGTGGCGGGCTGTAGTTAGCGGCCTAACAGCTCTCGGCGTTGGCTTACACCGTCTGTAATGACCGTGTATCTGTCCAGATCTGAAGTTGCTCTGCGGGCGAGAGGAACATCTGATCGATGGTGATGATTTTAAGGCTTCTTGGTTAGGGAAAAAAAGTCCTCGGCCTTCTAAGTGTGGAATGAATGAGTGTGTGCGTGTGTGCCCGTGTCCTTGTTTATGCATCTGTGACAGCAAATATGACTCTTGGTGCTCCAAGTCACAGTGGAACATTACCAGCGCTTAAACACCTCACCCAGCTGCCCACCTCTGCCCTGCTCTAAAACATAATTACAGACAGGAGAAGAACCAATGGAGAGGGAATATGTGACACAAACACACAACAACTCACCGCCTCTAGAGCCTTCAGCCCACTCTTGATATTGTGCACCTCTTTTTCCAACTCTGCCAGACTAGAGAGAGACAGAGAGAAAAAGACATACAGAGAGTTGTTGGGGTTTGCTGGAACAGGGAACCCAACTGCAAAACTCTGACTCATACACAGCTTTAGAAAGTGCACTTATCTGCTGTGGGAGAAAGTCATCTCCTCTGCATAGAGCCCTTCCCCACAAGCCAAGTGAATTGTACCAAGTGAGAGTACTTACTTGACTTTGGCAGCCTCTGGTATACTGCTGAGGTCCTGCTGGATGTGGAGCGTGTCGGGGTAGTTCTTCTCAAATATCATGATCAGGTAGTGCAACATGGTGATGTTCCTGTTGAATCGTAACTGATTAATATCGTACCCCGGTCTTCCACACAAAGAGCTTGCAAATATAGAAAGAAATGTATGTGTGCACAAACTGTTAAAGCAACTAAAATCAATCTACCGCTCAATAAGGTACGTTCTAGAATGCGACTCCAACCTGGGATCCCACTCGCAGTGGTCCCTGCCAGCCTACCTGTCTATGCTGGACTTGGTGTCGGCAATCTTGTTGAGGCTGGAGACCTTGAAGCCGTAGGCGTTGCCCCGCTGGCCTTTGTTCATGAAGTTGCCGAAGGCCAGCACCACCTCCAGGACCTGGGTGAGCCGTTTGCTCCGGACCACCTCCTTGGACGCATTAAGGATGGCTGGAGGGGGGAAAAAGGGAGCTGGTGACTATCTGTGCTTTGTGTAATCCATCATTTTACACTCACTTTACATTTTAAATTACATAAAGAACCTTGCCTTTTTCCATGCCCTTCCCCTTGTTTTTCTACTCAGCCCTTATGGACATGCACAAACTAAAGTCTCAACCATGCACGGCTCGGCATCTGTTCCTTCCCCACTTTTTTAATGTCCTTTGTAATCATTGATCAATATTTCCCTCAACAACCGGGCACTTCAGTGGGGAAACCCATTAAGCTCTTCCATGTATCCACAAACCAGCAGGGTGAAGGGAATATTTGAAACCTAACACCATGCTGTACACCGTCCATCTCTTTCCCTTGGGAACAGACTTCTTTGGCAAATTGCAGGTGGTTCCCCCTCTCCGCAGAGGAAACCTCAGTGTGAATGTGAAAATCATTAACAAAATCCATATTGTTATTGTTACAGTCCTTTCTGCTGTGATACGGCATGGGAACCATTCTTCTGGCTCGACTGTCAGTGCTTTGCTGGATGCTGAAAAGCCTGGCTGCACAATGTGCCGTTGCTCGTTCTCAAACAGTCCCATTGAACATGCTGGGTGGTCTGGGGAAATATAGTCTCATCTAAAGTAAATGACAATGTAACATCAATAATGAAAAGAGATGAGGACTTTATTATGGGAATTGATGAACTGTGTGGTTTGAGAACATTTGGCTCCCACACCAAAGATTTTGGAGGCTTGTATCAATATTGAAACTCATGGGATTATGTCTCTTCTCTTAGTCTTAAAAGCTTTCTTGATCCTCTTCTCTCCATTCCTAGCGGCCAATAATGTATGCAATAGGAAAGTTTTCGTTTCATCTCATGGAGCCGAATGGCTAGACTATCTGGCAAAAACGAATTACAGTAAACCATGCATGGGGATTGTCAAGTCGGCACTGAACGCAAATAAAACATTGTCGGCTAAAATGACAAAAAAGTATTAAGGGTGATGTGATTATTAAAGACCAGAAAGGCATTCAGGCCTAAAGAAAAGTGTCTTTTAAGTATCTCTTGATCAAACAGACACTATGACAGCTTGATCATCACACACACACACACACACACACACACACACACTCTCACACACAGCTGTATGGCCTTCATTGGAAGCTTTCCCCTTGCTCTTTGAAGCGAACTGCAGTGTTTACGAGAGAGACTCTTCCCTCTCAACATGTGCCAGCTTTCCAAAACAGCCTCCCTGGTAACCTTGCTCTTTATTTAAGCTGGCTGGAGGGAAAAGCTGTAACATGCAGTTAGCCACCCTCACACACCGTACACACTCCACACACACACACACAGGGAACTTTTCACAAGATATTGTGAAAACCGGCACTAACCGTGTTCGAACTCACTCACATTTCTGGGGTTTGACACTTTTTTGTGTCTCTCCGGGTGTCTGAGCATTTATCTTATTGTGAAGGGCTATAACTGATTAAAAGTGATCCTTCACCCTAACAATGTCAAATGACAAAAGGTGTTAGACTGTTTTTGTAGGTTACTGAATATTTTAGCCAATGGATATTATGTGAATTAATAACCCAGCCCTTTGATTGATTAATCACCACTGATGCCATAATAAAGCAGTTCTCTTTTCTCTACCTTTTTGTGGCCCCCAAGCTATTTATACTTACCTTCAACCTTAGGCTTGGTTTCTGCAAGACGCTCTGCAAACTTCTTCTTGAAGAACAGAGACTGGAGTCTCTGCTGGTAGTGGTCAATCCTGATGAAGGGATGACATGAAAGAGGCAGAGGGAGGTGAAAAGGAAAATGAAAAAAAAAGAGAGTGAGTTAATATTGTGGACAGGGGAGTGTCATTTCAAAGCTAGAAGCCCCCCCAAAATCATCCAAACCTGCCTCCTGCTTGTTTTTCACTGGCCTTTTATCATGTAATACTCTCCCATCAAGTTGGAGAGTTGACAAAAGGGCATGTTAAACTTGCCCAAAGGTTCACTGAGGGAGGGAGCGGGGATTTCAAAGAGGGATATTGAATGGCAAAAAAAGAAAATAACCAAATCCCAGGAGTATTCCTCAGACCAAAGGGGATGTGGTCAAAAGGAGAGAGACTGAACAGGCTAATGTTTCACAAAAGGAAATGAAAAGGTTTAATTATCAAGCACAAACAATGAAAGGGGCGCAGTCTGAGTCAAGATGGAGCTCAGTAGCTGGGGGGAAAAAAGGCGATGCTTGCTGCTGATTTAAAATGTCTCTGCTCCCTGACGTGAACTGAGTCCTCAAAGACACGCCTTCATATCTTCTCTCAGCTAAAATCACGAACTCGTTCTTTCTCCCTGCCTCCTCTCACAGCTTAACAAGCTCATTCTCTTTGAACATCCACTGTGCTTTTCAATATTTTAGAACCTATTTGGAGCTGAATAGCTGATGCATTCATTCTGCCCAAAATATGCAGTTAGTTCACTTTCTGAAATCTTTCGTTTGGCAGGCACGATGCTATGGAAACGTGTAGCAAGTATCATATGCATGAAGACACTGACTTCATGGGTTGGCCAATCAATATATTTTACATAATGCCTCAACCTACTACAACTGCAACACCATAAAAAACATTCTGATCAGTTCGGCAACATGGATCTGCGCCAACGTGCCCAAAAATATCTTTTATTAGACATGAAACAACAGAATTCAGATATCCAGCTCTGCTTAGCCAGCTCAGGGCATTAGACATTAGGACTGCGTACCTGCTCATCTCGTAGAGGAAGCGGTCAGCCCGGGCCATGCGCTCCAGCTCGTGCTTGTGCTCCTCCAGGAGGTCAATATCACTTTTCTCTGGGACAAACTTCAGTAACTGCAAAGAAGCAAGGGCATCGTCAGGTGTCACTAAATAGCTTGTGCTTACTACTCCTTAGCTAAAGATTTTCAGATAAACATGCCAGTATTTCCTTAAATTGTTTTGACCATGGTGGCCCAAACACTGCCCCAACAGCTATACAAATGCAAATAAAAAGAAAATATTGCAATTGCAGTGCAACTGGCCATAAAAATCTACATAAAAGCTGTTGTTAAACTGCTATTGGAACTGAACTTGTGAGGGACAGAGAGAAAACTAAAAGCTACCACAAATTACTCAGGAAACTCTGGACTTTTATTACTTTATAACTTACTTTTTTTTTTTATTGTTCTTGCTGCTGAGATTAATCTCTGAAACTTCATCAAGACAAAATGACACACTAAACTCAACTTTGTAAAATGTCTTTTGATACAAGCTGCTGGGAACCTAGAATTTTCAAACGATCCACTTTCTACTTCCTTGCCAGGAATCACTGAAATCAAACCACTTGCTGTTTTTATCTAGGTCTGACGTTGATTGGGCAAAGTAGATCCAAACTCCATTGAGGCTAAAAGCCCATCAATCAATAGCACCCCAACTATTCAATAGTTCTTGTTTTGAGACAAAAGAATATCTATTCTCTTGCTCCAGCCAGTCAAATCAATATGCACCGTTTGCACAAGCCAATTCAAACAAATAGTATTATTCTTATAGCAGCATAAGCTGTAATGTGGTAGACTGCCTGTTGCACCGCTCTCTCACATGTACGTGACTTCCCTATTGGTAGGCCTATAACCTTACCTGCTCCAGCATATCTTTGGCTAGCTCTTCCCTCTCATCCATCTCTAGGATTGCCCTCTTGATCTCATCATTGCTCATTTTTAACCTGCAAAAGGAACAATTACACATTGTATATTTTGACAAGAATATTAAGCATGTTCCCTGTATTATGTAGAGAAACAGCAAAAAACAAACATCAATGCACAAAGCTGTGGGTAGTGCTTATACAATGAAGAAGTTCAATAACTACAGCAGAGTAACTCAAAGGTTATGTTACATAATAGTGACATATTGGATGGTGTCATCACTCATGGAGGTACAGTACATTCAAACCTACGCATCACTGACCCAATTACAAATACAATGCACACACCAGTGACCCAACAACACCTCTGTTCTGGACCGGTTTCAACAGCGGTAGCACTGCCAGCTCTTGTCAGTGCATCGGATTAATGCTTTATGTGCCGAGTTGTGATCAATAACAGTTAAGCTGTGCAACAAAGCCCCATCGACCAATTGCTGACCCCATTTGGACCTAGTTTGTGCCCTTGGGTCACTTGCTATTGACGGGAAACAGAGTTCAGGGACCATGCTGACGTTGTGTTGCAGGGAAGGAGGCCTCAGGAAGCCTGTTTATTGATCTGTAAAGGGTGTCAGGATTCAAAGTCTCCAAAAGGCCTAGGATGCTAATGGTAACCATATTGTAGGGCGGGTCTTAAATGATGATAACTGATTCTGGTTACCAGGAGACAGCTGTATATAGCAAACTTATATTAGACTCTTTGTATTTTCAAAGAAAATCAGCTGAAAAACCGGGCTTGTTTCAAAATCACTCTTCCTTGGATACAACCTCACCTGTTCAAACTTTCTCTGTCTTATGACTAAAACTGCTATTCCTTTCAAAATGAACACATGGACGGTATTTCAATTGCACTAACAGATGTCCTTGTTAGTCCATTAATAACATATTTCCTGTAGCAGACAGAAGGAGCATCCACCTGAAACATCTCTAAAATAAATTACTACTCCCTTGACCCAGAGGTCTGTGTTCTTTGTCTTTACTGACCATGTCACGTATTTTACCGGGTATCTTCTTATAATCCAACTAATGTATCATAACAAGTTTTCTGCTGATGTTATGATGCAAAGTATTTCAGAATTCGGGCTGGGCCCCGTACTTTGAAAGCAGGATGACACAGTTCTGTGCACGTCGGCCATCGATGACTGACAGCTCTTTGACCTTCCTCGTGCTGACATACAGGTCGTCCATAGAGCCTGTCTCTTTCTGTAGAAAAACAGATTGAAACAGAGATAGAGGTTAGATTTGGGCATAAAGTATTAACAAGTTCTGGCATACTTAAGCTCTATTAATGAGCATGTTATTGTAAAATGTGATGCGTGCACAATGAGATGCCTGTTTCTCACATCTGTCTGACACATAGACATAATTCTCTCATCCAGAAATTAAAAGGACCTATTTTAAGCATACTGCAACACGTTAATTTGTAACATATGATTCAGAGCTTTTCAAGTGTTTCAATCACCAGTTTTTGCAGTTACATTAACAACACGACCAAAGTCAACATATTCCACAAAGGTGAAACACTTCAAAGACTGGTCCAATGTCAATTTCCCTGACTTGCTTTTGCAGCACTAAGTGGAAAAGGTGAGCAAATGTCAGTTGCTGCTCACGTCGGGTGCTATGCATGATTTCTAAGGGGCTATAATGCACGTCTCGTTAAAAAGAAATCCTGAACTAAATTGCGGAAGGTATATAAAACCAGATCAAGAGAAGCCATGAAAAAAGAGAGCGTCGCAAATTCATGTCGGTGTGAGCAGAAAATCTTGAGCAGGTCTTGGAAGAGGCTTTTTTTTTTTTGGTGAGTCACCACTGAAAACACAACACAAGGAGTCCTATAAACCTCTTAGAAGAACAGGAAACACTGTTCAAAACTTGGTTCAGGCCTGTCAGATATTTTTGTAAGCTTCACACAAATGTAGTATTAAAAATCCACAAGGGGAAAGAATACATGTCTGAAAGGCTGGTTGGTTCTGAATGTTAAACGCATTCTATTTATGGTCCGCGTTGGTTTCCTGCTTGCCAGAAAACGTTCTCTCTGAGGTTACGGGGTATGACGTATGTAAAACAGATGCGGCTTGTAAAGAAAATGTCTTTTTTCCATGCCCGCGTTGACCTACGGTGACTGGCAGCAGATTAAGGTTGGCACGGGGTTAGGGGGACAACTCCCATTCACTGCGTCGGCCAAAGCCCTCTCTACCCACGCGCTCGAGGCAGCCTTGCCAGGTTGACGTTTATAAGATCACACTGAAACTGGAGACTGGGGCAGCTTTTTTTTTTTTTTTCAATCATGATCTTAATACGTGGTGCTGATCTAAATGTGATGGGCTGTTTTGTTATTATTTTATATTTTGAGGGCTTTATCAATATGTATGTGGTCTTCCTCTAATTTAGGCTTCTCCTGTTCATATCAAGGTGATTAATCATAGTAATTATGGCAATGAAAGATGATTATGGTAATGGCAGTAATCATCACAATGACTAGGATGAAAATGGGGATGTTCAGGATAAATAAGACAACAGTAATGAAGATTAATGCTACATTTACATTTGGGTTTCTGACCCTCAACCCAGGGAAACTGTAAAACTCTACAGTCAAGAACCATCAAGCTATACATCTTCTCTAGTCAGCTGCTCTGTATGCCTGTAATTTCATACAGTAGTGAAAAGGTTCATAAATTTCAAGTTTCTTAAAAAAAACTCAAATACAAATAGATAGTAAAGTAACAATAATAACAATAACATTAACCAGTATCCTGCTCAGGATGCAAGTAACTGTCCTCGTTGGCTGCCTGCTGCAGAGGAGAGGGGCACAGAGCAATAGAAGTAGGTAATCAAGTGGCATAGAAGCTGGAAGACCCTTGACTCACCTGTTTGAAGGATTGGTTAGTGAGCAGCTCCTGCCCAGGCAGTCGGAGAGTGCAGAGACAAGAGTCCAAAAAAAAAAAAAAAATTGAAAACACATGCAAAGGTTAGCACTTCAAGCAGCAAAAAGGTGGCAGAACTACAGTGGTGGCTGGAGCAAAGAAAATACAACTACACACTACAAGCAGAAGGTGGGAAGCCTCTGTAAGATGAGGATGTCACCTACTTTTTTCATTCATCAGGGGCTCATGAAATTTATATTGGTGGTTGGAATAGCTGTGTGCTGCCTTGGTGAAAGAAAACCCACTCTATTTTGCTTGTTGTGCTCTTTAAGAGGTCACGATTGCTCAAGGATAGTCTTTTGATTGCATCTACATGTGTCTTGAAACGGAAAAAAGAGGAAAATGAAAAATGAACATGGTAACTAATCCTACAGAGGGTCAATACAAACACAAGCCTTTTTAGAAAGAATGCCCAATGAAAAGCTTATAAAAGCAATTATGCCATATGTAAACACTGGAAGACAGTCCAGCTGAATATCTCACTTCTCAAATGGAACGGAACTGTCATAGTCAGAAAGACCTTGGGTTTTATGTGGCTGTATCCATAGGGATCTACATTTAACTGTTGGCCTGTGCCAATAAAAACCTGCTCTGTATAAATAAATACCTCCAATAAATCACTGTCAGCAGCCACCTCAGATGACCCATTATGCTTTAATAAAATCAACAAAGAGAAGTCCTGCTCTTTGCTGTCAAAAAGCTTTTAACAATGGCAGTAAAATGCATGGAAAAGGCATTCAAGAATAGTAATGCCTCTACAGAGGATATCTCCTGCCCTCCCATTAAGCCTTTAAGACCTTGTTTAAAACCATGATTACTTGAAACTAATTAAGGATTAATTAACCTTCCTCTTAAACCTATTGGAGGCAGTTAAATCTGTTAATAATATGCCATTGCACCCAATATTATCACATGATAAGTGGTGTGTAATTAGTTTAACTAATTGCTATGGACTGTATGCTGGCCTCTGAAGTGGAGAGTATAGGCCTGCATACTGCAGCTACTCTGATAGTTGGTCCCTGATTCAACTCTGTTCGATCATCTGCTGCTTTCTCTTAGTATACAACCCTCACCATTAGTTTCCTGTATCGTGACTCCTTGTGATTTTTATGGGGCTGACTGTTTCCTTTGTGTGTTGCCCTAATTCATGAGCCCATGAAGACCCAGTCGGCTCCCCAGCCCCAAGATAAATGCTATGAAGACACTAGGGCAAGCTTGAGCTCTGTGGCATCTCTACAATAAGCCATTCAGCAGTGAACAGCTGCTAATGTTAGCCTGGAGCCGGACACTTGGCACTCTCAGAGTTCTCTTCAAAGATCCCACTACTTTCCCCAACAAACACACACACACACACACACACACACACACACACACATGCACATAAATCAAATTATCACTACTAGGAATGCACCAATCCACCTTTTTTTTTTTTTTTTTGCAGTTACAATCTGATTCCAACACCTGGGCTTCGGGTATTGGCTGATACGGAGTACTGATCAGTATCCAGAACTCTTTTTTTCTTGATTGTTATTATTATTGCTGTCGTTGGTAATATATACAAGGTTACGTGAGGTTGTTGTAAACCACAAAAACTTGTTATTAAAAGTGAAACTAATTTAAAAATCAAGTAAACAGCAATGCATTGTCAGATACTAGTAAGTAAATTTCACTTGTAGTAATGAGCACTACAAGAGAATTTTCTGATTGCAAAACCAATACACAACACTGTGGCGCTATGCAGTGGTGGTAGATTAACAACAGAAATATTATAGAAATACCACATCTGGCAATGTGTGTGTGTGTGTGTGTGTGTGTGTGTGTGTGTGTGTGTGTGTGTGAGTGTGTCTATTGCGTATTGGTATGTGGATCGGAAACGACAGCCCAATAACCGATCTGTAAATTTTATCTGGATTGGTGCATCCCTAATTACTACACAATTCATCACTTTAAAGAGAAATCAAACAGTTGCTACAACAGTTGGCATACTATAGATGTCTGTTTCTGTATCTTAACACCCTCTGTCCTCTCATCTTGACATAAACATACAAATACACAGACACAAAAATGCATTCCAAAATGGCATATCCCAGTCCCGAACATCCGAACCTGCTGTCTCTGATAGGCTGAGAACATCTTCTCTATGTCCTTGAGGTCTAGGATCTTGAAAGCTCGCAGATCATCGATGTCGTGCCAGATGGTGCCAGGGATCTTATTCTGGGAAGGAGTAGGGGGGCATAAGAGGCGATACGAAGTGAAATACAGTGGAGATGAACACTCTGTGGTACATGGATAATCCAGGGAAACAGGAAGGTGCCACTACCAGGTCTTGTGCAATGCTGCTATGCTTAAGCATGAGATTATGGATGCACAGATGTGTTTAATTTGTTATGCAATCACATTATGCTGATGGGCCGGGGCTTACTAAATGATCGCAGCATGCTATTTATGGAACATATCAGGCTTTACTCCACATTTCATCCTGTATGATGAATCTGCCGTATTTTTATATTATGGGTATTAAGTCATGCTCACACTATCATGTCTCAGGACCTAGGGAGCCACAATGCTGTTGTCAAAAGAAAACGTATCAGGAAAATATCACCAAAGTTAGTCCACACATTAACAGTCTATTCTTTTCAAATGAAGGAAAAAAATGTCCATACAACAGCAGCATTGGGACACAAGGGATATGTTTGATAAGCTGTAAAAGGGCGCTGTTCTCTCACCTCTCCCAGTTTGGCCCAGTTGAAGGACTTGAGGGGATGAGAGGGCTGTGGGATGGACTTGGAGCGCAGAGTTGTTGCTGTGCTGAAGGAGGGAGGGACTGGAGGAGGAGGAGCTCCAAACATGGGCGGGGCTCCGGGTGGAGGAGGCGGGGCTCCGGGCGGAGGTGGAGGTGGAGGGGGAGGCGGGCAGCTGAACGGTAGTGGTGGAGGAGGCGGGGGGAAGCCGCCAGTCATAGGTGGTGGTGGTGGGGCCATAGGGCCACCAGGGGGTGGGGGAGGAGGTGGGAAAGACACATTGCCCCCCTAATAAAGGAAAAAGATGAAACAAGAGATAACAGATTGGTTTTGAATAAGATCGTCCCTAAGAAGAAGAAAATTGACCTCAATATTTTTCAACAAGGAGCCTCCTCACAAAAGAAAAGACTTTATTATGCATTAAAAAGGCAAGAATATGCACTTATCAATTAGCTACATGATTAAAGTAAAGAACATCAGCAGCCCTGCTTACAGCTATGTCGTTGATGCGTGAGGACAGGTCCAGGACTTGTTCCCTGGCGGAGCGCAGCTCCACACCTTCACGCTGTAGTTTGTCCTTCATCTTGTTCAAAGTCTTCATCATGTCCTCTTTTTCCTGGGTCTTTGTCTCACACTCCCGCTCCTTCCTCTCCAGCTTGGCTAGCAGCTCTGCATGGTCTATTAGAAGGGAGAGGCCACAGGATATGTTGCATGGTGTGCATGCAGATGACAAACAGGGAGAGGCGCACACAGAGAGGCAGGCAGGCAGTGATTGGCAGGCAAACATAAACAGACTGTCAGAATAGGTGCTTTCAAAATTCACTTAATTGGCCTCCCTTATTTTACTAGCTGAAATATGATGCATTTACTATTTCAACCTGCAGGGGGCAGTGTGTCAAACAAGTCTTACCTTTCCTGAACTTCTCTGCCTGGTCTCGCCACTGTTTGACCTCATTCTCATTGACCAACCTGTGAGAGCAGGCACAGACAAAGAGGGATCAATGGAAAGACAGGCAGACAAAACACAGAGACAAAAGTTTAAACGGCACGCAGAGCTTTGCTCAGTCAAGCCCACTGTTGAACACAAAGCTTGCAGGTAGGGGTCAATTGCAGTCCAACCTGGTCAAGCCAGGAAATTGTGAGGAAACTGATTACCTGGACGGAAAATTTTCCTCACCAACAATCGCTGTGCATTTCCTATTTGTGAATGGGATTTGATTTCATTGCCAGAATTGACTGTGTTGAGATGCATTTGACCTTTGTAAGCTGCATAGCACAATGTTAATGCTAAAATCAATACTGCAAGGTTGGAATCAATTATATTCAGGGTTATGATTGTTGCCACCCGTTCAGCTTGAAGCTTAATGTTATATCAGGTTACGCTGTGGATCTGATATGAGTTTGAGTTCCAGTAATGTGATAGACGGGTGTTCTGGGTGAAGTGCAGACAGTCGGTGACACTGCACATGTTTATAAGGTAAAGAAAAAAAAGTAAAAATGGAAAAATTCAGTGAAAGAGACATGTTATGATCATAATGTGGAATGGAATGAGAAATTTAATGAGAAGAGGAGGTTGGAAAAGTGAAACCTTGAACATCGGTGGTAGCCATGGCCAAAGCTGAGAGAATAGAGAGGTTTCAGAGAACAAACCAACAATGACAGTGAAAGAGGAAGTGACAGGACGGACTGAGAGGAAAAAAGATAAAGTTCAACTTCATCGTGGTAATGACTCATGCTTAGCTGCTTGTAATCAATTCTGAAGAGAGAGCCCACAAGGCAATTTAAGAGCAAATTAATCAGTTTGAGGTCCTCTAATTGCTTGTGTTATTTAGTGAACAGAACCACTAGAACTTGATTACAGATTCAATCCTTCTTTAATTACAGCTCCAGCAACATTTCATGATCTAAGCTCATTGAGAACAGACAAAAAGAAAGAGTCAGTTCAATGTCGACTACCTTTATATGGCTATGGAAAAAATGTGATTTC
Source organism: Myripristis murdjan (assembly GCF_902150065.1). NCBI lineage: Eukaryota > Metazoa > Chordata > Actinopteri > Holocentriformes > Holocentridae > Myripristis > Myripristis murdjan. The sequence continues at coordinate 22,879,168 of NC_044001.1, read as the reverse complement.
GCAAAGTGTTAATTTTGGGTCAGGCGCACGAGTGAGTGGTCAGAGTCATCGTCGTGCTGACCGCAGATGATTAACGACTCCGTCCCACATTTGTTTTAACAGCGTCCCCCGTGAGCCCCCACAGCACGAGACAAACGTTTTGCCCGTTACCCATCAGGACCTGCGGCGTGCGGCCAAAAAAATGAGGAAATCTCAGTTTATGCACTCTTTTCCAGGCACAATTTACTCTAGGAGAGTTTATGGAAACACAACACGACTTTGGCATAAATGTAAAGAGAGGGATAGGTTTTGACTGCTGTAATGGATCTGCAATTGACAGTAATGGATGCCGGGCTTAGACACTGCGTCCAAGCTCGCTCTCTGTATGCTACTGGAAAGAATTACACTCAAGCGTGCTGATTGCACAAACAATGGCGGCAGAATTCGTCAATAGACTGAGCTCTGGTGTGGGCCAAGGTTTACGACGCTACATGCTTTATGGTGCTTTCATCACAGAGACTAAACATATTAATCATGGATGTAAAGCCTGGTTTAAAAATGATAGAAATGTGGAGACCAGGAGAAAGATGGAGAAAGGGAAAGGGAGAGAGAAAATAATGACTGAACGAGAGAAACTGACGCAAATTAGTAAGGAGAAATCCACATCCACAGAGAGCAGGGTAGATTATAGATCGGATGGACAAAGCCCTGAATGCCATCTTTTAACACTGCCTACGCTCAGCAAACACCGCAGACCTTGGCTTGAGAACACTAGTCCAGATCTGTTTCAAAATTCAGTGAAACCCAGACCTCAAAAACTAGCAAATGTCAGTGGCCATTTGAAAAACAATCTCTCTAAGCGACAATGTAAACTATACCCTGACGACATACAGAAGACAACTACTTCCAAGGCAAACTGGTGGTTTTCCTTTATGGAATGATTGTTTCTCCCCGTCTGCTTCTCCATCAAACCGACTGACTGCTTCACCGCACCTGAACATTGGCTCACTTGGCTGAATCGCCTGCCTAATGCGATTAGAACGATTTCCTTTTGATCTCAGGCTTCCGCTTTCGTGCCAATTCACCGTCGGAGCGTGGCTTCCTCCGCTTCTACCCGTGACCCCCTGGCTGCCGCCTCACCTCACCATCCTGTCCAATCACGTTCCCCAGACATGCTTGCGAAACAGCCCAAATACCGCGATAGCTGGGCTGAGACTGTTTAAACAGGTCTAATTATATGTGTGGTCGCTGGTGTACTCTAAATGGTTTCTCTTGTTGATGCCTACACTGAAGCATGGAGGCACAAGTCAAGCTTCTCTGCTCCCAGCCATGCCTCGATTATTCTGCGCATGTTCTTGACACTGGTCTGAGCCTTTGATCTCAGCGAGGAGTGATGCTGCAGGGATTTTTCCAGAAAGCAGGGCTGGTTTACAGATTATGAGGGTAAGATCTCAAAAAGACATGGGGTCTGTGTTGAAATATAAGAGCACTTACTGTAACTCAGTGTGACCATCCCTCTCTTGTCCAAGATGGTCACTTATTGTCCTACAAGACTTGATTAAAATCTGACATAGACTCTACTGCTTTGTATTATTCACCTGACATTTTCATAAACATATAAATAGATCATACATAATGCAGATAATATACTGACTGAAAATCCTGTATGATGAGTATATACTAGATAGGCGCACAGTGTACAGCACATGTGTCCATTAACTATGTGTCCGCTCATGTGTCCCTTCTCGACTTCGATGAAGGATTAAGATGTAGAGCCACTTACATGCGAATGATGTTCTTGACGCTGAAGTTGTCCAGCGGGGCGACATCAGGGTCCTCGCCCTTGTCGTCCTGAAGGACTATCTGCTGGAGGATCCTGTCTAGGAGCTGCCAGTGCTGCAGGCTGCCACCACAACGCTTATCTGGGTATAGAGAGAGAGAGACATGGACACCAGAATGAGGCGGATGTATCAATTTGCTGATGTTGGCCTTGGACTAAATATTGGATGTTGGCCAATACTGTCCACTACTGATATGGACCTCTATGACTGCAGCTATGTAAAACAAACCTTTAATAAAATTTGAGGCTTCATTACCACCTCCATTTAAAAGCCATCCATTTAAACATCCACATCCATTTAAAAAGTGGCGTGGGTCATGTTAAGGTGCTGCCATTGGGGTTAGTATTGCACAATAGTCTAAATGCACAATAGTCTAAACCCTGTTAGAGGTAAAATGATGAGGAAACACTGGATCCGCATTTTTTTTTTTTTTTTTTTTACATGAAAACTGTCCAATTTTAAACAATTGAAATTGGTCAAATGACAGTAAATAAATGCTACATGACTAAATGCTTATCCAAAAAGGCTTTGATAGTGTTTGATGACGTGACTAATCAGACTGCATGTGGTTACTGTATATACTGCAAGCTGTTTACGTGACCTGGAAGCCAACTCGTAAAAATGATCAGTATCAATAAACCTAGAAAGAAAACCTAAACAGGCTACTCACATGGCATCTGCAGACAGTGGTGGAGTATAGAGAGGAGGTGAGGGTAGGCCTCTGTGTGGTTCAGCTTCTTCTTGACCAGCTCAAACATGGCACCGGCACTCTTAGTGTCTACATGGGTCTGTTGAGGAAAAAGGAAAGCTAGATGTTAAGTTTCTTCAAGTTACAAGTTTGATGACTGCTCTGTTTGACTTCACATGATTTCACTGGAGAACGGTGAAATGACTTCTCACCATATCAAACCGTTTGGCCAGCTCAGAGTCGTCCTCGTTCCGCACCATCTCAAAGAAATCCAAATGCCTAGAAAGAGAGTGCACGGTACATTGAGATTGAACAAACCGTTGGATGCCAGTTCTCCACCCCAGGGAATTCAGTGAGGACGATAAATCTTTTTTGGTCGATTAATCATTAGGTCCCACTCTCACCTGTCCAGAGTGGCGTTCTCATGCTCTCGGAGCTTGTCGATGACCGGCTGGATGCCCAACATCAGGAACTCGTACCTGAGGTGGAGGCGGAACTCCAGGTTGTCCTAGAAATCAAACCAGACAGAAAGAGAGAAGGTGAGGGGGTTATTTTATGAATTCACAAAAAAAAAAAAAAAAAAAAAAAAAAATCAAATGTTTGGTACATTTTTATGTCCTGTCCCTGCAGTACATTCTGTGGGCCATTATGTCGTCATGGTGTCTGTCTGTCTGTCTGTCTGTCTCATTCTTGGAGACAAAAATTCAATTCAATTTCAATTCATTACACATTACTTGGAATTACTCCGTTCATAAGCCGTGTAACCAAGATTACTTAACTATATGAGTTGCTCTTGTATGTAAAAGCAGAGGTTTTTCGCAATTTGTTTAACAACAGATTTAGGCAAAATATTCATTTTTTTTTTTTTTTTTTACAAAATTTAAACTAATGCAGGTATGCTTGATTTATTTGGCTTACCACTTAAACGGCCTCAAAGGTGGACATGTTACTTGCAACAAAAGATAAATCAAACATTTTCCTTGGTTATTAAAATACATTTGACTGGACGTTGTTTCTTTGAGAGCGTGTAATCACACAGGTCTGTGGTTGTTGGGCCTCACCTCCCCAGCTCCAGCGTTGAGCACAGCGTTGATGAAGGACATGATGGCCGTCTTCAAGTTGACCTCGTCTCTGTAGCGGCCTGTACTCCTGTCCAACTCATTCAGCAGTGTCTAGGTGAGCAGAGTACACAGAAGATTTGACAAGATGTTCCTTGATAAGAAAAAAAAGTCTAAATCATGACATGGTGACTCGCTAGAGACAAAATAAATAACTAGTGCCTCACTGGTTACGGGTGAAGGAAACAAGGTCACATAGAAGTAAACACTACCTTCTCACATCTCTCCACTGATCTCTAGCATATTTTTACGCCTTAAGCATAATACAAACCAACATTAAAAGGGCCATAAATTCTGAATCACTCAGCTCCTGTGTTATTAGCTTAGCCGGAGGTGGTGTGATTTACCGCTGGCTTGTTGACACAGTCCTGTTGGTCACTACAGCACCACCACACACTCACAGTCCCCCCCCAACAGTGCCTCTGATTACTCCATAACTCTGGGCTGTCCTCACATGCCTTTAATATGGCCGCCGTGTTGACTTAACCTCACCAACAAATGCTCTGTTTACTATGTAATTTGATTCATGTCCGTGGAATTCCTGTGTCACCTGGAAGCGAGTCCTCTCGGCGGCGTACTTCTGGTAGTGTGCCATGGCCTGCAGCACCTTCTTGTGCCCGTCAGGCACCAGGCACACCGCCCCGAGGATCTCCAGCACCGCCACCTTGGTCTTGATGTTCTCCGTCCGCAGGCTCTGGGAGATGGTGTTGATGCTCTGCGGGTGGGCCAGGACGTGGGCGCGGCCCTGCGAGTTGTTCATCAGGGCCTTGATGCAGCCGATGACGGAGGTGTGGACGCGGCTCTCCGACGTCTCGTAGTCCATGCTGCGCAGGAAGTTGAGGAGGCAGGTGAGGCCGTCCAGCTCGATGAAGCGGGTGACAAACCTGAGGGAGGAGGAGAAAGTAAATATACAAGCAAAGTTAGGGCTGGCAATGTATCAATATTATATTGATATAATCATATGAGACTAGAAATCATAATCATTTGGATATAGTAATATTGTGATGGGGTGTAACTTTTGTCTTTTCCTGGGTTTACAGTATTTACAATAAAGGCATTATGGTAAAGACATGTAATTTTATGAACTTATTTTAGCTGTTTTATTTTTGGCTCTACCTGCTTGGTGATCATATCCACATCACTTAATTATTTTTTACCATAAGTCTCTTGTGTGTAAATATCTTATGATAGCATGAATATTCACTGCAAAAACTCAAAATAACTCATAATCTTACCAAGATTATTTGTCTTATTTCAAGTCAAAAATGTCTTATTTCTAGTCAAAATATCTCATTACACTTAAAATAAGACATGATCACCTCAGAAGTAACTTGTTTTTAGACAATTTTCACTCGTTTCAAGTGAAAATTTGCTTGAAACAAGTGAAAATTTGCTTGTTTCATTGGCAAAATTTGTTTCTTGTTTCTAGCTAATTTTCACTTATTTCAAGTGAATTTTCACTTTTTCCACTGGCAAATTTTGCCAATGAAACAAGCTAATTTTCACTTGTTTCAAGTGAATTTTCACTTGAAACAAGTGAAAATTGTCTAAAAACAATTTACTTCTGAGGTGATCATGTCTTATTTTAAGTGTAATGAGATATTTTGACTAGAAATAAGACATTTTTGACTTGAAATAAGACAAATAATCTTGGTAAGATTTTGCGTTTTTTTCCGTGTTGTCACAAAAATCAACAGAAATATTCTGTCAAAGATATCACATCTGATTTGGTCCATATTGCCGAGCACAACTGGAAATACAAAAACAAAAACACAAAGTAAGTCCCAGAAGAGCGACAGTGTTGCATTTGGAGAGCATCGCGCGGCACTGAATCTGTCCGTCTGAGGGCAAATGTCAAGGATGTTTGGCCATTAACATCATAAAGCATTTTTATGTGCTGTTGCAATATTTACACGGCACTTTTTCAAACTGACTGAAATGTTTTGAGAAGGCATGTTAACATACGAGTACTGCGACACTTTATTGATTCCCAGAAAGAAACTCTTCACTTTCAGGTCGGGGTCACTGCAGAGTGACGCCTGTGGAGCTGGAGTGGTTCACTTCAGCTGAGCTTTTTGTTGAAGGGGCTTAAAGAGACCGTGCTGCTGCCCCAATTACCAACTGAAGTGTTTAATCAACTTAAGCAAATTTATCAGTGATTTTTTTTATAGGCAGATACTAATAATTCAACTCATCCCTGCCAACAGGACAGCCATCAAACATGAAGAGCTGACATGAAACGTAACACTGTGCCAGCCCGCATCCTAATATCAACCTTCATTAGCTGGACTAATTAGAGTGCAGCTGGTTATTAACCTCTCTGCGAATGGACAAAGCCTATTGAATGACAGGCAGGACATGTAAACAGTGAGGGATGCCACATGTAGAGGGCACACTGCGGGGTTTTGTAAATGATCTTCCCACTCTGTAAGATTCCTGATAGGGCTCATAAATTATTTCAAACAAATGTGAGCTTGTAAGATGGAGAGGGGGGAAGGGGGGGTGGCAGAGAGAGAAGAGGCACAGAGAGAAAGTGAGAGAGACCGCGAGAAACGAGAGAATGACTGGAAAAGGACGGAAGAAACAAGAAAAGAAAGGGGAGAAAAAAAAATTTCGAGGGAGGGCAGTGAGGCGAGATTTACTGCTGCTCATCGTAACAGATACATTGTTTTGACACTGTCGGACGGGTACAGTCCAAGTTCCATCCCCTCCCACCGCTGTCTTGGCTTAGGCAGGCGTGGAAAAAACACATGGGTCGGCCTCAAAAATATGTAAATCATCCAATTATTATCCTATACATCTCAGGCCAGGGCTCCTACCCCCACTCACATATTGCGCGATGAATCCCAGATTTCCAGTGTACACATGTGCACACGCACACAAACACACACACACACACACACACACACACACACTTCACCTGGCATGGCCAGTAAATCTCCAAAAGACATATAATCCTCTGATCTCCAGCAGTGCCTGGATGAGATCATGGAGATCACAGTGTATGGCTGCATGCACACACGCACGTGCACACGCATACACGTAGATATTTGACGATACAATATGGCGAAATCATAGAGAACACAAACACAAACACACACACACACAACTTCTTAACGCACAATGTGCTTCTTGTTTTAGCGTACACACTATTTTCTGGAACATGGCAGTCGTGGTCTCCGCTCTTCAGCAGGACGGTTCAAAACACTTCCCGAATATTAGATGTGACTTGATTCAGATGTAAGACAGACACTGAAACCGGAGAAAGGCGGCTCTGATCCAAGCGTTGAAGTTACACATCTTATATCAGTGACAACTCTTTGGCCAGCGCGAGAAGCCACAGAGATACGCCTAATAATCGCAAAACGCAGGCCACCTCGGAGAGAGAGAGAGAGAGAGAGAGAGAGAGAGAGAGAGAGAGAAATCGTACTGGAAGAGAAATTAAGCCGAACATCCTTGTGATTAATATATGGAAAGCAGAGGATGAGGGACGTTGTTCTTGGAGTTTGGGTTCAAAAGGGTGGACCGGATTCAAGGCTTCGCCTGCTGCCTGGACGTCACGGTCTTCTGGTTTGCTGACAGCTCGGCAGAAACAAACACACACACACGCTGAAGCGCGCGCGATTCGCTTCTGCCCGTCTGCGCATGCACGCGCTTATGTGGGAAGTGGTAAAAAAATGTGTTTGTTCACACACACACATGCATGCATGGCTCCTCAAAGGACAACCAACGGTGACTAATCCTCTGTAGTGGAAACAAAACCTTCTAATAAGCTGACATCTCTATTCTCTCTCTCTCTCTCTCTTGATCCCTTATCCCCCCAGTTCTCCCTCACCCTTTTTTTGCTTCCCTCCCTCCTTCATTCTATAGCTCTGTCTCTCTAGCAAGCGCTCGAATCAGTGGATCCCATCTCCTCTGACTTTGGAGTCTCCTCTCATCTTCCCCTTTCCACTGACATTCACGCTCAGCCGAGTGGCGTGCAGGATTTTTTTTTTTTTTTCTTCTTGTTTTTTTGGAACGACCGCCGCATACTTTAAAACCCACTGGGGTTGCGTTCAAGACAGCGAGAGCTAGACGACTGCTGCATACGATATGAGCTCAGGCGGAGCCGAAACAATGCTGAGGCCGAGACGAACAACCTTCCCCCAAACCAAAGACACACACACACACAAACACACTCATACACACTTCATTTCTTAACGAATTCTCCTTTACCTTAATACTTTGGCAACAATATTCACTTTTCCCTGATAATTATTAGGATTGTTGTCCATTTGCAGCCATGCAAAATTCACTGAGGATCACAAAAGCTGTTTAGAGGCTTATTTCCACTGATCTAAATAGCATAAAACCCCTTAACCAGAGGCAGGCAATGTACTAAATAAGATGGGCAGTGTGGAAAACTAATCCAGATGCTCGAATTGTCTTGCAGAACCTCTTTCCAACCAATTGGACTCTGAGGAGTTGAAGTGTTCTGCCTTCCTGAACTGTGGATAACCCGTATATGGCAGGCAGTTGGTTGGGACTTCGCCCTCGCCTCAAAGCTTAACCACACAAACTGATCTAAGTGTAACACGTGCACGCATATACAAAACACGCACACGCTTTTCCCCCCTTTCCCTCATCCATTCACACACCGCATACACACACACTCTTGCGTCGCCCTCAAACAGCCACACAACCTACCCCCAAGGCATAAAGACACACACACACACCTCTTGTTCGACTATAAAAGGGCCAGACAGCGGACAAGGGCCCAGGAGGTTTTTCAGAGGTGCTGCTTAAAACCATTTAACTGAGGTGTCTGCGGTGCTTGGAGGAGAAGTCATACGATATTGCCACGGCTCTCACTCAAATAAATTTTCCGTGATGTGAGGCCCGGTGTAACTGCGCTGTTTCTGAACTAAGGGCTGCACAAAGGGCTACACTTACAAATGCACGCGCGCGCACACACACACACACACATATGCACAGATCGTGATCAAATCCCTGGCCAAGCTGCACATGTACCTCATCTGTGGTGTGGATAGTATATCATGGAGTGGAGAGAATGGCCCTTAAAGTCCGAGGTTTATTGCTAAATCCACAGGGAGGAGTTGGTGTCTGTATGTGTGTGACTAACTTGGTCTCAGGTGTGTGTCCATAACGGCTCTGTGCATTGTGAGACAGGCAGAAATGCGCACACACACTCATACACAAACCTAGTCATTATGCTTAGTAATTGGGTCATTATCAGGACACAAGCTTTCAGAAATACCAGAACTGAGTTCCACTCAACATCAATTTTTAATCGACTTTGTACCATTAGACCCATGTAAGTACGTGCTTTGTGTGTGTGTGTGTATGCATGTGTGTGTGTGTGCATGTATGTAGGGCCAGAGAGGTTGTGTGTGTATGTAATTACATCGGAAGCCCGGAGCACGGGGGGATCAGAGTTGGGGAAGCACATAACCCTCTGCTCCACTCCTCCTTTCTCTCGCTCCCTCTCTCCGCCGTCTATTGCTGTTCCAACACAAACCTCAACCTCCGTCTCTCTCGGAGCCCGTCGACCTAGTGCCTACCCCCCTCGAATGCAACAGTATCACTGTCCAGTCGGGGTGAGAAACTGGCACTCCGAGTCAAGCAAAAACATTGTTCCATCTAAGACTCTTTAAAGGTGCAATATCCCTCCGCCCCTCGTACCAGTGCGCCCCCACCCCACCCACTAATGCATTCTGTATTATGTGAAAACAGATATAAAGTTCACTCCCTGCTGAGCGGAACCTTTGAGACATCCGGCGGCAAAATGTTTTGAAGGATAATATTTGCATATGGCGGTAGGAATCAGGACCTTCCAACGGGCTATTGACACAAGTGCTTTTCTGAGGAGCAGCGGAACGGCTGCACTCGACCCAAGTCAATATTCTTGCTGGAACGCCTTCGCAGAGGCAACGTCCAAGGAGCCGTCCCAGGAAGAGCTGTGATGCTTTGCTGACATGGGTAAGTGCATGTTGGGCCAGTGTGGCCTCGGTGACCTCCAGGAAAGCCCCATTTCCTGTTCCTCTTCTCTTATTTCCTGTGCAACGGCACCATGGCAACGACAGTGACAGTAGTGCAAGCATATACAAAAACGCCTTTGAACTCACCTTACCATGAACTGAAGTGTTGATATCAAGCATGCGCATGCTCTACAGCACTATTTGAAACTTTCATAAGTGCAAGATGCTCCGAAAATTTCCATCCACAATCTATGATCCAGATGCGTGAATTACTAAATATGTCAACAAGGCTTGTGTAAGCACACTCAATCGTGTGGTTCAAATACCGCAGGGTGCCTACAAGAGACTGTAAATATTTAAATATTTGGAAGCTAAACTGAAATGTACCACTTGTGTTTGCCTCTTTAATTTGCCTGCATGGATGCAGCAGTTTGTGTTTGCGTACAGGGCCTCCGAGGCCCACTTGAGCTGGGATACTGCAGTACATATGGGAGTCAACGTGCAGCCCCAGCATGATGGTTCAAGCTCCATTTGACAACTGGTAAACAAAGTAATAACTGTTGGCAGAAAGAACGAGATAAGCTGTAAAAACACATAGACGGAAAGTTCAGCCAATTGTCAAACTAGCTCTTTTGTTTATTACCGTTCATAATGAATCAAATTTATATCTGAAATAACAAGACATCTGAGCCATTAAATTGATTTTCCTCTTAAGTGCAAAAATGCTTTTTGGTATGCAGCAAACAAGCCACCATATTAGCTTACATTCATACCGACACACATAATCTGCCTGCTGTCCTTCCTCACATTTGGAAGGTGAACACACCGAAGAACTGATCAAATGACCATGACTGAGACATCAGGGCCAACAAATCTATAGAAAGTCTGCAATAAGAGGTTTATTTGAGGAACCACTGAGAGAGGAGCATAAGGACATTTACAGTTTGAGGAAGAGTTTGATCCCATAACTAGATCAAGTTGCCTTTGCCACTTAAATGCCATGTAATCAGCATATGAGGGAAAGTGACTTGTGGGTGGCTTGCTGACAATGTGCTGCTTTTGTGCGCTCTGCCTGGCACCCTGCATGCCCACCATGTGGCTGGGTCCTGAAGCCCTCCAGAGGAGGCTGAGGGCACAAGGGAGCCTCTTTACTCCAAAACCCAGCTGTGTCTTTGAAATGCCAAAGGAGGGGCACAGGGAGCGAGAGAGGGAGGGAGGGAGGCCATTTGAGGCTGTTTTCCAACAGCAGCACTCGTGAATCACAGCTGAATAGGAGCAGACACAAGCAGAGGGGCTGAGGTATACAGTTTGGATGCAAAAAACACACAGGGGGCATAAAAATGACTCTTCAAAAGGAGGGTCTCTGCCAATAAGCACATATAAGTCATTCTGCACCTTCACCTATAGGCATACACAAGGTGATGCCATGCAAAGACGCACAGTTCCCCAGACAACCTTGCAGTCTCAAAGCACAAAGCCACCTAGTCACCCTTTTTTTCCTCTAGTCACCCATTTGTCCTGAAGCCAAGACATTAAAACACTGCCCAGGCTGTCCCTGAACACCCATATTCTCTGGGACACACCTGCTACTCACATCACCCATCTGCGTGGTAATGAGAAGTACCTATCGCTCACTCTGGTGACAGTGTGGCGGCAGGTGCATTAGTGCATAGTGTTGACTGGATTATTGTAGTGAGCTTTAAAGAGGAAAATTAATTACACTTGTAAATAAAATGCAGAAATCTTTCTATTCCAGCATGCTATGAGACAGTCTGGTGTTGGGCAAAAATCACTTACTACTTCCTTCCTTGGTGTAGTAATTGGTCATTCTACTCGTTACATTACTTCAAAAATGTGCTGAGTGTGATGAGTACTGGGAATACTTCCACCCAGAAGTAAGGGTAAAACGTCCTCCTCTTTCTCATATAAGCTAGTTCAGCGTGAGATGGCGATGGATGAAAAGATATTGGGAGATGGAGGCGGGATATAGGCTTTTTGATACGTGACTGTAATATTCGAACTGTGGTAGCCTATTATACTATACCACCCAGCACCGGTATTAAAACAGGAACACTGGAATATGGAAAGAAAATGCCTGCCAACTTCCTTCCATATATTTCTCCCTTGACTCCCTAGGAGCTGCATACCAAGCCTTTTTCTCAGTAATGGCGGTTTAGACACTCATACATGCACAGACGCACACTCAAATATGCACACACATACACGCGCTCAAACCAGACATGACCCAGACACTTGGGTCCTCCAGGGTTTTTGTCACTCCACACATGAGCCGTGTCACTTCACCGCACCCCCTGAGAAAACTCAGCACTCCAGACCGCTGCATCATACAAGCGGCACAGGCTGATGGTCAGCTCCAAAAGAGCTGCTGATGGAGGGAGCGAGGGGGTACTCTGGTATGAGTGGGCTGTCCAGTGCCCTTGAATGTTTCTTTGTGGCTGATGAGTGAGACCTTACAGCTACTGATGTCAGGGGAAGAGAGGAGAGAGGAGGAGTGCTGGTCTTGATATGTCTTGAGTCAAGCGATCTCATTTCAGTTCAAAGTAATTAAATAGGCTTCTGCTATTGTCATCCTGCCATGACAAGGGACACACTTCAGGGATATTAATTCTTTACTGTAGCATGTAATATTACAATGTAAACTGTGCAACAATACCATGATAAGTTGAATAGCAGGAATGCATGAATCAACAATGCAAATGCAATGCTATGCTGCGCCTGCTACAAAGAATAGGTCAAGGTTTAACTTAAGATTCACTCACCTCATTGGTTGAGTCCGAAGTGCCGTCTTCAGATCCTCCACCACCTTGTTCCTCATTTCCATCTCCTCTTCATCAAAGGCAAACAAGGTCTGCATCTGTAGAAACGGGGTGGAATGAGAGTATAATTGAATGGCACTGAATAGTTGATTGATATCAGTGGAATGTGGCGTTGAGAGGCGCCTCCGAACAAGTAGACGCCTGGCATGAACACACTATTTTTCACTTTTAATCGAGTTCAGAGCCCTTACAGTACAAATAACCGTGCCTCTAAACTTGGCAACAGTGAATAGATTAGAACAGCAATACTATGTATTTCCTCCTCTGTGCAAACGAATGTATTTGTTTCAATTGTTCCCAGCAGCACAGATAATCAGAGTCTAATTAGCAGGCTTATGTTTCAGGCACCACAAACCAAAGAGATTATGCCTTTTTTCCTTTCGGAGTCATTTTCCTATTGAAGAGCAATGTACAAAAGATAATTAGCTCCAATCAAGCCTGTAATATAAGTGGCAGGTCATTAAAAAAAAGTTAGAGCAGTGCAAGTGTTAACAGATTTTTGCGTCACTTAAATGCTCCCCCTCTGCAACATCAAAGGGCGGTTGTGCTCCCATTAGTCAGGGGCGCAGGGCTTCTGTTTAGCCTCTCCAGGCATTTTCCATGGCAGCTCACTGCCAAGTGGCAAGGTTCACCCGCTGCGCTTTAGCAACGTTAATAAAAAGCTAGTCACAGTTGCTGCCCATTAATTTGCCTGAAAGATAAATTTGCTTGAAAGTGACTGTTTTCCAACCCTCCAATCCCTCAAGCACCCCTAATAAAGATAGAAAAGGTCAAAGTTGGGTGCAGATATTCCATGGTGGGAAAGGTTTTTGTGGAGTGTTTGAGAGAAGCAACAGTGCCCATGCTCGGCGTTGTAGCAACCCCATGTTTGACTGCCTAACAACAACTGTGCTGTGTCCGGTGTGTGCGAGTGTTTAACCTAGAAACAGTGCAGTCAAAACATCCATCGTGTCGACTTAGCTTCAAGTCCAGATGGTTCCGAGACCCTTTGCCAAGAAGTAAAGGCTCTGGCTCCCGTTCCTCTAAATGAATATGTTCATAGTCAATGGGAAGTTGGACACAACAAGTGTCAGGGGGGAGTGAATGATTTGGTCGTGCTGCGAGCCAGTTCACCGTGTCAATGGGTCTAGCCAAACGGTTCCTTTCTACATCTGCTATTTGTATGCTCATACTAACCTGTGGCCAAGATGCACATATGGACACCATTACAGCTAGTTGGTAAACCAGGGGAAGGTACTTCCCTACCACCTTCAATGGGAAGTGCCCTATCAGAACCAGAACTACGCCTTCAAGCGAAGTCGCCGGCGTGTTGTCGAGTGGGAGAGACATAACTCAACTTGCTGCTCGTCAAAACCTAAACAAGACCATGTGTGCCAGTGATGCTTTTGCTTAATAACAACCGGCGCTGTTTCAACTGCGATGCTGACGCAAAGCTAGATGATGTTAAATCTAAGGAGCTGGTAAAACGCCAGCTTCTCTCTAAACTGCTATCCTATTGTTCATGTCAAGCCAGAGACTGCAATGAAATGAACAGGAGCGACATGACTAGTTAGAGACTTCCCATTGAACTCAATGGTAAATCTATTTTCTGGCTCTTCATTCTGAAACAGTCTTGTATTCTGGCCAAAGCCTTCACTCTGTGGCTTGATCTGCTCTTCTTTTTGAGGAGCAAACGCAAAACCATTAATATCCACCTTTGTTTGTTTAACAAAAGTGGGTGTGATATGATACTATTGTCATATTGTCATATGTTTTGGAGAGCTTCATGTATTTGTATAAGGCAGAGAGATGTTCTTTTTGAAGGTACAATGAAGCCACAACTCTTGGCTTGTTAGCATTCTGTGGCCCTGAATGAAGTCAAGATTTGACGGTAATGCAGTAATTTTAACAAAAATAAATCGTCAGCGTCAACAGCACATGTATTATATTCCATTTTTCCCTGACGCTCTTAATAAACGGTGGCATATTGAGTTAGAGGTGTCTCCCCTGGCTTTCTGTGTGTATCTACCTCCTCAGAAACCCCTACTGGGAATACAGAGGCACAGAGCGCTAGCTTGGACCCAGCAGGGTTACAGAAACTCTTGTCAGAATCACGGGGGCTGGAGTTTGAGTTATCACTCAGTGGCCAGCGAAAACCTTCGGGCTCTGACAGGGTTTTATGAATGAACATCGAGGAGCTGGTTGTAATCTCTCCGGGCGGCGAGGCGAAAATGAGCTCATCCAATAACTCAGCTACTGTAGAAGGGCTGTCCCCGGTGAGCCTGCCTGGGAGCCAAGACATGAAGTCATGGCGGAGCAGAGCACCTCCAAACTTTAAAATGCGCTCCTGTCAAGATGCTGTCTGGAGCACGGTGGTGGACAAAATGGAAGACTGATAGGGTAAAACTAGGAGGCAGGAAGGGGAGCGAATTTGTGGGAGCAATGGTGAATAAGAGGAACTTGACATGGGGACTGAACAAGAGAGTGCCTGTGTTGGTTAAAAAAGGAGGAGACATACTGCAAAATATCCATCTGTACGGGTATCCAGTATATTATTTTTCTCACAACAAGCACAAAAATTCTGCCAATGGGGTGAGATGATTTTACTTGTTTCCAATTATTGATATTAGAGCAGTGATCTGCTTGTTTCTAGGAAATTCCTGAAACAAGCGACTGCACTGGGGATAGGTGGAACCATCGCATCACGTAAGCGCAAGTTTTCACTTGCTTTTTTAAGAACAACAAGATTTTAAGCCTGAATATGAGAACATGAGTTGCTAAGAGGGACTGCAGTGGAGATGGTGAGTAAAACAGAAAAGAAACAACCTGACACGAACCTGACAGCGTGTCTGACACCTAATAGCAGAGAGAGGCACCGCTGCACCCTTGACGGATTTAAAATTCTTGGCAACTCACAAATCAGCACTTTCTCTTGACTGCACTTTAAATGTATGTGTGCGAGCTGTCTGGGCCTCAGAGAGAACGCCGGTGAAATTGTTTCTCCAGACTTGGACTCTGAGCTCAGGTACTGGTGCACAGTTTCAAAAGTGGCTCATTTTCGTCCCCAAAGTGGGGCCAATAAACAAAAAACAGCTGTAAAAATAGCAAACTTAAACATGGCTTGTTGCTACAGGCATGTTTGCCAGAAAAACAAACAGCATGGCATAAACAGATATTAAATGCCATTACTTTTTGGCACCGTGGTGATATGCGTGAATTACGGCTGAACAGTTGGTACAGTCCGTGGCCTGGAAAGACTTGTAAACGTCCAAATTGTTGGGCTGTTTTGGCCAGGTGTGACAGAAAAAAAAGAAGAAGAAGAAAAAAAAGAGTCCATTACCAACATGGGAGTTCTTGCTGGAAATGCAAGACTTTGTCCTCGGGACTATAAAGTGATTTGTCTCACATGCACAGAACCAAACTGTCACTGGCACAAGTCGGTTCACAACTGGAATATCTGTTATACGCTCTGCACCTGCTTCTTCAAAACAAGCTAATCAGATAACAGAAATGATGCCTAAAATAATGTTCTGTTTATGGATGAACACAATTTTCTGATGGTATCATGCTGTTTTTATTGGCAGCCATGTTGACTAAAAATAATGAATGCTGTTGTCCTGGCGTCTCTCAGGTTCTCCGAAAGCCATTTCCACTGCCTGGGCTGCTGAGTAGCTAAATAGCCTGTTTGTCATCGCTGTGTGTGTGAATGCTGGGGTCACAGAGAAGGAATGTGGCCCCGTGAATATAAGCGAGCGCAGTTAGCAGGGAAATCATAAAAACCAAGGCCAAGAGAGAAATTATAGGAAGAATGACCTCATACTGATGCTAGGAAGAGGCAGAAAGTCAGTGGAGTATACTGTAACAGTGAAGCTGCAGATGATGAGGAGGAATATTCACAAGGGGACTTCAGCTGAGAGACAATGAATTCCACTTACAGCAGCCATGGAGTTGATGCGGTCGATGTAGTAGTCGGGCCAGCTGGTGGCCAACTTGTTGGGGTCCTCTTGCTCCTGTGCATGGAAACAAAGAGGCAAAGCTTGACATCAGCACCTCAGAAAATGATAAAAACCTTTATCATAAAATAGAGCTGGACTTTTATCATCAAAGTATATAACTCTGTGGACTCAAGTGGCATAGTACATGTTAGAGCCTGCTTTAAGGGATAGTTTGGATTTATGCAGTCAGCACAGTCAGCGAGTGGCTCACGTTTTTTAAGCAATGAAACAAATAGTTAAACAAGTTTAAGCAATGGTGACCAGATGTCGTGGTTTGTCCGGGATCGTCCTGGTTTCAAGTTGGGTGTCCCGAGTCCTGACAAATAACACTAAAATGCCTGGTTTTCCACATTCCCCACCAGATTGTCCCTTTGTTTTTCTATTCACACCCGCAAACCGAACCCAACATACACATATTATATACCAACCATGTATATGCGTAATGGTGCCAGGGATGGAGCAATTTGACCTCCTCTTTCAATGCCACGACTCTCAGAAGCCAACGTCATGTTCAACACTGATTGTGCTTGCAGATCTAGCAGATCCCCGGATTGCATCTGCAGATAATGCCCCCTCTAAGTTTGCATATTTAAATTTTGATGTCTCAGCAGCCCATGTTGCATGCACTGTACTTAAACACTGTTATTTAATTACATTTTTTCCAGCAGCAGTCCTATATTTCACTGTCCCAGTTCCTTCATTCTAAGACGTTTCCCTCAACTCCATTCCTCAACATGAACAGACTATAAACAGATCAGGCAGTTCATTCCATAATAAGTGGGTCACAACATCTCAGACTATTCACTTGTCTTAGCATTTATTGCATGGAGAAAGAGTCGGAGAGAGAGAGAGAGAAGGAGAGAGAGAGGGAGATAAACTGCCTCGAGGAGCTGAGTGCACTTCACAATAGTTTTCAATAGCTCTGTCTGAAATCAATTTGTCCTGGCCAATCCGAGGGAGCGTGATGCCACGAGCAACCAAGGCACAGGGGAATATGGAGACGATCCTGCTCGCTCACATCTGGTATTGTTTAGCCTGGGCTCGGAGCGCTGGGGGAAGTTGTTGTTGTTGTTGTTACTGTGTGCACGTCAGTGAGAGCTGGAAACTCAAGAGAGGTGGAAAACTGCAAAATGTTAGCGGAGTGCCACTTAAAGGCAGCATCATATAGTTTTATAAGATAAAGAAAGACATGCAATTATTATATGCATTTCAAAAATATCATTTTTTTTTATGTAAAATGAACCAACAGTGATTCCAGAGGTGGGTCTTTGTACTGTAAATCCAGTGGGAGGGTGGAACAATCACAGACAAAGACTTTGTACTCTCATGGTTCCAGAGACCCAATTTTCCAGCTTCATTTATTCAGTACTAAAGCCAAGCCATAAACATCGCTGACATTTCAGAGGTTAAAATGTCTTTCCTACTGTACATAAAAGCTCCTAAAGCCGACGTAAAGCTTTGGAAGTAGTTTGCTGCAGTTGTGTGCAAAGTTAGTTGGGTTGATTGATTGAAAACGATAGTGTGAACAGAGATGACTGTAACACACCGTGCTGTATCAAATATCATGACATGATAGCGGAAAAATGAAAAACAATCACTTGCAGTACATTTGCTTACAGTGAGGCTCCGCCAACAGAGACTATGTTATATAATACATGGGGAGTCACACCAAAATTATCTTTCTAATATCTTACAAAGCTCCATTCAAACACCAGGATAATTTCACTTATTCCAAGGAGTTATGCTGAGGAAAGGGACCATCAGTTCCCTCCATGTTTGCTTTCTGATATGGAAAATGAATTTTTCATGTCACCCAATCCACCCAATTTCTAAAATCCACATGGGTTCCATGGTGAGGCCATGCACAGTCAACAACAAATGATCTTTTCTGTTCACGAAGACAAAATCTGTCTCTGGGATGCGCCTGAATCGTTTGTCACCAGACATGAAATCCTCTTATGATGTCAGGCAACCCAGTGACCCACAGATGTGGACGTAAAAAAATGAGCTGCAAAATCACCGCGGCACATTCACTGTCTTCTTGATCGATGAAAGAGATATACACTCAAAACAGGAGGACTGCTGTCTTGTGGGTTGGAGTTGGGGGTTGATGTGCATCTCAGTGCGTGCAATGGCCATTTTCTCAGGTCTGCAGCACTCGCCGCTAGTCTTCACGCTACAGCTTAAAGACCTAAAATGAAACTAAAACAATAGAACTCACTATACTACGCAGTGCGTGTTTTCATGCCGGCCGTCATTTGCGCTATTCTGCTGACTGGCTCTTGACGCGGTGCCAGACAGATCCTGACGCTGAGATTAACAACTTAACTGCCTCTCTCTGGCCCTTCAGCCGCGTTACAGCCGCTCATACGCCCTGAAAAACATGTTGACTCCAATGCAACATTTACCCTGGCAGTTTCACAAGCCCGAGTTAAGTACTGTAATTTTCATTTTGTTTTGGGGCAAATGAGAGGTGATTATGAGAGTAGCTCATTTTGGGGGTCCTAGCAATATGGACCCATACATTGCCTGAATATTTGCTTGCCCTTTTGGTGAAGGTTCCGCAAAGAGATGTGGTGATAAGTTGAGCCGTGTGCGCTGCTCTCCTGCTCAATCAAAATGTAGCGATGAGAGATAGACTCCGTAGAGTGGAACCTGTTATGAATGAACTCCAGCAGGCCTAGATGAGCATTGAGAGAGCCTGTGTGCGAGTCTGTAGGTGTGCACGTGTATATACACACAGTGCATATGGATTTGTGTACACCAACTGAGCCTAATAGCCCTCTTGATGTCTGATGGAAACATTTCAGTCGCGCGCTGTGCTGCCACAGTCCAAGGTCAGGTATGTAAAGGTCTCAACCCCATCATTCTATCATGGCAATTACACATTTATTCGGCGCTATACATTCCCCTTGTCGGGCGACATTAAATATGATTTACAGCTTGGATTGCAGTAACGGGAGGACAGGAATCCCCGACAGTGTATCAGGTATATTTGTGTAAGGTCTTCCTCTTGTTACAAACATCTGTTGAGGAATATATTGTCCCGCCAAGGACACCACCACCTAACAAAGGTCAAAATCATTTCACTGTGCCTTTGGAGAGCTATTGAGTTTGCAGAGGCACCTGTTGAAGGAGTAGATGAAATTACATATTTCAGCTTCAGTCTGCCATCAAATGAAGTGTCACAAAGGTTTTGAGGTTTCACTGACAGTTCGTGCGCTGTGTGCGATTTGCACGGATCGCCATGCACATATCGACCGCAATCTTAGAGGGAATTAGAGGGTAACAGACCAAACTATCATAGTCTTGTACCCTCTTGGCCACAGTTAAACCCAGGACACTCAGCCATTCTACCGTTTGTTTGATTTTACATTTTTTTTTTTTTTTTTTATGATGACAGTAAATGGGAGGAAGGAAAAGAGAAATAATGCTGGACCTAGGCTGCTGTTCAGGGTTGCCTCTGCCAACTTCAGCATGTGCTCGGTCATGACCCCATTACACACACACACATACACACACACACACACACACACGGTATTAAGTCACATGTGTTCCGCAGAATGAAGCATGTAACGCAGATCTGAGGACGGCCCGTTTTCACTTTCATGTTTTCCAAATTTTCGGGCTTTGGCAGCTCGCTCGGCCCAATCACCCGTTCAACTGTAGTCCAATTGTTCTGGGTCTCAACTGGGCCCACATCCACGGCTTGACTCTCAGCGACCGGCTAACGTGTTTCTCTCCAGGTCTCCGGTTTCTCTGGCGATCCGAGTGCCTGTCGGGCTCCTCACACTCTGTTCCCATGTGCTCAGAGAGGCCCTGGGGGACCCTGGCTGAACTCTGGGGAGTCTCCGGAGACGGGGGCCGTCCAAAACCATGACAGCGACAGGAACCAACACAGGACCAAGGGGAATACTGCATATTTCAAAACCACTTCTTAGAGAGCTCCAAAAGATCCCATTAAAAAAAAAAAAAAAAACAAGGGAAAGAAAGAAAACCTAATTAGAAGTATTTGTATTTGTAAAACATGCATGGGAAATCTGATCTGATGAAATTAGTGCTTAGACAGCGGATGGTTGTTAAGCTACAGATCTCAAAACAAAGACGTCAGACGACTGAAAGAAATTCCTTGCCACTATACCCAACACCGTATACTTCTGGCAACTTCAGACACCAGCTGCTTAAATACAGGTGCCTAATCACTACCAATGGACAGCATCTGAATTAGACATGGATGAAACGTCAATGATCCTTATCCTCAAATGCTTTTTCTAGCGGTTTGGGCGACTCCCATCCCCAGCAGACTGCAGGTTTGATCCCTGAGTCAGCCATGCATCTCTCTACCCCCTCTGGTAGAATCCTTGTGTCTACCAGAGCGACATGCAGAGAGACGATTTCCTAATTCCACTGGAATACAACGACTCAATGCTCTGAATTCCCTCCACAGAAGGACTTTGTTTATCTGTCACTCTAGCATAGAAACATTTTCTCCTCGCTCGGCGCTCCGATTGTCACAACAATATGGCCTCTGTCTGCACGACCGGGTGGATCGTCCAGCAGCATTCCTATGCGCCGATCTCTCCGTGGGGAATATTTATTTATGGAAGCCGGGATATGAAGTCTCACCCAGAGCGGCAGGAAATGGACAGGATATTGAATTCAGGCAGATTATGTAACACTTGTTGCCGCCTCTCACAGGTAGCTAGCGTTACACAAGTTTTAATGCACACTCGGGCAGAAGACTTTGCCGGGGGGGGTTGGGGGGAGGGCACTTTATTTCAAGGCACGGCGATAAAGCACATATGGCTGAAAATTGGCAGGAACAGAAGCTGCCGCCGCTTCAGGAGAGCGCTGTGTGGGGGCGCACGGTGCTCTCAGCCAGCTCATGCTCAAGTGATGACATTTTATTTTGCAGCATTGGAGATGAATGAATGCTAACGTGTGCTTGGATGCTTTGGAAATGGACCCGTATTCTTAAGACAGGAAGACTCTTTTCTGAGAAATTAAGGACAGGGGGTCGTGGATGAAGGCTAGTTCTGTCCATGCTGGGCCATACGGTGTGATCACGGGTTGACAATACAGTGTGTGTCAGCGCGCCCAACTAACAGGAGTCAGGAGACCCTGTTTGGCCTCGGGCACTGAATGGTTATTAGGAGCTATTAGATACTACATCTGCCTCTATACCTGGGGGCTGCAGTGCTGGGCATGATGCTCGGAAAAACAAGCACACACACACACACACACACACACACACACACACACACACACACACACACACACACACACACACACACACACACACACACACACACACACACACACACAGACAGGGATGCATTCCACTCAGATGAACATGTACTCATGCGCCCTCTGTTCCGCTCACACACTCACGTTGAACATGCATACAACCATCCGTTCACACACACACACGCTGACCGAATCAGCATGCAGTTTTACTCTGTCTCCCTCATAAATACACACACACACACACACACACATACAGAGAAAGATACCCAACACCCGTGGCTGTTTGCTGACTGGGTGGCTGAGATCAGAGGTGCTGATATGGCCGGCTTATGTAAAGCCTGAAGGCCTCGACAAGATGTTCTAGTTAGTCATGGTACACAGAGCCGGCCATATTTAGACTAAATCCCTTACATCACTGCCAACCATTATCAGTGAGGAGTGCTACTGTCTAATAAACATACTAAAACCACTGAACTTGTGTGGATGATGCAAATGCAACTGAGGCGATGGATAAGAGCATCTTTTCCATTCATTCCAGTTGCATAATTGAGTGCATAGGGCAATTAAGGCTGAATGTTATGGTAAAAAAAAAAAAAAAAAAAGTATATAGTGAAATTATTTTGATTGATGATTCATGATTTTAGTGTGACTAAACATTTCTGCATCATAACTTTCATTTTCAATAATTATGATGTGATGTTTGCCTGGGTCTGTACCAGACAAACATGTTTTCTTTGGCGGGGGAGTATGATTTGTAGGCCGGGGCATCTCTGCAGCGACACCGTGTTTGATTTATAATGCGATTTTTGCACATATGTTACCGTTACTGAAAAACTATACCTCCTCTTGCACTTGATCATACTGCCATACTGCCAGTATTTCGAATCACCGTTCAGCACTAATGAGAATGCCATTCAAAGGTTTTCAACAGTTTGCATGATATAACTGAAGTGCTGCAACAGTCTCTGCATCATGGTGACTGTTTGAGCAGAATGTTTATTTATCACCATGCAACGAAGCTATTTTGGATATTGAATAGATCCTAACAGTGTATACAATTCCAACTGGCAGGAGGGTAATGGCTCGCAGTTTGTGCGTTGGACAGTTTGTTTTGCAGGTGAACAAAGTTGGTTTGTCCCTGCCCAGTGCACTCAGTGTCTCTCCAAGTGTTATCTAACCACAACAACTGGAACTGTTGCTGTGCCCGAGGAAAACAAGGGGACCAGTGTTTGGCGCTGACAGGAACGGCTGAGGGAAAACTCGGCCGTCCTCTGCTCTCCATTCAAATCACTGCGACGCCGTAACTCTGAGGAACACAGAGCACTACTGTGTGGCGCGCCTGTGTCGGAATTACCTGTAAGCGCACATTTCCCTCCATACGCGCCCGTATAGCTGTTCGTGTCTCTGTGTGTGTGTGTGTGTGTGCGTGTGCACGTGAGTACAGTAAGCGTGCGTGCCTGTCTGCGTACTGGCATTCACAGGGAGACACGCAGGTTATTATCCGACATCGCACGCCAGTTGTTTTTTTGCCATTCTCCATTA
Source organism: Myripristis murdjan (assembly GCF_902150065.1). Taxonomy (NCBI): domain Eukaryota; kingdom Metazoa; phylum Chordata; class Actinopteri; order Holocentriformes; family Holocentridae; genus Myripristis; species Myripristis murdjan. Next base: position 22,855,964 of record NC_044001.1, on the reverse strand, counting down.
CGCCGCCTCTGTCCATGAATGAAGGGTTTGTTTGGTTTCTCCTCCGGCTTTCCGCTGTGCCTTGTTACCCCGGTTTTGCTCTCCCTTTCCTGGCTCGGACACACGGCTGTTTTTTTTCACCTTAGCCTCACAAAGGAAATGATTTCTGACTAGGAGAGACGGGGGAGGAACGACAAACTAATATATCCTACCTCTGAACCTGGCTTCGTCGCGCACTGCAAACCCCCTCTGTTCCAATATGTCCAGGCTGCTGCCAAAACATTGTTTCCACTACCTTATATTAGGGTACAAAGAGTCCTCATAAATGTCTGTGGCCACTTCAATGAGATATTCAATATTGAAGTAACACTGAACTTCAGCCTTTTCATGTGGGCTCGCATGTGCAAATGCACATTATGCCAATAGCTCACTATCCTTTGATACCACACAACATATTCAAAAGGTCATACAGTTATCATAATGTATTAGATGTCTGATTGTATCTCCCTGTTTTATTGCTTTCAACCGTATTCCCTTTCACTGTAAACCCTTGTGGCACTCCAGCTTCCATCTTCGCCTTGACATCCCTCTAAACACATCAGGATTCCTCCACTCCCTCCTTTTTCCCAGCAACCCAATCCTTCTGGAGGGCCAGTTGTCTTTCGTACATGTACAAACTTTCACACATGCAGGTGCGCACACACTCACACGCACTAAAGCGGTGTGTGTTTCCTCCTTTTTCAAAAAGGTTGTCAGAGCCAATCACCTCAGCCCGGCCTGGCCCGCATGCCTTGGAGAGAGGAAGGAGGAGGTTGGACCCTCATCCCGCCTCCATCACAAAAGCCCCGGCCAAAAAGCAATTTAGCCAAACGATACAGGGGAGGGTTTATGACTATTTATTCAATTTGCTATCGTGGAGGAGATGGGGGGTGAATTCCTCTTTTTTTTTTTCTCTCTCTCTCTGAACAGAATGTCATTTACTGACGGATATTAGACCACAAACTGAGACGGAGTTGTTGCGGGGAGTTAGGCTGAATCGATAAAGAGCAAGAGGGATGTTTTGGCGAGAGCAAGGGGTGAAAGAGAGGGCTAACCAGAATGTTCTCGGGCTCTGATGGTATGTTGCCGACTCTGAAGCAGCACAAGGAAATTGCTTGTCCAGCACGAAGAAAGAGATTTGGAGATTGAGGTTCCTTAAGCATTCCCGCAATGTTTGTGTCTGCCTATGCACCGTTGCTGCTTGTGTGTGTGCACATGAACGTAGAAAATAATAGACTGAGCCAGCAGAAAATATTATGCAGTATGTGTTTTTGAGTAATGTGCACGTACGGTGAGTATTTGTTTATGTCACTGTAGCTGGAAAGCGGGATAGCTTTGCGGCTGGGTCGATTCAAAATGGGTTCTGGTTGGCGGCTGCCCTTCCATAACATTCATCGCTGACAGTTTTGCTCTAAACTGTGGGTTCCAGCGGCCGGTCAACTGGGGTTCAGCCAGAGACGGAAGCTGAGGTGCAGTAAAGTGCAGCAGCGTCCCACTCACCTTCTTCTTGCTGCAGTAGATCTGCCATTTCTTCTCGTCGGGCAGAGCGAACATGGCCTCCCTGTTCTTGTCTGTCAGGTCCAGTTCATCCTGCAACAGCAGAGGAGGACAATTTATCTATCTTCTCACACATCATTCATTTTTGTGCAGAGTCCATTAAATCCTGGATTAGATATCTTTTAGGACTATCAGTTCTAAAATCTCATCTATTTACTGTAATGCAGCCTTTAAACCAGGAAAAGACAACATTTATGCCATATTAGGATACACAAATGATATAATGCACTTACACTGCCCTGCCCAACTTGATATTCTGGCAAAAACAGAAATTTCTTTTATGCATCAGCAAACAAGATCAAATGAGAGACAGTTTCCAAATAGAACTGGAAGTAATGACTGGGAAGGACAAAATTCCCATCTTTTGTGTGCTAATGTGGAAAGTTGCTGTGACAGGTGAACAGATATCAAAGAGATCACAGCATCCATCAAAACACAATCCCCGTTGTTACCCCTAGTAACTATCCACAACGTAACATTTTAGCAGTGGCTGCAGATGACTGGGAGAATACAGTCTGCGCTGCGGCGTTTGATCATCTGCCCAACCTTCCCATTGTCTGACTGAGAAGGCAAACCGGTCTCCACAGACTGCAGAAGAGTTTTTAGTATTCACCCTGCTGCTCTGCTCAATTCTACAGCTTGGTACAAGGAGCCTCCCAGAGCTTTTGAAATGCATATGAGCCCAGGAAATGAGTCTCTGTGTGCCAAGGAGGAAAAGTAAAGTCTTGCAAAAAAAAAAAAAAAAAAAAAAAAAAAAAAAAAAGGATCTCCTGGACAGGAGAAGAAAGAGAGATGGATAAATGGGGGTTGAGGGGCAGAAGGAGAGAGCTGGGAGAAGGAGATGAGGTATGTGAAGGGCACGGAGGGAGAAAGAGAGAGAGATGCACTGATAAAAGAGGGAGAGAAAGGGGCTATGGGGCGTTGGAGAGGAATAGGACAAAAAAAAAAAATACAGAGGAGAGGATGAGATGCTTTAGCACCAGAGCTTTGTGCTCAAGCTCAAACTAATCTCATCATAATGGTTTTGCTACCATGACGTCAACCGGCGCTGCTGGGCCCCCGGGGCCCCCCAGAGTCAAGATGGCCACCGGTGCCAAAGGCGGGGCCCCTTAAAGCTGGCCGGTAGTTTCACAGGGTTTGTTTTCATCCCATTCAACTGGGGTGAGGGATAGGGAAGGGGAGGGAAGGGGGGTGGGGGGGTGGGGGGGGTGCATTCCAAGTATCCGACACTCGTAGGAATGACATCATCCTCACCCAGGCCTTTCAATGGGATAACCAGCAGCAGCATTATTATAGACTCGGAAAAAAGGAAAAAATCCAAAGGGTGAGAACTTGAGGGGATCTCCCATGCACACACACACACACACACACACACACACACAAAAACACACAAAAACACCTCATCCCGTGCCAGAGAATATGACTAGTTGCAGAATCATGGATATAAACATCTTTAATCTCAGCACCTGAGGTTCTGTGGTTGCTTTGGGGCTGACATGACAAAACAACAGATGGGACGATATAAAAATTGCAAAAATCAGCGTCGTTCCAGGAGATGTTAGATGGTGGAACTGTAACTGTAACACATTCATCCTTCCATCTATCGCAGTGATCTGTGCACCGCGGAAGGCTTAGAAAGATCCAGCACAAATTGACTTTTTTTTTTTTTTTATTCCCAAGACATGTATTGCAAATATACATGACTCACTGTGTAAACAGAACAGTTTCAGAGTTGCTAGAGAGTTTGTTTTGGATTACCATAGACTTCAAGTTTTTATGCTAAGCCAACACAAAATGCTACCCATAGGAATTGAGGTCAGGTGCAGAGGTCAAACTGGTATTGAACATTTGGTCACAGTCTGGGTCAGTTAGCCAGAGAAAGATGAAGAAGAAGAATTGACTGCTTGATGGTAGACAGCATGTACTGCAAAACTGACTTGTTTTGCGAGAGCTAATAAAAAATAATTATCCTGATGTGGTGTAACCAGCTGTTGCATTTTTTTTTTTTTTTGGTCAAACTGGTAATCAGTCCATACCGATCCAACACAATGAGAGAGCGCTGCTCTTGTTTGTGACCCCGCGCATTCTTAACTACAGTTATAAAGCATCAAACTGGCCATCTGGTGCAAGAGCTTAGCATCGAGCCTCTGACTCTATCCTTCAAACTGTTACAGATTTCAGCTTTGGCTTTGGGACCGTGATCCCACCCCACCCCGTACCCAGGCCTCACCCCGCCCCCGCCCCCCAGCGACACTTCAGACATGGAGGCCGAGAAGCCAGCTAAGTCTCTGGCCCGCTGCCTGGTCGCTGGGTCAAAGCCCTGCTGTCCAAGCCGCTGCTGTTTGGAGGAGCTGATACAAGGAGCTGGGGGTGAGAGGCGGGGGGGATCAGTGAGAAAAGGACCCCTGGATTCAGACCAGATGGGAGCTGAGCCCGGCAGCTGATCTCTCTGCGCTCTCTCTCTCTCTCTGTCTCTTCCCCCCATCACGACTCCTCAGGCCTCCCGATTTAAGACCCCCTCATCTGGAGAGGAAGAGCAGTTATGTGAGAACAGGGGCTGTGTTAGCGATGAAAATGGAGGCTGAGCGTGTGCGGCATGGTGCAAGTTTAGGGGAACAGGTAAGCCGCCTCCACGATGATTTTGGAGGAAATCCCATTTAGGAAGGGGTAAGGTTACATAAGGCTTTTACATAAGACTTAGACGCATGAATAGTAATAAAGAAGTGGCAGAGAGTGGCGGAGCGAATGCAATCGAAGATTTCAAAAAGGGGGCCTGCATCTTTCATTTAGTTAATGCCAGGTTGGAGTGGTATTTTTTGTAGGTGAATCAAAGACAGAGGCAGGAGGGCTGAGCTTGAGGACAAGGACATCAAGTGGGGGAAGGAATGTTCAGGTCATGCCAGACTTTTCACTTTCCAGTTATGTAATATCCCACCTTCCTCCTCCACCCACTCCTCCTCTTGATATGCCCCCTGTCCACATTCGCCAGCATGCTCCAGTTGGGAATTCACATAAACCAAAGCTAATATTGTTACACCTGCTGCTCCAGAAGGGGGGGGAAAAAAAAAATCATACCGTAGCCCTTCTGAACCCCTTCTTTCATATTTCCACCAGAAATGCCTTTCGAATAATGTTACAAATTAAAAAAGGGTGTCGGAGGTTGTGAGCTTTGACTGCGATGTCCGCTGCAGACTGACTGACTTACTGGCCTGTCATTCAATTTCCTGTTTCTCGTGACGGGGGGACGTTCTCAAGTGTCTGAGATGATACGGCAGATATTGGAGAGAGAAACTTAAAACACCCTTCTTCAAAAAAAAAAAAAAAAAAAAAAAAAAAAGTGTGCCTATAGCCTACAGTATCCATTTTAAGAAAAAGGCCATTCGACATTATGCTTCAAAAACACTCACTGCTTCCAAAATATGTGATTTCATCCTGAAAATTATGAATAAATGCCGGCGTTTTTCTTTATCAGGGTGGCTCTTTTCTTGCAGCGTTTGGCTCAAATGGTGTATGATGTGACTCCAGTGAGAATCCCATTGATATGAGCTTATAAAATATTGCGCATTTGCAACCAACCATAGCATACACGGTCACAAAACTGTATCACCGCGCCAACGCATTACTCAGACGAGGCAGTTCTACTAGTGAAGACTGAAAATGTTTATCTAGACCTAGATCTAGAACGAGTGAAAAGGAAGGGAGCAGGACGGGTCCAAATGGAGAAAAGGGGGGAAACTCTTATCAGCAGTGTGGGAAAAAGACGAAATACCTGCTACTGTTGTTTAGACTACGCACCCATTCCAGAAGCTGAGTGAAAAATGACTAAATTAAAGAGATGGGAGTGCAGGAGGGAGAGAAAAAAATGAAGGGGGGGGGTATACAATGAGGTGGAGAGGCGAGGGAAGCTGGGCAGAGTGGTTTCTGCATGTGTGTGTGTGTGCATTTAAGATAAGGGTGGAAGCAAGGCAAAGTGCAGCAGATATGTGACATAAAGGAAGAAAGACGGGTGGGTGAGTGAGGGGGTGTGAGGAGCCGGGTGAGGGGTTGGGCGTTTTAATGTCTTTTGTGCGAAGTGATTTGAGGGTGTGTATGAGGTGCCACCTAGATTGTGTGTGTGGTCCAAGAATGACATGATGTCTGCTGTGTGTGTGTGTGTGTGTGTGTATCAAGTGGTACTGGCTGAACTTAAATGTCTCGGGATCAGAGATTTTCCCCACAACCACACACACACACATACACACACACACACACACACACACACACACACACACACAAACCACTTTCAGGGTGGGACAGGAAGGCAGAGGAAAGACAGGCAAGATGGCAGGAAGTCATATGAGGCCTCGAGGGAATGTACAGGAAGCTGTAGCCGCCATTAGTGACCCATTGAGACTCTGTGGCTGTGTGTGTGTGTGTGTGTGTGTGTGTGTGTTACAACTCCCAGCTCGTCTTGTAGATCCTCACACAAGGCAAACACTGATCCCGAGTCATTTACCGCAACCAAGGAAGTGTCAAGAGAACAACTTCTTCCTATTAAGGCTTGGCAAAAATCGATTTAGCGGCATCCCCTCCCTTTGCAAGGCGTGACACCACACTGGCCGCGCAACCATTTTGCAGCATTCAGATGAGTCACAATATCCCCTTTTTTTTTTTTTTGATGAGTCATAGTAGCTCGTAGACGCTAGCCTAGCTCGTCTCCCCTCGGCCAAACAAGCCTCCACTGAGCTAAAGCTAAGGTTGGCTCAGGACAGCTGGGGAGGAAGAGAAATTGAGGAATGGGAAGCCAACTAGACAGACAAATGCCAGGGAAAGAGAAAGGGAAACGGAGAGGGAAAGACAAGAGAGGAGGGTGCATCCCAGGGTGTACACAGGGGAGGAAACTCGCTCCCAAAGGCTTGGAGGGTGGAGAACGTTTCCATTCTCCCTCGTTACGCAACGCATTTTTGATTCGAGCCCGGCCCGAGAGCCCAATGCATTATGCTGGAGGGAAAAATTAGGAGGGGATGTGCTTCGAGGAGTCTGGTTTTCTTGGAAACTTTGCGAATTGCGCAGGCCACAAACGCGAGAGGCTAATTATACCGGCATTGCTTTGAGAATTCACGCAACGCTAAAAACAGTCGCCGAGAGTCATACACGGCGGACGCTTGTGAACGGTTGTGCTGCAAAGAGGGAGCGCGCTACGACACTGGACAGCTGGATGACTGCCCAGAACCAGGGAATTAACTGTCCCAAATTGTGAGACAGAGAAAGACCGAAAGAATGAGGCACCCAGATAGGGAGAGAGAGAGAGAAAAGGGACAGACAAAGCAGATTGAAAAAAAGAGGGCAGAGCACAGCAAAACAGAGGGAATGACAGAAAGAACACAGACTAATCTGATGTCTGCCAGTAGGCCAACATCTGCCAGATGTTGGCCTACTGGACTAGACCTGATGCTGTCGTGCCAACTTGGCCAGAATATATACAGTATAGTACAATATAGCCCCTTTTTATGTCATCCCACAACATGTCAGTGTCTCTCCAACCATTATGGATTTGAGAAAGCATCTCCAATTATCTTTTCAACAGAATTAATTTACATTACTTCCACAAGAAGTAATCTCATAACATCTAACTACACTATTCCGACAGTCCCCGACATGTTCTCACACATAGAAACAGTGATTATCAGGCATATCTACAAGTAGTGGATCTATTTGCAGCCTGCATGTAAACGATGACACATGCAGATGTTGACTCAAACTTGGCATCTTCCTCTCTGCATAGCTACCCCCTAAACGGAGCCGTTTTTATTCAATGCCATTCCGCGGCACATTTTCAAATTGTACCCTCGGGGTGCTTCCAAATGTTGTGCCGCTTCCAGTCCCTGCTGCAGCATTTCCTCCACTGTTTTCCCCCAGACTCTCGCTTTCTGTGCCATATTACTCTGCACTGCTCATTGGCAGTGCCTGGGTGCCCTAGACACATGGTGGTCATATGCAGACAACGGACTTCCCCACAGTAAATTTGACATGTTCACTGCCATCGGCTGAAACTTGAGAGGTGTCAGTCTGCTCGTCCCCAAACAACCTCACACTTGGACTGTTTACCGACCTGTCACCAGCGAGAGAAGCACCCAAGCACCAAAATGATTGAGGTGAGCCTCTTTTCAATTACCCAAATGTGAGAGCAATTTCACATTTGATGATAAAATGTTATCACTCGGGAGGGAATTGCCCCTGATAAACAAAAATAAAGCTGTCAATGCCACGGAGATGGTGCCAGATCTCGCATGTGGCCCATATATCATCTATGCGTGCGAGTGTTGAAACTTTACTGGTGGAAGGAAACTGTTTAAAAAAATGCACCCAGATCCAGAGAAAAGAGCGCAGCAGAGCACTGCAGCACATTCGCTATCAGGGAAAGTCTGGGGCCGTGCAGCCGCAACTGTGTATTTTGATTGGTGCGATCCATTAGCTTCTCTGATGTGGTCTCTGCTCAGTGTGTCCAAATCAGTGGCGATTGCTTCCAGGTTCATTTGCATGGCTTTGTAGAGTTTGTTATCGGCACAGGAGGCTTTCATATGGACTGTGTGCGGGGGTTCATGGCAGACCGTGGAATGGATTTTTTTCTTTCAGAGTTTTGTCGCAAGGGGTTGTGATAGGATGAGTTGGCTGAGAGTCAATGTTTACAGAAGGGAAGCAGGGCTGACCACGGTTTGCGCTTTATTTCCTCCATAAGATATGAGATTTTTGAGCTTTTCATTTTATATATTTATTCTACTCTCAGTTTCTCTTTTGCATCAACAACAGCAAAGTAATTGAATATTCTGACACCATGACTTAGTGCTGAGCCTTTGGGACTTGCTGTGGGCCAAAACATCCATGATGGGAGGTGTCCACTTGATAACCCCAAAGTGAAACCTGCTCTCAACCTTTCCAATATCCAAGCCAGGCTTCCCCACGTGTGACCTCCCAAAATAGCACAAGGCAGATATGTCCCATCATGTGGTATCATTTGATGTCCTGAGCATCGGCCATTACTGTTCTCCATATGATATTGTTAGGGGAAACCTCTTTTTGTGTGTCTTTTCTGTCTAAACGTTTAGCTGTGGATCTGAGCGAGCACGGCGCAGCCTCAAGACTCAGCGGAGGACCCCGTTATGGAGGTGAAGACACGTGGAGGTGGGCTACTCCTCCATTTGGCCCAGATCTGTCACTCCCACTCCAGAGGCTCCACTGAGTCTCATTCTCCTCCTCAGAAAAGGCTTTCATAACAATAATCCCTGGTTCCCGTTGCCACAGAAACACACTATGTTATGTTATTCTCCTCTTTCTTTACCCGTCCCGTGCCTTTAGCACAGACTCTCGCCTCCCTACATCGTCTCTCGGTGTCAGAGGTACAACCGGCGCGTCCAGACTATGTGACTACTGGAGGTCCAGTCGAACAGATTCTTGGACGAGCGGTCAAACATGTCAGCATGCTGGCTGAGGGATCAGTAAAACAGATGTGGAGGACATCAGCTCACCGATGGCTTGGCCAGATGACTAAAACCTAGGCGGAGACAGTTGGTATATCAGTTTTTTAATCAAAGCATACATGAGTAAAACTGTCACCGGCTGAGTGATCAGTTAACTGGATCCTTCACTGAGTGTGTCATTTTCCCTAGCGCTAGATTTTCACTTTCAAGTGTTAAGCTGGAGTCTACAACTTGGAAACAAACTCACTGCTGGGAAGTTGCAGCAAAGCGCATAAAGCCCAGCAGACATTACCCAGAAGACCAAACATCTGAACCTGTGTACCAGACCATCAGATGTGAGCCATCCAATAACCATCTTGAGAAAAATCTATTCGCAACATGTGGACGAGGCCTAGTTCCAATCAGAAAACGCCAAATCCTCTCTTTGCCCGGACTCAAAGAGCGACATGTTAAGAGGTTTAGAAATCAGGGAAAGATCCTTCTGCTCTGCTTCTTCCCCAGCCTCTGCGTCTGTGTCAGCTTCATCTTAAGCTCAGATATTTACCCTAAATAAGCTGCGGGTCATTCAGTCTTCTCAACCGTGAGGGCTGCCGTGATTTTGCTAAGTGCTCCCATCTGCGAGGCATGTTTTTGTTTTATCCCGGCGACATACATCCTCGCTCGTGTTCGTGTAACCTTTTTATATGTAACAACCTGCATCATGTAAACATTTTCCAGGCCACAAAGGCCATCAAATGTGTCAAATAGCAACCCAGTGGTCCTTCTAAACGAGGCTTTAGCCAGCATACTGGTCAAAGGGCATCATTTCATTCCAGGCTAGAGATACTTATTTGGGCAATCAGTGTCTTGATTACTATTATTCTAACTTTTAGTTTTCCCTAATCAAGCCGGTAAGTGTAGTGGAGCTACTGGAGTTTAATGGTCTGTGCACTGCTAGTGATTATAAAGAACCCTAGACAGTGAATTTAAGGTCAATTCAGGCCAATTAGCTGGAAAAATGGGGAAAAAAACTCAACCACTGGGAAAACATCTGCCCTGATAACAATGAAAAATTTCCTATCACAAATGGAATTTCACTTAATCCCATAAATTGATTGTGACAGTTGGACGAGTGATATATCCTGCAGGCGGTGAAGTTTAACATTCCCAAGAGCAGACAGTGCCAGAGACAGTGCTGTAGCCATGCTGGACATACTGTAGGGATGGACGGAGAGAAAGAGAGGAAGTCAGAGGCTGGGGGAGAATGATAGAGGCTGAGGGCTGAGGGATGGAGACAGACAGGACAGCACCAGACTGAAAGACAGGAAGTCAGACAAACAGAGAAGCAGAAACAGCAAAGCCCTGTTCTTCCAGCAAAGCCATAGCCGGTTCGCACTGCCAGCTGAAACCCATAACAGTCTCGTCCATCCTGACAGCTGTGCCCCTGAGCCCTCTCCACATCGTGGGCCCACGCCAGCACGGCCATGCCAGTCTGGCACTGGTGCAGGCCCACAGCCCGCGCCAGCAAGCATGGCCCGGGCACGAGATGGGTTGAGCAGGGCAAGGGTGGGGCTGTGTGCGGTGGAAAGGGTGGCTGGCTGGCTGATTGGGATGGGAGGGAGGGGGGGGCTCAGCTCATCCAACCATCAAGACACCCTCCGCAGGACCCGATCTCTTCCAATTCCTCTCACTAATCCCATTTGGGGCCAGGATAATAAACGACATGCAAAAGACTCCGGCTGCTCCCCATTAGGAAAAAGGAAAATTACAGGATTTATATTGTACCACTGCATTGTTCTGAGCAAACTCATTTCATACATTTCATGCAGTATTTCTGCATGGTGACTTGCTTTGGAAAATTGGTCCCTTGTGTGGCATGCGTAACGGCACAGAATTAGTAACATTCAAGTTGAACAGGTTCATACTTGCTTACAATTTACGGGTAGCAACAAGCAGATGTGTGAGCCATCTTGCTACTATTTACACACTGATTTACTATCGTGAGAAGGTGTTGATAGAAGTACCAATTTTGCAGAAATTTGGTATTTTTTACTGTGCAAATGGATACAACGCCAATGTATTCACTCATTTTGGAAACACAAGACCCTGAATTATTGAGTGCTATTGAAATTAAAGCTAATGGGCTGTTGGCTAAGAACATAATGGCAACATAATCCCAAGTTATACATCATGTGATCCATAGTCAGCTCAACTAAATGTCATTTAAATATCTGTGCTTTATCTCTCAAAAAGCCTGGGTACTTTTTGGCTAGGCCCAAGTTTTAGACCAAGCGATAAACAAATTGTTACATATTTAAATCATGCATAAACAGCTGTTCATATCAAGCAAATGCACTGGAGATGTTCAAACGTACTGTGTGCAAGGCAGTGCTATCGATGCATTCAAAGACACAGTCTGTTAAACATTTACTTCATTTTAGCCTCAACATCAAAAGCCATTTATACCTCTTTATATTTAATTAACGTTAAATAGCTCAGTGGGTATGTGAGCAAACGTGGTCCTTATTATAGAGGCAATGAGAAAAAAAAAAAAACACACACAAATTGCCTACTTGATCAATGAGTTCTATCTGGCTCTAGTGCTGAAAAACTGAGGAGGTGTTGCTTCTAAGCAGTAGTGCCTTGCTCCTCACAGAGCAACTGCACAGAATCAGAGCTGAAAGCTATGAGGTGAGCTGGACTCAACTTAAGCCCAAAACGCTATACTCATCACTGTCAGTTCAGCATACCCTAACCAATCAAAATTGTCAAAATCTAACAGAGGTGTACCTCAAGTTCAATGTCATGAGCCACTTGTTCGCTAGTAACCAGATGGAACAATACGCAACGTCCATTGAAACTTGCAGTCCCATGTTTATGCTTTCATAATCACCATGTAATTGCCACCTAAACCCAAAGTTCATAAAAGTCTCCCATTACCACATAAGCAGCCAAAGGGTGGTTTATGTTAAGACCTATGCACGAGTCCAGACATAACTGATTAGACTCATTAAGGGAACGCTTGCCTGGCTCCACGTTGTCAGAAAATACACGACTTGCCGCCTCGAGCAATGAGATTTCACTAACCCTACATCGTGTCTCTGCGATATGTCTACTCACCACCAGCTCAGAGAAGCGTGCGTGCAGCTCTTCGGCCGGGGGCATGGGGGCGCTGAACTCCAGCAGCTGCAGCGGCACGCTGTCCTTCAGGTTGATCTCCGGGGGCTCGCTGCTGCCGAAGCAGCATAAGAAGCCCAGGCCCGGCCGCGTCCTCTTCCTGGGGGGCATGGCGTCTGTGGTGGCACTGGTGGCAGTGGTGGTGCTGGGCCAGGAGGGTGGAGGGGGGGGCAAGGGGCAGGGGGGGGAGTGGAGAGGACGACGAGGCTGCTATCTAGGGGGCATGATCTGGAAGAGACGAGAGAGAGAGGGGGAAATGGTTACAAAGAAGATCCATCCAAGCTGGTGCAACAGGTGGTCTTTGTGTTTTTTGTGATGTCAGTAAGGCCAATTTTGTAATGCAATCCATGTTAACGGCACAGTATTGAATGTAATAATCTACAATAATTTCACATAAAATCAAGCCATGGCCAGTTTATGACAGCTTGTACGTTTGCTGATCTCAACACCATCTTCACCACTTAGAAAGTGATGTGCTTTACATTTCTGGTTTGTTTGGACCTGCAGAAACTCAAACTTCACCAACACAATATTCAAGGAAAAAGATGTCACACCCACTGGACACACTGTTTGATGAACAACTGGGAAGTATAGTGCAAAAAAGAGCAACTTTAAGCCATTCTATAAAATGTCCCAACAGCAGCATGTGTAAGACTTCCTTCCAAAGGCCTGTACTTCCTTGTAAGCTTTCTTCACTCCCTTCAGGACGTCAATACGAACATGTGCCTGGTTGTTGTGGATGCTGGTGTGGCAGGGCAACAGGGCACAGGCACAGCAGGGGCTGGCATCATACCCTCACCCTGGCATCGGCTGCTCTGAGGCCTTCACAAAGAAACCTCTTGTCTGTGAGGTACAATGGTGCCTGTGCAGTGTGTATTGTTTGGGTAGACTTGCACTGAGAGCTGCCCCAGTGCTGCACTCACTCCTTCAATGAAGCGGCACTAAACACAGTATGTGTGTGTGTGTGTGTGTGTGTGTGTGTAAGTATGGACAGTAGTGAATGACACCCACTACAACAGGAGCAAAGGACTGAATGGGCCAAGACACCCTGGAGGATTTCCTCAATGCTGAGAAAGGGATATGGGTGGTCTCTACTGTATGAATAATACTCTTAACACTATATTATGTCCTTTCAGACACGCACATGTACCCAGTGTGGGCACACACCCACAGCCACAGTTTCCAAAAGTCGTCTTCTCAGGAACAATTTACTGCATTTGTGAATGAATGGCCCCTATGCCGGCATAAATGCATTATGCAAATAGCACGGGCACCCGAACCCAGCCAAAACATTTGAGCAAGAAATCAATTATGAAGCTATTTATGTAAACTGCCATGAAAAATCCAAGAAACTGCCAAGAAGTACAAAGAACTAAAACTGGCTAAAGTTCATTATTTAAAAAAAAAAAAAAAAAAAAAAGACTCTAGCCTATAATCTAATCTCAAATTTTAAGTCAACATTTAACTGATGAAAGCACATATCCAGCTTACCTTGCAAAAAGCCAAGCAGAAATGAGACCTTTGCACCCATTTTAATACGGCGGTGAAAGTTTAGGATTTCATTTTCAAACGAGAGGCCACAATCTACTACATCTCGACTGAGCACGACTCTCACACGTTGGTTCAGCGTAGGAGTTCTCACTGCGCCGTCTAAAAATAGACGGATGGTAAATTCTTTATGAATGCGCTGGGCCCTCGACAGAAGCTTCAAGGGAGGGGGGGGGGAATGAAAAGAGAAAACACCATATTTCCATTTTGCCTTTTCATCTTTTTGCTCATTTGCTTTTTCCGCCTCGCTGAAGCCGCCGTCCCTCTAAGGGCAGAGTGGAGCTGTATGTCTAGCGGAAATGAACTTAAGGCTACTTTACTTTAAATGGAAAGCAACCAGAGTTTTTTTTTTTTCCCTCCCTCCTTGGCTTGTTGAACTTGAAAATGCTTGTACAAGCACAAGTAGGCGTCTGCTTCTGCACAATATTTCAATACAGTGTTTTAAATAATACAGTATGATCATGCTCAAATGTGTTGACTGTTTGCAGGTTATTGCATCAGTGTGCTGTATGACAATTATAGCACGGGTGGCATTTTGTTTGTGTATGTGTGTGCTCGCATTTGATCCTGCACCTGTGTGTGTGTGTGTGTTAACAGTACAAATACAAACTGCTGTGACAATCAAGGTGACAATCCTCGAACGCTGGCACAGAGGGTGTGACAGCGTCCCATAATCTCTACGGAAACAACCCGGCAGGTCTCATCTGTGCCAGCAGTCGTGACATTGCACCAAAGTCGCAGTCAAAAAATAAAGCAAGCCAACCTTCCGAAAGCCATATTTTCCAGCAGAAACACAGCACTAATAATATAAGACAACTGTCAAATGTGCCTAGGGGGTTTTGCCCTCAACAAGTTGCAGTTGCTGCTTTCCTTTATATGAAACCAGATGTGGCTGTAAGCAACACTGTATAGACATACAGGCGTAGATAAGTATTCAAACATTCTTTGGCTGGTATGGCTTGTCTTGTTGCCCTACAAATGTGGTGAGTCAGTGGAAACAAAGAGGCACTAGAGGGCTGACAGCATCAAAAAAAAAAAAGAGCTAACTTATGGGAGGTAAATCATAATTTTTTTTCCACAATATTCTTACACTTGAATAGGTTCTGTGTTGGTGGTATCTGGTTACTTACTAGCCTCAGTTTTTCATCGTTTTTATTACGACAAGATAAAGTATGAGCCCTTGCCAAATCTTTATGGTGGTACGTCAGTTATTGCTGCACTGGACAGCTGGTGAAGCCCGACGGAAAAGAGGCCACTCTACAGGGGTTTGAATCCATTCAGCAAAAACGCATCCCAAACCTCCTGTCCCGTGTGAGTGTGTGTGCGTGTGTGTGAGTGTTTCTATCTCCACTCTCCCACAGAGCCCCACGTGCGGCCAGTCCTCACTCAACACCAGTCCTGCTGGCCGGCTTCCAGCCAATGCCCAAGGAAAGTAGGCCAGGGATCCAAACACACTCACACACACACACACACACACACACACACATTATACTGTATTCATACAGTGCACTTCTCAGCTGTAGCCTTGCAAGGAAGGAAGGACACTCTCTTTTTCACACGCAGGCACATACACTAGAGATCATCATTAATTTCTAATTAAGTCCACCTTATTACTCTAGGAGTGGTGGACCAGCACTGCACACACACACACACACACACACACACACACACACACACACACACACACACACACACACACACAGACACACAGACACCATCCAAATTGATGGCTTCCGTCACCATATGCCCCCTCAGCCTCCCTCTTATCATCCAGCCTTTCACTTCATCCCTCTCTCCCTCCCCTCTCTAGGTTGCTGTCATCTCCCATTATTTCTGTCACTTCCCTCTTTAGGGGTGAACAGGCTGACATTTCTCTCCGCCGCCGCCTCCTTCTGTCAATAGCATCTGTCATTTCTCCTCGCCGCGTCTCCCTCCTAACTCATCTCCTCCGACCATTTTCTCATTTCTCATTTCGTGTTTCTGCTCCTTCCGCCTCCTTTCTCCCTCGTGTTTTACTCTGTCTCATTCAGCTGGATCTGTTCTCGTCGCTTCCCTGTGCATGCTGCATGGGCTCTCTGTTTCCATCTTCAACGCCCCCTCCCCATTCCTTCTCTTCCATCTTTTTCGTGTCAGTAACTTGTGACACATCCGACACTCATGACTCGGCGAAGTGGGGCACAAATGCATGTACAGTGCCATTTAAAGTCACAGGGGAAGGAGGGCTATGGTAAAGCGCTGAACTAGTGAAAGACTCTAGATCTCTGTAGGCTACTGCTAATTAAAACAAGCTGTGTGTCTGTGTGTGTGTGTCTGTGTGTGTGTGTGTGTGTGTGTGTACTGGGTATGCCAGAGAGGGAGAATGCAGGAAGAGGATTTGTCATTGCTAACTGCTCACCATGACAGAAATCGAGTTCTGTACACACACACACATACAACACACATACACACGCGTGCCTATAGCAGCATGAAAACACATCCAGACACACTTTGACGAATTCCCTGCTCGCATGGCGCTGGAACACACACACTGTACCGCTTCATGTGGTGTAACACTCATCAGCACATGCATAGCTTCTAACACCCCCCCCCACACACACACACAAACACACACCACTGTCCTGGCACACACACACCCTCACATGTTTCAGATGCACCGACACACCCACTCAAGATTCAGATCTAAACATGCACATGTGCATGCACACACACGCGCACACACACACACACACACACAGCACTTGCATACTTACACTCCCTCAGCCCTGAAGCAGAGAGGAGCCTGCTGGCTGCTCTATGTTTGATGGGTCTGGAGAGCAGCCGAGCACAGAGAGAGACAGAGAGAGAGAGAGAAAGAGAGAGAGAGAGAGAGAAAGAGAAAGAGAGAGAGATGAGAAGGAGAACAGGGAGGGAGGGAGGCATAGAGGGAGATGCTGCTGCCACTCCTCATTCAGCCCACTACCTCATCGCCTCATCCCCAGAGCAGGGAAGTAGGTCAGTGGAGGAGGAGGAGGAGGAGGAGGAGGAGGGGGCGTCAGTGAGGAGAGATGGGCTGCTGCTGGTGTGCGTTTGTGTGTGTGTGTGTGTGTGTGTGTGTGTGTGTGAGTGTGAGAAAGAGACAGAAAAAGACTTGTATATCTATGCAGAGATCAGTCTCTCAAACATCTGGGCCTGCATAATTTCCATTCTCTCTCCCCCCCGACACATCTGTCACACAACACAATGCTTTTTTTTTGGGATCGAATACACACACAGAGATCAAACTCGCTCTCCTTCGTTCTTCATGAACACACACACACACACACACACACACACACACGCAAAAAGAGACTGCATCACTCATCCAGTGTCTCTCGCTTCCTATCCTTTTTCTCGGCGCACTTTTATCTCTCATTTTTTCCCTGCTACCACTGCAGGGTGCAACCACGTAAAATGTGTGCTGCACATTCTCTTCTCCCTCGTCCGTCTCCCATCCCTCCTCCACGCCCAGCTACCTCTACTTGCCCTGTGCTGTGCCCGCGATGAAAGGCAAGTGCCCTTCTTCCTTTCCTTCTCGGATGGATGAATGGATTCAGGAAAAATGGACTCCTGTTTCACATGCCTGAATGAAGCAGGACACCATGGGAGGAAAGATGCAAGAGAGGGTAGACAAGAAGAGGGGAATGGTAATGGTAAAAAAAAAAAAAAAAACACACACACACAAAGTGGCAGTGAAAGCATTGAAAACAAATAACATGACAAGGGGTGAGGGCAAAATAAAGGAGAGTGAGATGATTTTTAAAGAGCCATTGAATAAAAGATCAGAGGCAAGCCTGCAGCGCACATTTTTTGCATACACATTGTTTCTGGGTCCCACAAATGAGGACCATTCCTCCGGGGTGCTGGGCCGGGGAGGAGGGTACAGGCGGGCTTACGTAAGCACCGAGCACCAGGGATGGCGGAGCAGTGCCACGCTGGCACAGACAGAGGCAAGATGTCCCATGCAACGCAGATTAAGTGTTTGGCATTGGTTTGGTATGGTGTTGGCATAGAACGTCTAAAGGTGTGATGTTGTGTGTTGGATGTTAAAAGGATAGAATGTTACATGAATGGCAGTCAACAGGGTCAGCTAATGGAGATCAACGACAAAATGCAACAATACTGTACTTCAGTGCTCACTACTATACCTTGGAACTATTTGCAGTATTCCACTGTATTACTGCACACTGGAGCCTGTTTACGTATCACTCCGCATATCAGTTCTGCTGCTTCAAGAGTTGCGTAGTAGTACGCTGGCATTATTGGATGAACAAAATAGTTCCTTTTTAAATCACTGACCGCCCGAGCTCGTATACTTTAACATCCAGTGTATACTTAAGTGATGTCACCTGACAGGATTTCAGGGTATTGAAGGCCAAATTTTTTAAAAACATTTAACTATTGCAAATTTCAAGTTGCCTTATGCAGTTTTAATGGTGCATACAACTGTTTTTATCGAGGTCTTCATGTTTTTGTGTCAGCACGCGTGGGCAGAGGAACAGAGTAGACGTGTGCATCAGTGTGAGCGCAGGTAAGAGGCAGTGCATACATCATGCATGGGATTTCAGAAATGATTTTGCTTCTATAACAGACTGTGTGCAGTGTGTGTATATCTGGGGGTGGTGATGTTTGTGCATTGGTGTGTAAAGATCACATATCTTAACACATGCAAATCCTCTGTGTGCTCAAAAATGTGTGTACATTGCCATGGAAATTAAGTACTCACGTTCATTAATTTGACATTTTGACATGGAAAAACTCTGTTCATGCCAATCATTGAACACATCGGAGCCATGCCACTGTTTGGATGTTGGTGCCCCAGACATGCCCTCCCCAGTGTACCCTACCCCCTTCCTACTGTCTGCCTGTCTGTCCAATGACTAATGGACCTACCCTCCAATTCTTTTTTTCCTCCCACAGCCACTGGCTCCTGGCCAAGTCACCCGGGCCTAACCGGGCCACTGAAAACTCATTCTCCCATGGACCCCCCTGCCTCCTCTCCTCCAGTGACTGCAGCCCACCCACAGTTCACCAGTTCGGTCTTTGGGGAAACCTTGTACACATCAGTCTTTCCCTGCTGGGGTCAGAGGCCACGTTGTGCAGCTAATCGGTTACATTACCATAGCGTACAAGCAGGCAAGCCCCCCCATCTCCCGTCCTTTATGGTGATGAAGTCAGCATTTTACTCATGCATCACTTCCTCATTTAAAAAAAGGGGTTTAGCACCATGGGTGGCCAATTTCTTATAAGATCAGTTTGAAGAAATGTTATGAAATGATGGGATAATTGATGTGATCCAACTTTCAAGCGAGCGCGAGCCATCTCTGACAATCCAGTTTAGGTCAATGACAGAGAGGCTACCATCACTCGGTGAAGTACGCACGACCCTGTTTGGAGTCGTTGCACGCTAAATTGCATAAACAGGGAGAAAAATAGACCAAGATCCAGTTACGTTCATTCTAATGTAAACATAACAAATGTATGTTTGAAACACACACACACACACACACACACACACAAATCACTGAGTTCAACATACATGAACACGCGTACAGACACTCGCACTTGTGACTTAGCCTACATTCCTGAGGTGTGACATCACCCCTCTATTTCAGTGCAAGGCTCAGCGAGTTACAGCTTCAACTGACAAATGACCATAGCTCACAGTGGAGGAGCTGCTATTATTTCACGCTACATTTGCATGCGATGCATTCCTGTGCTCATTCTGAAAGCGGACATTCTGCCAGGGATTTCATGTTGGAAGGCCAGCGCTTTCATGCAAGTTTGTATACAGAGTGGCTTTCTCATGTGAACCTGGACAATGGGCTAGAGGATTTGGGCTGGACAATTCTGATGGGGCCCAATGGGGTTTGTGGATAGTGCAAGGCTGGATGCTTTTTGTCAGCCTGCGCAACGGTAAATTTCTTCCCTTACTTTAGAGTTGGTTTTCATCTGATCGGCAGCGGGACGGTTATTTTTAGCAGTGACAGCATGGTCTAGAGTATTCTTGGCCTCTTTGATTGGCACAGCAAACAAACGAAACAGGCAAGAACAGGAAGAGAGTCATTTCGGAAACAAAATTAGTTTTCTTTTCATTATTCTTCCCGACTGCGAGAAAATGCAAACCGACTGCTTGCTCATGAGATGTCAGTAACACACATTTGAATGAAACCTGATTCCTGATCAACTTCATGGTCATGACAGTAAAACCTAAGTTGCACTTATGGTGCTTAGCCTCGATTCACATACACTCCCTGAGGATTTGGGACAATTGCTGATAAGGGGTGCATGAGCACTACTGCGCGCCTACGTGCATCTGTCAGGGTGAGGCCAGGATCTGAAGATCAGTAACCCGCCCTTCCCTTCACCCCTGTTCTATCCATCCATTCCTCCCAACCTCCCTCATTATTTTGCTAACTTTCTCCCTCAATCACTTCCTCTCTGCCCTGACATCAGATTAGTGAAGCTGCGAGGATGAGGTTGATTTTTTTTTTTTTTATACAGCTGAAAAGTCTATTCAGCTATTGAATTCAAAGCCAGCCTTCAAGACGACATCCGTGTCGCCAGGTCAAAGTCTGGGGCAGTGTCCTCACAGTCAGAGGCCAAGCATTTCTCAGGAAACCTTAGAGTGAAATGGATATTTCTGAAACAACATGACAATGGACTTCAAGCAGACTTCAAAGGTGCCTCAAGCCTCAAGTAACAGTGTACAAGCACTACCAATAACAACACAATAATATGAAGGTGGGGTTGAGGCTGTTACAATAGACAGTCACACTGTAGGGCAAGTATTAACCATAACATAAGGGAGAAATGAATGACGCAAAATACTTCAATTTAAATTGACCACAACCAAATTATTATTAATTACTTTAATAGCTTGTGGTTAATACTATTGCTTAAACACTTCCAGACTGATCCAAAAGCAAATGCAATCACATTTGGAGAGTGAGCTATTTTTCATTTTATTTGCCTACAATTGGCTCCTGGCAGGGAGCCAACACGGGGGCAATGTAATTATATGAAGACACTCCAAGGTTTGCTGAGGTTTCACAATGAGCTCACAGGTCTGCCCTCAGGCAAAAAAGCAAATGTTTGTTGAATGATTTTCACTGTCTGACAAGTATCACATGTTAATTCTCTCACTTAGGAGATGGCCAATAAAAATAGTTCATTCCAGGGTGGCTGTTCATACTGCACTATGTTGTAAACATTTTCATTAGTCAGGATGAGTCCATTTTGTTAGAAAAAAAAATGGAGAAGCCATCACTCCAACATCCACACATGGCAACCTTTCAATATCACATGACAAACTCTTAAAACTCTCAGTCTCCTTCACAGCCAGTATTTGAGAATTCTCAAAGGCCTTATTGGCTGCTAGGCTCATTCAAAACAAACATATAAGCAATGTTGGTTTAAATGGGGCCATGAGGCATACTAACCCACCTCACCCATAAAGAGGAAATACTTCCACTAAACCACTGGAAAAAGGGAGGGAAGGGTTTCCAATCCTCCAGGGATGTCATTAATAGCCATTTCATTTAGTTTGATTCATAAAAAAAGAAGCCATTTCCTGATTGGAGGAACATTCATAATAGCACAGACCACATGAGGTGCCAGGGGTTTTGTTACAAATCTGTGCTTTTGCTTTGGCATTTTAACATGGCGACTCCCTTTGATCAAAACAAATACAACGGCTCCATGAAGAAGTGTAGGGGCCCCAGGACGCTGCCCTGCACAATTGTGATTTGAAGCAAATTATTATAAACATGTTAAACTCCTTCATAGAAGCCACTAACCGCAGACACGAGTTGGATGAACAATAGCTGAAATAGGAAACCATGCTAGAGTGGATGACTCGATTCAAGTTAACTGCTGGTGTGCTCAAGTTTGTAGGCCCCAAATTTTTGGATGCCTGACAGGACAAGAAGCTCTTTTTGGAAACACTTGATTTTTTTTTTTTTTTATTCGTAAATGCTGACTGTTCCACCTTGCTCAGACTTGCCATAGAGTAGTAGTTGTATTTAGAAGGTCATCCACATGTTGCTGTGTGTGACTCTTACCATGCAGATGTTAATGTTGGCCAGGAGGGAGGTCGTTTCAAGGGGGAGACAACATCTTACGTACTGAGGTCTCATTGTTGACCCACTTCTTCACTGGCTGACTCTCACATCTCCACTCACCAAATAGACCGGATCACTGGGATATCTATGCTATTAATACTGGGAATAAGAAGAAAGTCAGCCGCGCCACATTCCATGGGCCCCAGCATTCCCACATATTAACAGGACTCGCATGAAACCCAATACTTGGCATCCCTTTCGGTCCGACCCCAAAGCACTACCCTGCCGTGTCAAATCGTTTTCTTATTTCATAGGGGAGGAACGCGCTGGAGTCACGAGCCCCGAGTCTAACTAAAGACATGTTATTATATGTGCAGAGAGGAAAAAAATGATACACTTTTGGCATGAGTACAACTGCAAAGCTGGTTATCATGACTCTCAAGAGGGAAAGGACAGCGGACTTCCCAGAGACTTGACGTTCCTCAAACACCCCAGAGTCTCATCTCTGTTTTGAGGGAATAAGTCATTTCCACCAGTGCCGTCATCACAATTACACAAAACATTGAGAATATCCAGCTTTTCCGGGTTGGTGAAAGGGACAACCTCTGAACTTTAAAATGTAACAAAAATATTCGCCCAGAGCTATTCGCCAATTACTAATTTTTCCATACCAGCTGCAGCCAACAACAACCTCCACTGGTTACCTAGGCAATTTTCGGCAGATGCCTGTCAGCTCGCCCTCAACCTCACAGGTTCCTAACATGTTCCTGGCTGTTCACCTTTCACGCAACACTTCTGAAAGCCTTCGCTGATGTCCACTGGTGTCAAGTTGGCGCAGGATTGAGGCACTTTATATTGTGCATTGTTCAGGTGTGCCATGTCTTGGCTGGTCAAAGGTCAACAGCTGCAGCGTAGAGGACAGAGGGCTTGTGGGTAATGTCTGGAATGCTCATCTGGGACAGTTATAGCAGCACAGATAGGGGCAGCCCTCTGGAGTGACCAGCATTTTCTAAAATAGCCTGCAGTACTGCTGTACGCTGAATTGAAGCACTGCACAGAGGAGATATGCTTACACATCATAAGCCCCTGAAAGTGTGTCAGTGGCACAAATACAATGGGCGCCTTTTGATGCACAATCAGTGCTGGGACTTCCTATCGAAGCAAGAGAGGAACAGCAGTAATTTTCAGGAGTGTCCTCCCTACTGACTGTGCAGAGTTTTGCCCCACAGAGACTGTAACCAGTGGACTGTAAATACAATATGGTCATAATCCCATACACGGAGATCAGATGCTTGAATTTAAGCAGCTTTATCTAAACAACGCTACAGACCTTGCCTCTGTTTCCCTCTCTCCCTTTCTTAATGAGAAGGCTGTTGAGCTGCCAATCTGCAGCAGGGCTAAAGCAATAAAAAGCAGTTCATCGCTCGCTAACTCTCTCTTGCACTCCCTCTAATCCTGAGAGTAGTGCATGCATCCGTAATGGACGATAAAATATGAAAAGCTCTGAGAGCGCTGTCCACAGCAGGGGGGTGTGTATGTGTATTTGTATGCGAGTCCTTATCTTTTGTTAATGCGCGCCCAACACACTGAATCTTTTAGCAATGTCACTCAGCTTGCCCCCAAACTCCACCTCACGTGAGTGTGTGAGGATTTCCAGCAGACTAAAGCGTAAGCCTTTAATGTGGTGGAAATGGATACTATCTTGTTCACAATGCACAAAGACAACATCAAAGAGCACACATGCCCTCATGACTGCATAAAATTGTTTTGCCTCTGGATCACCAACCATCAAAGCCATTGATAGGAGTGGATTATTATCAATTGTCACACAACAATGGTTGCCTTGTGTCTTTCGGATTGCCATTATCACCAATTATCACTCAGCTATTTGGAAGCCCCGCCTCTAGTAAAATGTTCGCAAACATTGAGGCATCCTTTTGGAATGTTTTCCGTCCATAAACCATCTGGCTTGGGACAACCTCAAGTAGGCATCCCTAACTGATTTCACAGGTGGAAATTTGGAGGTCTGGTGCATGGACTTTCATCACTGTGCTTTCAATGAGCTAGAAGGATTTATGGCTAAGATGAAGTGCTCTCATCCAGCTTCGGTGGAGTTTCCACAGGGGGAAAGAGGCACTACGAGGCTTCACTACTTCTTTAAATGAGTAACCTTGGGAGATTACGACAGGGTGTTTATGTTGGTTTGAGCTGCCTTAGAGTATTGGCCTCCCTTAAGGGAAATGTGGCACCGGGAAGGATAGTCTATAAAAATCTTTGAAAAAATGATACCAACATCTCTAGAGAGAGACCAGGCTGCATTTAGAGGTAAATGGAAGTCTGCACCAGTTATAGGACAGATAATACAAATGATCCATATTGGGTTGAGCGGTTGCTGGGAGGGGATGTACAGTACATGGAATGTCTGGATGCCAGGCCATTACTTACACCAAAGGGTTGACTGTGTGATTGATGAACATGTCTGATCAGCCCACGTCTTGGACCAAAAATAGGCCTGTACCCATTACATATGACACTGTCCCATCCTCCCTCAATTCTTGAAATTCCAAACATTTCCCTGATCTTCATGTGGGTTCCAGACACCGCAAGACTTCTTTTTCTTCTTTTTAAAACAAAACATGGACATCAATCTCTTTAAACTCAGCCCTCCAGCTCTCACCGATTCTGATCCATCCTGTCAACACTTGTTCTCAAACACATTTCACGCCGTATTTTCAGAGCAAATGAAACTACGAAAAACCTCAGCTGAAACTGAATCTGAAGCTACAGCCAAAATGCCAATAGCTTTACTCGCATAACGCACTGCCACACATGAGGCAAGGGAAGGCGTGCTGTCAGCACCAGTGGAGGAAGAGCAAAACTTCAACGCCGCACGTTTCACAACCCAGCTTCTGCTACTGTTTATGACCTATAAAAGCCACCGTAGTAAAACAAAATACTGTAAAAGTCTTAAAAGGACAAGCCATATGCCCTTTCCTCCAATCACAACATGACAAAAATGTGGAAACATTACCATCATAGTGGGGTTTGCCCACCAGCTCCTTCCCTGCTCAGTTTTCTACCAACACTGACTAATGTTTATTTTATTGGCCTGAGTAGTTATGATTCCTGACCGGACTGAGCAGCAGGATGCAGAGCATCGACAAACTGAGTCCACACAAACATCTGTGGCCTGCTGTGTGCGCAATCTCCTACCAGGTGAGCAACACTACGGTGCTGCGACTACTCCCAATGACCAGGGAGGGCTACGGGTATCAGTAACAAGATCAAATATCTCCTACTTACCCACTTCAGACAAGCTGCCCTAGGAGATGGATTGTCCCTGTGCCGCGTCACGGTCAGTTGCAAAAAAAACACCCCAAAGTGCCTTTCAGCAAAAGTAAAGCTCTGAGAATTGTTTACAGCATTCCTGTATTCTCCTGGGGAGTTTATTTCGCTTGTTCGCTCGTTGGGAGTTTGTGTTTCGTGGTAAAACTCTGCGGCATTGCTGAGTTTGATGCCGTTTCCCTGCGTTGTTGCTGCTTCCTTTCTCTGAGCTACTGAGCCGAGCTCTGGATTTCAGCTGACTGTGCTGGGAGCTGAGCTGTTGACATTGTCCCTACTCCCTCCCTCCCTCCCTCTCTCTCTTTTTCTCTCTCTAGCTAACTCACCCTCCTCCCTCTCTGGATTCCAGCTCCACCATATGACAGTATACATGTGTATGTCAGTAAGTAAGTGTCTGTGTGTATATATATATATGTATATATATTTATGTGTATGTCTATACAGTATGTGTGTGTGTATGTGTGTGTGTGTGTGTGTGTGTGTTTCCGTGAGTGTGTGATGCCAAGAGAAAGGGCAAAGACGAAAGGAAATGACCCCCGGCAACCTGCGCTTCCACCTAACCCCCCCTCAACTCCGCAATCCCCACTCCACAGAATGCACTCCCTATCCAAGCGGAAAAGAATGGCTGTGAATTGGGATTTGAAAGGGTGGGGGGGTAGTATCACACACAACGCCCAAAGGAAACCCCTTTTCCTGTCCCGTCTCCTCATTGCAAATGTATTCACGCCCATGCAAGTACGTACACACACACACACACACACACACACACACACACAGGCTCATTTTCTCCATTAGGAATTACCGTGACAACAAGCAGGAAAAAGGTAACCCCCTAGGGTCCAATCACTGCCTCCATAAAGAAGAAGGTGAGACTCACAGGATTTCTTGATTGTAAAAAGCTCTGTTGGTCTTGTCAAGTTCACACCATTGGTTGGGGTGGGGTGGGGAGGACGGGGGGTTCCGGGTGCTGGGGCCCTGCGCTTTGGAGCTCCACTCCCTTACTGTGATAACATGAATGACTGGGCAGTCTAAAGTGTCAGACACTCAAGTATCCCAGTGCATCGTCCTGCACACAAGACTCCCCGCAAGAAAATTAGCAAAGTCAAATAAACAACAACCCTTAAGATATATTTAAACTGCAGCTCTGCTCAACTTCAGCTAGAAATGTCATCATGTTGCCAAGGTTAAGGGTAAACTGAGCTAATAATGTATTCAAACACAATCAGCTTTGCATCAGCAGTGCCATTTCATCTTTGACTCAAAGAGTTTCCTCATTCATCAGAAATGCAGGAATCTCTATATCTTAAGACATCAATGACAACCTTTGAACCCAAAGCTGGCTCATCAGTATAACCCTTTGACATACCAGGATGCCCTGAACTCTCAGCTCTGTAGCCCCAGTGCTTTGAAGACCCATGGGTCAAATGTGAATTGATTTCATACAGTGATCTTATCTGGTCCTAGACCAGCTGTCTGCCTCAGAGGTTGGGCATGGTGACTGGATGTCTGGTCATGGTTTCTGATCAATACCAGCCAATTGGATTTAGCAATGCAGATAAAATGAGCTACAGATCACATTTCCACAATAAGATAGTGACAGAGTAGGCTAACATTCAAGCAAGTGGGAGTTATGGTGGCATGCTCCCTATCATTTTGTTGTCTCCTTGTCCTCAAATTATCAATACGCTGGAGTTGCAAATATTTTGGGGCTATGAATGGATCAGACACCATCAGGTGGAGGAACATGTACATTTGCATTTAGGAGTTGGTGTCCAGAGTGAATTTGTTTGTTTATTTTTAACTTTTATTTTTGCTATTTCCCTGTTGCCACGCCAATGTGTCCTTCACCAAGTCATAAGTCAGTTACTGTATCATAATATCAGTAAAAAATAACAAAGAAATTTTTGTTTTTTAAAAAAATCCTGCTTGATGTACATCTTTATTGTACATCTTTATTTGTACATCTTTATACAGAATCATAACACTGCCACATACCACCCTAAAGGCTGACCAGAGCCCAGACAAGCACAAATACCTCTGTCAACACACACACACACACACACACACACACACACACACACACACACACAATAGAGCCAATGATATGTCTAAGAGTGGAGAAAGGGGGAGTCTTAGTGCCATTTGTCATCTTTCTCCAGGGACAGAAGACAGATGACACCAACTTGCTGGCGATAATGCCTGGGTGCATTCCTGAGCGAGCTCTGGGGACACATCCATTAGCCAGGCTCTCAGATCGGGCCAAATTATCTCCATGATGTCCAGTCCCACAACCGCCTCTTCCCCCTCCTTCACAGCATCGCAGCAGAGTGGGTTCGTTGCAACCCTCTCCAGGGAAGTATGTCCCCACTCAGAACAAGGAAAGGAACCCTAAGGAATTACCAAAGCTCATGCTTCTATGTAGCTAAGTGCACTTCAGCTACCCTTGTACCCATCCATCACAAGCTGGACATATTACATCGGCTAATTGACGCAAATGTAATGTACCAGGCAGGCCTGCAAGAAACATCTTGACAAAAAAAAAAAGAAAACATTAGAGCCCATCTCATCTATAATTCCATCTGTTCTCCATGCGCTTTTTTTGGGCGTGTGTTTGTTTTGACTTGTCTTTATAACAGCATGCATTTTACAGCAAAAAAGAAAATGAGAGGGTAGACACCCTCATCTCCAACTCCACATTGTCACTCTGTGTTCCAGGGAGACGACCACAGATGGTGTCCTCTACAGACTTTGCTATGGTGAACTTGTGTTGCCCTCTCGGTAATTCTGCGCCACTGCCTCTCGCAACCGTAAGTGGGGATGGAGTTTACCCGCAGTTAATCGCGCTGGACGGCAAATGTCATGTCTGACAAACAAGCTGCAAAGTACGCTGGAGCAGCCTGCCACTTCAGTAGGTCGCTTTCTTCTCCCAGAGGTCTGTGTGCGGGGAAATGACGCAGAGGTCCTGACAACCTGCCAGTCACTTGTCAGTCAGCTGGGAGAAGTTTACTGAGCTGCTGTCTAAGCCGTCCTGTACCAAGTGAGGTAGCGGATGAAAGAGTCCATTGAGAACACCATGCAGCCATCCTTCACAAAAGAAAATATGCTGCCAAAGTGGAGGAGCGATCACAGCCCCTGCTAACAAGAGCTAAATTTAGTCAAGGAGGCCGGTAAAAAGGAACTTGGCACCTTCTGGGGAGTTGGACAAAAGGTGTATGGAATATTGGAGAAGAGAAGCTGGGTCGTCCAGGGTGGTCTCTTCAGAGCCCATAAACCATCCTGGGACTCTTCTCTCCTTCAGTCCTCTCGAGGCAGGAGTAGTTAAACTTGATAAGGTGAGAAGGAGGGGAGGAGGTTCTTGAAAACTGCAGAAATCAGCGATTGAGGATTCCCAGGGTTGTCATTGAAGCTGCACTGAAAATAAAAAAAAGGGAAGAAGTGGCAAGAGTCTCCCTCACACTAGCAACTGCCAGAGCTTAATCGTGACAGTCATGTTTTACGACGTGTTGTTTCTAAATGTATTATTGAGGGTTTCTTTCGACCAGGCGGCTCTCTATTTAACTTTGTTTTGTTAAAGTAAGGAATTCTTGGTGACAGCGTTTCGCACACACAACCATTAACTTTTGTGCCTGCACATAAATAAATTGCCAATGAGGAAAATACTGCAGTTGGCTCGCGCTGGAGCAGGAATCGTGGCCAAGGCGCTCAGCACAAAGACTGGATTCTTGACACAGCATAAACAAGGGGACACATTTTTACACATGACCTAATTATATGTTAGCTATAAATTATCGTTATAGTGGCGCGCACTATACTATCCATCTTTATAAAGCCTCTACAGAATAGTTGCCTAATGAGAGTATAGCCATAAAGCATAAATCTTATTCTAGTCACCATGATCCTGTCATGCGAGACTATGGTGGCAATTTTTCACTTTGGCATTTTTTACAACAGTTCCTTAAGAGTGCTCATTTTCTACTCTTAGGGTGTATTCCTACTCTCACTCTACTCATCTATCACTGACGGAATGACCACCCACCTCCTTTCACCAACCTTAACCAAGAGGAAACAAGTGTTTGAACAAGATTACCAGTCCCTTGCACTGGCTGATTGCTTTTTTGGATGTTGTGCAAAGTGCTGGGCATCTGAATGGCTCTTTTGTTCCACAGCCAGACTGGGCAGGGTCAGAGGTCACCCAACTGCCTGCTCCCACAATACCTCTTGCTGTCTGCCTGGACGTGTGCCAGCTAAATGCTGTCATGTTTGGACAATGGTGTAGCTTTCGGCTGACTGACTCATGACAGCTTCATCATCTTAACCAATGATGCAGTGCCTTGATCTCTGATCACCGGGGCCATCATTGCTGAGCTTTGAATAATAAGTCTGAATAACTTCAACCTCACAGTGCTAGATTTTAATCCACAGTGAAATCTGGTAATGCCCAAATAATGCCAAGGCAGCTGGAATCTTTAACCTTTATAAAGATGACTCAAAGTACTGAGGCCCACATGAGGAAGATACAGTCATACTTTTGTTCAGGAACAGCACTACTCATACCTCCATTTTTGTCCACTAATACATAAAGGTGTGTGTTCTGTGAAAGAAAGGATACAGACAGAGAGGGAGGCTAACACAAAAAAGACAGAGTAATGCTCCCCCCCGCCTTTCCTCTCAATATTGCCATCAGTCTTTTTCCAGATGCATCAATTCAAAAGCAAGGTTTATATATTCCAGTTGCTATTATATTGGTAACATGGGGCCTCTCTCCACAGAGCGGCTTCAGCTGTGCGGCAGACATTACAATTTATCACCATCTCTTTTCCCGCCACTAAAAAAGGAACTCGCTCAATCAGTGCCAATCTTTTCATGGGAGACTTTTTGTCGGAGTTCCTGATCAGTGAACGAATCCAAGAAACAGTCCTCTGCCTATCACGGGCTGTTTAATGCGCGAGAATGGCGTCCATTCAGAACAATGTAAATCAAGATTTTTGCATCGCTCAAAAGTACTGCAACTGCCCATGTATGGTGGAGCATGTCTGGGAGGTTTGTGATCTGTAGGTTGGATCAAATTCCAGTTCCTGTCACAGTATCCTCATAGAAACATCTGGGAGTCATCTGTTCTACCATAAGAGGCCCCCTGTGAACAGGTGTGTGTCTGCGGCCATGACCTTATGACCTTAGTCTTGACCCTTGACCCCTTGTTATGGGTGAGAGTCTCTTTGAACCCAGCAGCCCCACTGGACACAGACTAAAAGGCTCACTATGCTCGCTCAGTCAGCACAGCCAAGGTCACATAAATGTGGACAAAAGAGAAACCGTGCACAAATTTTGATAATTTGCAGTATGTCTGTGGAGGTTCTCAGCAATCCAGGTCATGGTTATCCACAGAGTTGAATTGAGGGCAACTGGACTTGTTTGTACATTCACAAAGACGTTTCACTTCTCATCCAAGAAGCTTCTTCAGTGGTGGGGAGTTCCAGGTGTGGGGACGTAATCCAGGTCGTTGGACAACAAACGACCAATGTCCAACGACCTGGATAACATCCCGACGTTAAATGAGTGGGACTCCAAATCAGTCTCTCAGAAGTGAAGGAGCTTCTTGGAGAAGTGAAACATCTTTGAAAATCTACAAACAAGTCCAGTTGCCCTCAATTCAACTCTGTGTGGAGCAGCTACAGTAATGATAGACTGTGATGTGAAGGAGCTGGGATGATAAGCCAATGTCATTGTGTGCAGACACTGGCAAGGTAAACAAAGCAGCGCTGGCTTTGCATACCCCTGTCACAGCAAAGACAACCACTGACAAAGCCCATGAAGCCAGCATGAAAGAAACTGTTCTGTCCTCTCTCAAAAGACTTTCATCTCAACCCAGAGGAAGTAGTGGACTGCCTAAAAATAGCCAACCAATTTTGTTGTCCCACCAGCTGATTTTTCTCTTTGGTCTGGTCTTGACCATAATTAGGTCCAAGCAAACCAGCTGAGCCCCCAGTACGCTCTGGAAAGTGCTGAAAAAATGACAAACTGCCCTTCTTCTACCATTTTTTTTCCTTCTTTTTTAGTAGATCCAGCACTCAGAGTGACGACCTAGCAGGGTGCTGCACCACGCAATAACTATCTCATGCACTCTCCATGGATGACAGAATAATAACAAACACTTCCTGTTTATCTCTACAGATGGCCAGAACAGTGTGTTCTGAGCCACTGTCCATCTCCACACAAATCCTTTGGCTATCTCGTTTTAACTCTATAGCAAATTATGCACCCAACAGTAAATTCAGAGACAGCACAAAGTCGCTGCCAAAAAAATGCCATCTTTTTTTTCTGAAGCCTCATCCTGTCCAATGCGTTCCAACCACACCCCTCCCAAAAAAAACTACAACTCAGCAGTTTTGCAGCCTGCACTTCAAAAAGGTCCTGGCTGACAAACATACAACATGTCAGTATGGGGAAGCCTGCTGCTTTATGCCAAATTACAACTGATTCTTGACCTTTCCAACATTATTCAAGTGAGGTGCAACGATTCCTTCATTGCATCAGTGCTTTATAAACTCTGGTGATTCAACTGAATCAGTCTGCTAAAAGCACGGAGAGGTAAGAAATCAGAATGCATTCCTTGGATAGATTGAATCGATCTATATGAAATGCATTGATACAGTCACCATTCTTAAAAATCAATCAATCAATCAATCAATCAATCAATAAAATTTGGTGATCAGACCTTTTTTGTTGAGATACTGTCTTATATGATTGCATGTGTTTATTTAATGGGTATGAAATTTTGCCTTAAAGTACTCAATTAAATCATTGACTGATGTCATTGACAAACTCAAAGTAAATTGAATTGTTCCAAATAGAAAATTGCATTATTTACATTGTATTTAAGTGAATCCTTTAGACTCAACCTACAAAAAACATGGAATAATCATGAAATTTTAAGGTTGAGTCTACATGGTGCTAACTCACTGATAAATTATGTCTGAATGGTCCTTATTACAGTCGACACTTATTTTACAGACTGCACCTTTAAATGCAGCTGCCAGCTAGTGAACTATAAATTGAATCAATGGGAGACTTACATCCCTATTACTCAAGCACATGTGCCTTGCGCTGCATCCAATTCCAAAGACGGTTTGTTTGTCCTGAAGTCCGTCTGTCCAGCTGTATCGTATGTGGTGGGAATGGTCAGATGGGCTATTATGCTGATTTACTAGCACCTCAAGTTAAGGAGCCCTTTGCCGCATCCTGTCCCCCAGCTGAGAAGGGGCTCCCTAAAATTTATATTCTTCCTTGACAGGGTGACCCCTTATGACTTTACAGTGCAGAGTCACGTGGACGGAGCTGCTGTTGTCCACCCGGTCATGATGTTCCTGCGGCGGTTAAGGGGAGCATAGTGAGATGAAGGGTCCTTGAGATACATAGCTCCAGGGTTGGGTCAGCGCTTGCTGATAGGCAACGCTCAGCCTCGTCTGCAGGAAGCTCTCAGGCATGTACATGTACACAAACAGATTACAATTCAGCCAAACTGATAAGAGCCCAATCTTGAGTTGTCACTCCATCCACTGTGCTCTATGCCATGGTGCACTAACCGATGTTATGGCCGCAGATTAACGCACCCACTCTCCAAAATCCCACTCATACACATTCATCAAGTAGTGCTACTCTACTTAACTGAGTAAGCTTATGTAAATGAGGCACTGAATAAACTCTTGAGCCGAGTACAGGATGAAATTGCAGTATATGACCAATTGTTGAGGCTGGAGGGTGTGAGAGAGAATGCGTGTACATGTAACGCCACACTGTATATCTGTGTGTGGAGGGGGAATGGTGTTGCTGAGGGGGCTGATTGTGTGTGGATTACCCCCGAGTGTGGTAAACGGTGGTGTTGATTAAAGCCAGCTGGGCCCAGGGCAGTCGCTATAGAGCAAAGCACCACGCGCCCCTGAAATCCATCTGGCTTCACACACACACACACACACACACATACACACACACACACACACACACACACACACTCAACTACAGCTTAACTTGAGCCCAAATTTTCAAGCCCAACTTGACCTTTGCCTGAAAAAGATCTGTCTGGAACTGACTTGAACATAAAAAATAAAAAAAAAATGGCTATTTCTTTTCTTAGCCCATAATAGGCTTTAATTAATTTGTCCACAATATGATGATAACACATCACACAACATCTCCCCCCTTCATAATTTTTTAGAATTATAATATAGTTTGACAGACATGAGAGGAAGAGTCTCATTCCCAGGGAGGCAGGAATCACTAAGAATCAAGAGGACTGGAATCATAAAAAAGACTGTAACACATAAATTTAGATATAAGTCATTAAACGGGCCAATGGGTGCTCAGAACCTATACAAACCAAAGCAGACTATGCTGATTTCTGAGTCTCCCCACAAGTAGTTCAGAAAAAAATTAAAAATAAAGTCAACGCCCCTACCCTAACTCAACCTGAACCGAAATCAAGCCTAAACCGAACCAAAACTGTTGGGTCCCGTTGGGTTTGGTTTGGAAATTAATGTCAAGCTCTCCACACCACTACAAGCACACAAACAAGTTTTCAGTGCACAATTTTCATGCACCATCACTGTCCACAAACATGCATGATGCATTGCGAAACCAAGCTGGTGGTATGAACGCTTGGTGAGGCAATGCCAGCAGCACTCGTCAGCTGGAATCTGGCCTCCTCTGTGCTCTGTGAAGACAAACACAACAAGTGGCAGAGACAAAAAAAAAAAAAAAAAAAAACATGTCCTGATTCAATTCAAAGATAGGACAAACTCTAAATAGAACCTCAGCAAAAAGCACATGGGTAAAATGGATGCAGACAAGCGTGTGCACAAACACTATTCTTGAGATGGCTTTCAATAGTAGAAATATGAGTACACAGACAGACAGACAGACAGGGACATTACTGCAAAGGACCATGGTTGCCAGCTAGGGAATACTCAATAGTATGACCTCCACTGAGGTGAATGAGCAGTGCATCCTCAGGGACATTCTAACTGCAGTCATGTGTAGCATCCAGCCAAAACTATAGGCATCATTTAGTGATTCACTATAAATTTATTTAAATGCAATGCAGATGTTTCCTTACCCATGCTTAAAAAATGCATAGGGTTGCAGGAACATAAGTTGCACTGAAATCCGAGTGCAGGTTATAAGCGAGAAAAAAAAAAGTTTGAAGTCGTCACACAATGAGCAGTTGTCTCATTCGCTCGCCTCTGCAGGACCAAAAACCTGGTCTATGCAAGAGCCTTGACCCCTGCAGTACAAATCTGGGTTAATCACATCTGCTCTGGCTGCGTACAATCAACACACATTGTTCCGATTACATGCTATTTAAGTTAAATGACCAGGTTGAGCGCTGGGCTTCGAAATTGTTGTCCCGTCGCACGCTGCACCAAAAATGTGGGTCAGCATTTTTACCCTGCAGCTTTTCCTCTCCCTGTATATCGGTTTCCTTCGCAGAACAATGAGTCTGTCGTTTTTTTTTTTGTTGTTTTTTTTTTCAGAGTCTGTTGGACTGTAGTTATTCTACTGGCATTATTACGACCACAACAGCCATTGTACTGCACACAGACTCTTAACCCCTCCGACCTCTGAGATGCAGGAGTGGCATGAGACAAAACTCAGCGACCCTAACTTCTTCTCTTTCTTTAAAACATTCATACTGTGGCCAAGCTTGACAGAATTTCCAGGAGTTTCCATAGTCATGAGCATTGATTGTAAACACCAGGATAAGAGGAGGAAGGGATCTGATCGATGGGAGGATGAGGGGGAAAGGGCTCAAAAGCAACTTCATCTTCGTCCAGTGTCAACAGCCGGCTGTTTGAGTGGCACTGCTCCTTGGGGGATCCAAAATGGCTTACTCAGCTTTGGCCTAGTATTCTAGTTTCACTGGAGACAACGGTTAAAGCAGGGAAACCGAGCCAAGCTGGCAAGGTGTGCGTGTCTGTGACTGCTAAAACGCTTCCAAGGTAGAATACCACAGCTAAAAATACGCTTACAGCAAAAGTAACTCCAATTAATATATCAACTAAATGTGAAGATTGTTATTAGAAGTGAATTACATTGAGAAAAAAAAAACGGAATAGAAGATGGTCTGGGAAATGTACTGCACACTGCTGAGCGGTAGCCCAGAGCCCAGACAGATTTATGATCAGCGCCTGCTTTAATACTGAGTCAACTTTATGTGAATGTGTGTATATGTATGTGTGTGTGTGTGCATTCTAATAAATGCAACACACACACAGATCTCAGCAGGGCGTCTTCCCTCCAGTCTGTATCGGAGGCCAGGCCAGCAGGTCTCCTTGACTCTGATCACCAGCTCCCTTTCCTCTTCCTAAACGTGTGGATGGAATGTCAGGAAGGCAGGGTGATGACGGGCAGGGTGTGTGTAAGTGTGTTACTTCCTGTGTGCTGTACGTGAGCATATGCTTGCACACATACAGTAAAACTGGAGTACGTGTGTACTCATGTGTGTACATTTGTTTAAATACTTCAACTATAGCCATGTGTAGCCTCTGACTCTAGCGTTCTCTAATTTTCTTTCCAGCCCTCATACTTGCAGAAGAAAGGTGGTTTGTTTGGACCTCAAAGACCCTGTTTATCCCTGGCTGGAAAGGTGGAAAAAGGACAGGATAGAAAAATAAGGCTTGCTGTGGCTTGTGATCCCTACCGAGGGCTGTAGGAGCACCATCCAAGGGGTGAGAGATAAAGAATGCGCGAGATTTCCTGCCTCGCGGCACACTGCTCCCCAAACATCGCCCGGTTTATGTACTGCGGCCCGTCGCCAAGGCAACCTGGCAGCAAATCAGGGCCCAGCAAAAGAGTGTTGGTGATCCAAGGAAGAGAAAGAGAGAGAGGCAAGGCAGTTTTAAAGACACAGGCATATTATTATTGCAGTGAAATGGATCACGATCGAAATAAAAAGAAAGATTTTTTTTTCAAAGCACCATTATCTAGATGTAATCATTCAAGACTTGTATCTCTGAACATGGAAGAATGGGTATACATGGCAAACCAGAAGCCACAGGAACATACAGTGCTTCATATAACTGCCGTTACAGCAGATCCAAAATACACACATACGTCCTATTGGAATCCATGGGAAAATCTCAAAGTTGAACCATCTCCATTGTGACTCAACTTTAACTCAATATGTAGAACACAATTCTTGGCAAATTGTCAGTCGTTCCCTTCTGGCAGTAAACCCTTGATATGCCACAACTACTTTTTCAGTGGTATTAGAAAAAAAAAAAAAAAAAAAAAAAAAAAAAAACAATAATAATAATTCCAACCTTTCATCCATATTTCTTACATCCACATTAAAGAGGGCTTTTGTGTCACAGCTTCTGTAATAGCCTGGATCACTCTAGCAGTTAATTGTGCATTTAAGGGATTTGTTAGTCAGTGCGGCAGGGTGGGGGTTTGGGTGGTGGGGTCCGATATTGCAGCATTAATGTCTCCATCAGGGGCCCAGTCTGTCTGTCTAATACCTTTAATCCACCCCCACCACTATTATCACTCCCAATAGATGTGGTCAAGGGCACGGTTACAGTCCAGGAGCAGCACTGCTACAGCGCTATCCTTTTTTCCCCTCCCCCTCTGTCTCTGTGTCAGTCTTTCCTCTCTCTCGTAAACAGCAGAGCTAATACCTATGGCTGGTGGATGAGACCCTGTCAGCGGAGGGTCGAATTGTGATGATGGACGAAGGTTGGACTCC
The DNA here is from genome assembly GCF_902150065.1 of Myripristis murdjan. Taxonomy (NCBI): domain Eukaryota; kingdom Metazoa; phylum Chordata; class Actinopteri; order Holocentriformes; family Holocentridae; genus Myripristis; species Myripristis murdjan. The sequence goes on along the minus strand of NC_044001.1, from coordinate 22,819,068 downwards.
GGAATGCCATTTTCTAGATGTACCCCTGCCCGAAGACATTATTGTAGGCAACAGTTCTGATATTGCATGAAAATGGCTCATTGGGCCATAAGCTGTTGAGAGAGAAAGAGACGGGAAGAGAAAATACATCAGCCTCCAGTAAGTGTGTGGCTGAAACAGTCAGATGGTTTGGCACACAGAGCGGTGGCTTATGGGTTATCTCTCCATCACTCCATCGCTGACAGGATGGACCTTTCAGTGCACTCACATGCACAGACACACACACACTGTACAGAGCTTTTTGCCTTACTCCATCCATATTTCTCTCACATGTGCACTCACACAGAAGTAACAGCTACACTGGTCAAAGGAGCCACTGCCAATACCACATTAAAAGACACTGAGAACATAACTACACAACCGAGCTAGCAAAAAAACTTCATGCATGGGAGTGAATGCTATAAATAACTAATTAGTCAACGGCAATTGCCATCTGGCACAGTTAGAGATCATGCCGAAAATTAAAGTAAGCTGAACCCATTTCATTTTCCCCCCAATCCATGTAACGTCACAAATGCACAAATGGCTTGTCCTGATGCACAAACAAATATAAATCACCTGTACAAGCACATTCTGCATGAAAAAATGCTCTCTGCGGCTGCTGGGACAAGATCAGGTCATTTGATTCCCTCTGCTGGCTCCTTTTGTTTGTTTACCTCCACACTTCCTGAATGCTGATGGCAGATATTATCCTGGTTTATATGAGTGGAAGAAGAAGAAAAACAGCACACTGCTTAGAGAGCTCAATGTCAGCCAAGCGTGTTGCTGCAAGATGGGAAGGAAGAGGAAGAGGTGGAGGAGGCCAGTGGCTGGGGGTCAACATCCCAGTAACCAAGGGAACAACACTGAGGGGTCACCTGATGTCTGTGTGTGATATTTACCAGGAGGGAGCGATGGAGTGTATATCAGAGGAGAATGTCAACAGTTTTAGCACCACCTCTCTCCTCCCAATCTCCTCCCCTCTCCATCTGGAAAAACTTGAAATAGTGAGATGACACACAACCTACATGAGAATTTTTGTTTCAGTATACTGATCATGGAGAGTAGAGGTGAAGAGTTTTCCACACAAGGAAAACACCAACTGCAGGTCATGAGAGTGGGCCAGACCTACAGGGAAATAATGATAGATGGCGGGAGGGGTTTATAGGTAGGCGAATGTCAAAGTAACATGGACTGGTAGTGTTTAGGAACGATGCAAGAGATCGCCCACAGATGCCAAATCTGGGAAAGGGACACAGTTTATAACGCAGCACAAATAAACACCTTGCTTTTCAACAGTTCATTTGAAGTGCACTGCCAGTGCAAACCTGTGCGAGATCAATCTGCCTCACCAGAGGGATAAAAGCAAAAGGCCCCATTTCAACAGGCCTCTCCAGAGACAGACCCCTATTCATAGCACCACTGAATGCTTTAGTTGTTGCCAACCACGCGGTTTGTCACTTGGCGAGAAGGGGTTTTTGAAAGAACCTTCGGGGGATGAAGGATCTACGGCTCCGAACCGCCATTTGGGTGATGCTGTCTGTTAAGCTACTCGATAGAAATAAGGCACGAAGGTTTGTCATCATTCCTGAATCCTTAAACTTTTCTGCTCAACCATCTCGAAGCTCAAACACAATGAGAAGGCAGTTAGCTCAGATGATGCATTAAGGCCTGGGAGAAAGCCTGTATAACACATTAAAATTGCCTGTCAGGACTTTCTATTCTTTTTAAGAGCTTTGAACTGCACCATAAAGTCATTACAGGATTGGAAGGAAATGCATGAGAAGATACAGATGCCAAATCTAGTAATCCAGAAGTCACAGAAAGAATTATGATGGTGCTTAGCTTGTAAAATGCTTTACTGTTTAGTAATGGTCTTCTGCTTTTGAACAAAATGAGGTCATCAAGGAGGTCTCTTTTGAAATGTTTGGACTAGTTTTTCTCTCTTTGTTTCATCAAACAGTATAAGGGTTTGTCATCTCCAAACACTGCAGGTGAGGACAGAGGTGATGGAAAAGGGAAAACAAGATAGGGGAAGAGGAGGCAAGTACTTCTCAAACCATGTTTATAGCCCTCAAGCCTTAGTTTACTCCAATAAAACACATTTTTATACCAGTAAAGTGAATTACATTTACTTAAATTGAATTGAGTTTTGATGTGGGAGACATGGAAATCAGACGCCCAGTCCTCTTTTTAGTGGAGAATAGTCTATTAGATTGTTGGGCAACAGGGCCATTCATTAATTCCAAGCTGCAATGGAATGAAAGTCTGGGGATTTTCAGTGACGCTTTGCACTATGGATCAATGACAGAAAACCTGTATTTCAGGGGAATCACATTTGGCAACAGATATGAAAAGAGAAACTGTGCAGTGCAACCATAAATGTGAAAATGGAAGTAAATCAGCATGTGCACAGCAACAAAATGCACTAAAAGCCAGTTATATCACAGGCAGAATTGGAATTCATTATCTAAACAAACTAAGCCACAGAATTAGTTTAATGGGCTAATTCCCATAGCCAAATGGCACATACTGTATGAACTAGTCTCATTAACAAAATTGCAAACTCAAGCCCATAAAGTCTACCTATCTCAGGTTCAATATCCGGCCTTGGAGTCATATTCTACCAGGGTAGCCAAAGTAAACCCACCACAGACTGGCCTGTTCTCAAAACCCTGTGTCACATCAAGATCCATGTCTCGATCTTGGCCCCCAGTCTGAAGTGTTTTTTCTTTGGTGGAGAGTGGATTTACCAGGCTTCTTTATCATTATGTTGAAAAGGCAAAAAGATCTCCACCTTTTGAAGAGATTATGTTGTCTCATGTCTCTTCCATGACACAAGCGGCAAAAAGGGAAGGGGTTGGTGATACAAATGGCTCAGCCAAGGAAACTGGTACTCAAAGGGCAGGGAGGAGTGATGCTTTGACTTGGCAACACTAGACACTACTGAAAGTCCATCGTTATCAGCAGTGGTTGCTGGGAGGAAAAGGAACCCAGAGCTGTAGTGGAGCTCCGCCTCTGAGCCTGGAGGACCCCAAGGGACAAGCCAGTCCAGAGAGCGGGGGACTCTCACGGACAGTCGAGAAATTTTCCCACAATCAAACAAACAAACAGAGCTGCACAGGGCAGTGAAAAGACCCCAGTCCACCAAAGAGAGGGGAGTGAGGGAGAGAGAGGGAGGGTTGAAGGGAAGGAGGAAGATCTGCTAAAGCTACAATAACACAGTCCAAGGACTTAGTATATGCTATCCTACATCTCTTGTAAAAGAGGTCCCTCACATTGAATTCACTGTATGGACAATTACTGTCCTGCAAAAGCTTCTGAAATTTTGCACCTTCTTTGGGTCAAGCAAGGAGTAAGGTGCTGCAAGAATGTTTAACCTGTAAGTAACCTTAAGTAACTTCAGACACCAAAAGGGGTGGGATGGTCCTCTTCTAGATGATTTGGCCAAACCCTCACAGTTCATTGGTAAATGACCTCATTAAGGTAATCTGGTTCAACAGAATCCAACACTACAAATACCATCTGCTTGGCATTAAATGGGGTGTAAACCCACTGAGGACATCTGGATTGTTAGTGTTGAAGAGTTTAGGGTAATTTAGGGGGGATTTGATCCTGGGAAACTGACAATGCAAGATAAAACCTCAAGAGCTGACAATCTAGGCAACGTGAGTGGTCAACAATTTGCCAATCTGGACAACATCTAGTCAGTTCTCAAGTAGAGGAAATTATTAGGTTTTAAGAAGTGTTTGACATTTGGTGTTGTGACAAGTTGCACGAAATATAGCCACATGACTCCAGATCCAGAACTAAGAACGCCTTTGGGTCACACCCTGACCTGTCAAGATAATTGAATCCAAAGCACATAATGACAAACTCTGTGTAAACACAATCCATTTCCTGGAGGGACAACCAGGCAATTGGACAAAGCCAAAAGCCAAAGGTCACCTTTCACCACAGCTCAATATGTGTGCAGTCTAGTCTCTAGTTTGATCTCTGACACAAGGGGCTGCTGCATCTGTTATAGTCACTTTACACCATTTCTCATTATCTTCCTTCACTGCAGTTTTGACTATTCACAGTGGAGACAGACCCAAAACCTCAAATGCCAGAACTTGATGATACCAAAGCAGATCCCTATTTAGTAAGGTTTGTGGCTTTATATTTGCAACCTTCACATTCCTCAGTTTGCAGCTGGTGTTCAGTCATGTATCTCACCAACTTTGACCCAACCCACTGCAGTGTGACTGATGTCCTTCTACTGGAAATCTAAAGGTTACATCTTGAGAAAATGTGGCATGCAAGCCTAGTTTTTAGTGGGTCAGCAAAAGTCTTCAAACTTCCTTTTATAGAAGTAACCCCCTAAGCTGGATATCATAGCTATTATAAATAAGAAGCTGGAATGCAGAAGGGGAAAAAATAAACATCCAAGCTGCTCTGTTATCTGCATCCAGCTGTGCAGTTAGAGGCCAGGCCTTGGAGATGATGTCACACTGGCATTGTATTACTGTTTCACTGGCGTTCCGCGATTGTTGTGTGGATACTAATCTACTTACGGAAAGGTAAGCAAACTTCACTGAACACTGACCTTGAATTAAGTCCAAATACAAGTAATATGACCTGAAACTGTTCCATGAAACACCAAATGCAATGATTGCCAAATGTCCCATGGTAAGGCTATCAGTGCAATACATGTGGACTTAAGCTTCCCAGTGGGAATACCAGCTCAACATTCGTTGTATTGAAATGGTCAACCTGCACAGAAGAGTCTGGTGCTGGTGACTGGGGGCTGTGTGTCAAAAAGGAATGTCACAGTGGTCAGCTTTGTCCACTGGGTGGTGTGCACAGATCACGTAACTCCAACCAAAACTTTTCATTAGAAGTTTTAATTAAGTTTCCCTCATTATGGGCAATGGTGGTTAAGTGAATAAGCAGACATCAGGCTGGTAGGGTAATGGTGGATTCAGGGTTTAAAGAGTAGAGAGGAGGAGGGAACGAGAGAGGAACGTCTCCAGGTGTAGCCTTTCAAGGTAATTTCAGAAGTAAAGTGAATCTGAGATGCGGAGGTGAGGGGAACCTGCAGCAGAGAATACGGGGGGCTGACGCACTGGGGTTTTTTTGATAAACGATTCCATATGTGCTCCAGATCCCAAGTGAAAGAGCTGCTTTGTGCTCAGTGAGGCAGCACGCGTACAGGTCCCGAGTGGATCACCCCCACCCTCTTCTTTCCCTTCCATCTACCGACAAAACCTTTCTGGACCCTTCTCAGTAGCCCAAGGTAATATTAGCCAAGCAGAGGGGGCAGGACCAAGGGGTTCGGTTGCCCCAGTCTCAGCCTCCGTCCTGCAGCCTATTTTGACGGGAGCTAATTGCCTATGACTGTGAGGGAGACAGGGGACTGAAACAACCATTTCATTGAGTTAGTGGTCTGGGGGTGAGGGAGGGTACAGTTTAGAAAGGAAGGAGGTTGGGAACAAGGAGGCAGAGGTGATTTGGTGTGGGGGTGGGGGGCTGTCAGGAAGTGAAGACATATTAGGATATTCTCAACCCCTATTACCCTCAGTACTAAATCATCCCTGTGATGGGGAAATAATTCCTCAAGACATTAAAGAGGCAATCTAAGGCATGCACCTGCTCCCCATGTGTTTACCTCTGATATGACTGAGGAACCAATCATCCAGCCATCATGAATATTTAATACAAAATAAAACCTCTTCAGTGTGGCCACAAGCTCCTCTCCATAGATTCGGAACAATTCATGGGGAATCCAAGGCTTAACTTGCTACTCATTTAAACCCTGCAAGCCTATGGTAGCCAAGGCAGCAAGCTAATGTTTCCAACAACACACCACTGGATTGAAAGGAGGAGGCCAGTCTTGCTGCAAAGGCCCTAAGAGACTGGGTAACAGTGACACATTATGCAAAGAAGAATGGCAAGAACAGAGCTAGAAGATCTATTCTATAATTAAGTATTTGGGGTTTCTAAGATTTTAATTGATTGCATAACTCATTTTATACTTTCAGAGTGGGTGGGTATGTGTGGTAGAATTGAGAGTAAATTAGGCTATAGGGAGAGACTGCGGAGGAGGAAGAGGAAGGGGGAGGGGTGGAGGAAGAATGCAAAGTGTCCTGCACTGTTTTGTTTAATAGATCCCATCGGACCAGAAGATTTCCTCCTTGGAGGAAGAGGTATAAAATATGGCCCATAAATATGACTTTTTCCTTGGATCAGTATGATCATAGTTGCATAAGTTTACATACACATGACTGTAATCAGAATAAGGTTCACAGTTTGTTGGAAAGAAGGTGCAAACAGCAGCAAGTGCGATTTGAAGAAAAAGAACATAAAAAAAGAAAACAGATCTTGGAGAAATACAGATTGCTGGGGGTAAACTGCCAGCAAATGTACATTAAGATCATATCACAGCTTTGCTTCACAGTTGGGCAAACCCCATTCTGATGTGATGCCAGGGGTCTTTGGCACACAGGGGCATTCCTGCCACGCTGCAGTTCCTCTCCAACTCAGGTGCTTCACAGCAGAGAACAGCCCTACTACTGTATGAGAGAAACAGACCAAAGCCTGTTCCAACCACCCATCAGCAAGCTCTGAACACTGAGCTCCAATGGCCATGCTCGGGCCTACAAAAGTCTAGGCCAGGCCGCAGCCCGAAGAAAAAGACAAAATTAAAGTCACTCTATTGATTAAACCCCTAAAAATAATCTCTTTACATCAATAATACATATCGATTTTTTTAATGAAAATACATCCCCTCATGCCTTAAAACAGCTTAGATATAGGAGAAAAGCAAATATCAAAAGTGTCCAATATGAAAATATCTAACTGCACTGGATAAATCCACTAAAAGAGCAACACCATATTAAAGCATGGCAAACGTGTATCACTGAACCATGCAGTGCATATACCTCTAAAATACTGTATCACTACTTTGATTTTAGTGAGCTTGAGTACACATGCAGTTTGTCCCTAATTGTAGATTTCAGAGAGTCCTCTTGTGTCAGATTACAGAAAGAGGCCTCCAAAAATACTAGATACTGCATATGCATGCTATGTAAGACACAAACTTTAAAAACATGTTGCAAAAACAAATCTGTCAACAATACAACCAAATTCACTGTTTCAACATTTACTTATGAATGTAGGTGCAAGTAAGTGATTGCAGGAGGGCTTGAGGGATGGAAGGTGGTCTGTGCGTGTGCGTGTGTGTGTGTGTGTGTGTGTGTGTGTGCATAACCACCAGTCATGATTGAGGATTGGAGGGAGGGGAGGGGAGGGGGGAAGCACTTTTAAACAGACGCAACACTGTGTCTGGTGTAGGATTATACACTCACAGCTAATTACTCCCAGACTCCTTAGCTCTGCGCCAGAAACTCTGCACCAATACAGTACGCCGGCGTGCTGCCTGTCTGTCCACCGCACAAAGGGAGAGCAGGCTAGAACAGAGACTGGCACAAGGCCTTATGCGTGCACTGTGGCTGCTCGGTGTGTTAGCAATGACTGAGGGGTAAAGAAGAAGAAGAAGAAAAAAAGGCATTTTATGAGGCAAGATTGGAACGATGCCATTGATGTGTAAGGCTGATTCATCATCTGTAAGGAAGCATGTGCTTAAGTGCTCCCTTGGACAATCAGCATGTTTGCAGCTGTTAGTTCACTAACAATCCCTTTTGTTACATGTTTGGATGTTAAAGTGCAAATGATAAGCAACAGGGTGCACTGGCACAGCGAAGATGTGTGTTTGCACAAAAAGCTGCAGAAGGTGTGGGCCGTATGTGCCCAGCACATGCCTCGGGCCTGCCTCAGTTCCTGCCCTCTCGAGCCCGCCACACCAGCTTCTCACCTTACGGCCGCGACAGACAGTAGCAATTGCCAAGCATAACATCTGGCCTTGGTGGAACGAGTAAACCTCTGTCTCAGTGACTGGTAAGGAACAATGGCCCTGTCTTTCCCCTGCCCCCCCACCCTCCCTGTGGCTGGAGTTAGCTGGGCAGAGGAGCACAGGCTGGGGCACACACTGCAGCCATGTGTGGGCATTCCAGTACCTGGTTGCACGCACACAGCCGCCCAGAGCTGAGCAAAGCTTCCAGTCACCCCTTGTAACCACACACACACCAAAAAGCCTCTACTCTCTGCTTTGTCAGCAGCTCGCAGTAGTCGGAAGGCGAACACCTCAGTCCAGCTGTCTTGTTACTCTTGGATGTCAGACCTGTTTTTCTTCCCTCCCTCCCTTCTGAAAACACACAGGTAGCTGGACCAGGATTATGAGCCATCATCAAAACAGTGGACCAAAATACTCCAAATTGGTGGGACAGCTGCACCAGTTGGACTGCACAATAAATAGGCAAATACTTCTTTTTTGTGTGCGTGAAATTTTACATGCTCAAGGCTGAACCTGATAAACGCTTAAAGTATATTAAAAGCTCAGTGGATTTCATGAGAAATATACAACACAGCTATAGCGCAGGGCTTTTCAATTAATCCATCCGTCGGTGACCTGCAGTCGCACAGGGATATGGGGTTTTGTGGGTGGCCTCTCACTGCCTGTGAAGTATGTGCATTATACATTGTTACAAATTCCTTCAACAAGGCTCACAGCGACAAATCCCGCAAACCACTTACTCCCAATGGGTCAGCGTGATTAAAATGTGATTTCTATGTCATAATCCATTCCAATCCTTTCACCCATAATCACATTTTTTTCTTCTCCTTTTCATATTTTTCTGAATCTCTTCCAAACAGTTAAGGATCACAGTGGCTTACTTGACCCTCCAAAGTACAAACTTGATCCACTGGGAGGAATGTAGCCGACGCTAAGTACTCCTTTGGCAGGGCTGCGTGGGTGAGGACGAGGGAATGATTTTTGGACTTAGCATAGTGCTGCGCTTGTAATGCCTCAACAACTGGCAAAGAGGACCTAATGCTGCACCACTGCCAGATGTTCAGTTAGATTAAATAGCTCTCGATGCCCGCCCATCCTATGCACCGACTAAGACCCAGTGCGGGCTTTAGGAGGCATGGATGCCCCCAAGAGCACAAGAAGTTAACTTAATTATGTCAAGCAAAAATGCAAGGAATTGTTTTTTGGAACAAAATGACAGTGCAGAAACAAATGAGCAACACTGTGACTCTTTCCAGACAGATACTCCTCTGAGCAAAAAATGCCATCCGTCATCATTCAGCACTGTCCGATTCATTTCTGCTGTTTGGACAAGAAGCACCAAGACTGGAGACCTGCTTTTTGTTACAAGGAGAAATATTTTGACATGCTGGTGTCCGGATGGAAAACACCAACTGAAAGTTACAGGAGCCAAAGTTTGCACGAGGGGTTAGGACCTGGCCACTGCAAAAAAAGAGAAAAAATCCACTCATTCAGTCATTCAGTCTAGCACTGAGTCTTAAAGTCATGTGTCTCTTAAAACTAGACATCTCCTCAAGTAATAATTCCCCAATTCTGCTGTAACTCAACCTGCTTCAAGAATTTTCTTAATTAATTAATTAATTAATCCTCAGTTTCTCTTTATTTTGTCTTGTTTTAGGATAATGGCACTTTTTGACACAAGTGGACCTGTACATCACTAGGCTGGCAGAATCTCCCAGTTTCTGTAAAAAGATTTTAAGACTCAGTAGTGGACTAAATGGGTGATTAAGACGGACATTTTTTGCAGTGTGGGTACAGCAGCCTCTGTATTCCCACTGTGCTGAGATGACAGGGCTGCTGAGGTGATGCAGCGCCCTCTATAGGCAGGCAGAAGAATAAAAACGCCTGTCAAATCTAGCCTACTGAACGTACTATAATAATGTCTAGGTCAAATGCGTTGCGCATCATGTGCAAAGTCAGGCCGGGTTACATGCAATCCATCATTATGAAGCATTTCGGCAGCAATAATGTCAATGTCACCGTCAAATAAAACGCACAAATAGCACCAACAGGCTGATTCAGGTGCAGCACTGCATCTGAAATGAGCAAAATCTGAATATAATCAAAGACAGTCAGTAATTACAAGCAAGATATGATGGAAGATGGAGGGCATGCCGTTTAATTTCACTCTCCCTTAATATATTAATATCCATCCTACAGCCAGGCTTCAAATCAGGTGCTGGATCTTAATTGGCATGTTGTGCAGTAAAAATACAGCCGCATGGTAAGGCATAAGTCCCATATTAAACCGCGCGACGTTAACATTTATTTTAAAAATGACAAATTACTCAACGCAAGTGCCGATATTATCACGAAAAATGAGGTTTTCCACAACTGGCCTTCAGTCAGTGTAATAATTTCCAGCCGATGCCTTTCCTTTCCCTCCACGGATGTTGGGAGGAAAACCCCGGGGTGAGCACCATCACAAGCCGCCGCTCAAATCAGATGAACTGGCAGCGAAAATAGCAAACTTACCGACTGGTTTCATTGCAGAGAAACAATTATTGCTCGGTTATAATAATCCCTTGACGCTGTCACCAGGGAAACAGGGCCAAACGCAGCCGCGCGGTGGGTAAATACATAGAGAGGCGATGTCCTGTGTCGGTGGTTGTACGAGCCTGTTCATTCAGCTGAGTGATAGTGGAGAGAGAGGAGACTGACAAGTCGGTCAAAACAGCAGCACCACGCCTCCCCTCTTAAAGCTACCGCTCTCTCTCTCTCTCTCTCTCTCTCGCTCTCGCTCTCGCTCTCTCTCTCTCGCTCTCTCTCTCTCTCTCTCGCTCTCTCTCTCTCTCGCTCTCGTGCTCATTGTACCTGTGTGTGTGTTTTGGAGATAAGGTGACCTCTATCAAAATCAATAATTGAAACATCATAATCATAATCATAATAATTTATTATCCATGATAAATTATCATGTTTGTCCCCCATGTTTGTTTTGATTGATAATGTGATAATGTTAATAAATAACTGAGAAATCAATAAATGTGAAGGTGTTGTGATGGCCTAAAAATCCACCTATAGCCTATAGGTGGGGGGTATGATTGTGTTTTAGGAGGGTATCTCTTAAGTGTGAAGTTGTACTGAACCATGTTGAAAGGTTGAGGTGATTGATTTCACAGATTAAGGGGGCATGGTAGTGGGCGTGGCTTCTCATAAAACCTCAGGTAACTCAGGTAACAGATTAATGAAAATGCAAACCCTCCATTACTGGCCTCCATGTCAATATGGATTCATTGGAGAGCTCATTTTGGGTGTAAATATATCCTCCCCTGCCAGTGGAGGTGGAAGTAACTAATTGCATTTCCTCATGTTACTGTAACTGAGTAGCTTTTTTTCTGTATTTGTACTTTTTGGAATATTTTTTAAAGTCAGTTGTTTTTTTCTTTTTCACTTGCGTATTCTAATTCACTACATTTTAAATCATATTCATTACAGAGTACAAATGATCAATGACAGATTGTGGAACCTTTCACAATAAAAGCTCAGTCAGCAAAGATGAGAAGAGGAATCTGCCTCTACCCTGTTGCTTCTACTTTTTGTCATTTACAAATTGGAATATGATGTGCACAATGAAAAGCTGCAGATGGTTGACGGGACTCCAAAATGTGGGATAAATGGAAAGAGGAGGACAAATACCAATGAGGAGGCATGATGATGAGAATAATGTAGATTCAACCATCATTTTACATGGTTCTTCCACATTTATCAGTTGAGTCTACAGAGTTCTCACTTTGGTAGTTTTGAACAATGCACCTTTAAAAATCTAGTTTGAACCATGTTCTCTCATCCTTTTCTAACAGCATAGGCCACACCTCACACAGTTAATGTGTTACATGTACCTCTGACTTTTACTCTGAGTACATCTTAAATGAACTACTTTTTACCTCAGTAGATTTTTACAGCAGTACTTCTGCTTCTACTGAAGTAAAATGTCAGTGTTGATTGGCCACATGGTGTTATGATAATTGACTAAAGTGTTTTAAAGTTTATAGTATGCATAATAAATGTATGTCTTCTGATTTGCCAGTGGAGCACATAAAAAGTTTCGTAAACTGGCATATCTTGACAGTTGCACAGCTTTGCCAGAGGTATGAGCTCTGCTGCATGACATCTAGTTAAGGGATATTACACAAGTTTAACATTAAAATGTCAACATGGCGTATGGCTGCTGTAGGGCAAATAATTACACCACAGAAAATCCAACAATAACAACGCAGCATTTAAAGGCATGCAGTGCAATAAGGTCACTGTACATTTTGTATTGTAGGCATATTGTGTTTTTGATATGGTTACAATGCACTAGATCACCCATTTACTAATGAAATCATGGGCAATAAAGTTTGCCAAACTCACATTAGGTAAAGGTCTCGTTGCCACAGCAACTAGCTAAGCATTTAATCCGCTGAAATATGAAGAAAAAGTATGACTGGCTGTGTTTTGATCTCCTCACAGCCTGTAATCCTTCATTAATTGCGAATTCTGGGCATCCATTTTGACCTGGGCTCTGTGAACGTCAATACTAATTTCACGTGTTGGAGAATGAAATAATAACAGCCTCCTTGTGATGGCTTGTGTTATGCTGGGGGAGACAGATTTTAACCAGGGTGGAGTGTGTGTCTGTGTGAGATAATTTCTTAGTTTTGATAAAGGTCAATAAACAGGAGTGTGAGTATTGCAGCAGAATTGGTGGCCCGAATTCAGCTCCTCAAAATCCAATATTTTTCCCATTACCTACTCTCTCCCATATCACTTGAAAGGTCATCGCCATAGCCAACACTGCTACAGTATGCATGGCTGAACGTAATGGGGACTAGCACCAAAACAACCTGTCTCCATGCTCTTGTGATGGATGCTGCTTATAAAAGTTGACAAGAGACGCTATTAAGGTCATGATAGAATATGTTTAGAGACTGGCAAGCCACCAAAGCATAACTGGGGCAGTGTTTTCTGTCAACAAATGAAGATGATGACTTCACATTTCAGCTCGACAACAAGCAACAACAGCCCGACTTGGCACCAGAAGTCCATTTCCCGAATGTGGTAAATAGGCAACTTCAGTTCACGAGACATAAATAGGCACAAATGTAAATGTTTATTAATTGCTGATGGTTAGTGATAGGCGTGCAGATGTGTGTTGCTTTTGACTGGCAGACATATACAGTTTGAGGTCAACAACTGCTGGCAATTCAACCAGACCATGAAAAAGATTTTCAAGGAGAAATGAGGACTGATATTTCCCATGCTATACCATGTAATCTGAAAAACAAACGGATGAAGGGTTCAAAACAAAGTTGTGGATGTGAGGGCCTGCACTGGCCTTGAAAGCCTATGTAAATATAGTGCCAAAATGAAAGTTGAGATGTTGCCTGTAATCGTCCATGGCTGCTATATCCGCAACGTTTTCTGAGACTGGAACCCAAGTATTGTGCAGGGAGTCAGATCAAAACAGCTCGCAATACTGTTTAAATATGAATTTCACAAAGGATGCCATGATATCAGTGCCGATACTGGACAAAAATGTATCAGTATCAGAGATTTTATTCAAGGCTAATATCCAATCTCCAGTCTTTTCTTTCTAAACAGAAGCTTGTATATGTCAAATGGTAGAAAAAAAGATTTTATATCAATTATTCTGTTCAGTGACCCAAAACTAATGGTGCATGGTACACTGTTCACTGAAAGTAAGGGATATGATTGGTACTACTGTATCAGTATCGGCACTGACAAATTGGTATTGGTGCAAGTGCCGCAATGTCATTTTGTTAAACAACAGTTGTTCACTCTGGTTGACACTGAACCTCCTGTGTTTCACCTGATGTCTGCTGCCCAATATAAAAGCCAAAAAAAAAAAAAAAAAGAAAGAAAGAAAATGATGAGTTTTCATTTCTTGCCAGGAATAATTTGTCGGAGTAGGTGTCACATTTTTCGTCTGGAGTTGTCCAGTAACTCGGCAGCTTGGCCTGACATTATCCAGTGGAACCGAATGATTCAGCCCGAGGGAGAAAACCAAGCAAGCTGCCTCAATTAATCTCTTCAATTTTGTGAGACTGGAGGAGGGGAGGGGGTCAAATCTATAATCCAGAGTGGATAGTATATCATAGAGGAGTTAGCCTGATGTCAGATAATGACACTGAGTCAGTAACTTTAGCCTGAGCCCTTTAGCCTGACCCCCCTAAGCAATCAGTCAATCAGTCGGTGAGACTTGGCAACATATGTAGATACACATGCACACACACACACACACACACACACACACACACACACCCCTCTCCCATATGGTGCCAAGAGTCAACACAGACTTATGGTAGCCATCCTATTGTTTGGAATACAGTATACATGACATATAATTAACCTACCATGTCACAGTGAGCTGTGTCTTTGCAGTGACGCCACCGCAAAGAGAAATTAAGTACTTTTCCAGTGATCCCAGTGAGTGGGGATATCTGACTGTCCAAGGCTTAGGGTTAGTTACTCCAGGTTTTACACTGTCCTCAGAGACATGGGGGAACAGGCCCAGGCAAAACAGCAGCTAAAATGCATTTGGAGTAGTTGAAGAAAACATGAGGACTGCTGGATTTCTTATCTTGCAAAGGGACACAGGGTCCACTTCTGAGGCTGCTGGAGTGTCAGGGCAGATAAATCAAGCCTCACCTTGAGCCGTTCAAATAATTTGAAATTGTATAGCCTATATATTCCCGCTCAGGTCCATTGGAGAAGGCCAAGACTAACAGATTTGGTTACACCAGGGTTCGCTGCACGTATATCAGACAGGAGACAGTTCGTTTGCAGACGCTCTTGATTTGGCAGAGCTGCAGATGTGAAAAGGTCTAGTCGACACCTCGGATTCTCAGGGGTGTCTAGCCGAACATAAAAGCCGCTAACTGGAATCACACACACACACACACATACACATGCAAGCATGCATATAAACATGCATGCACAGACATGTATGTATTGTATGCTCTATTCATATACATGCTTGCACATTCCCATACATTGGCATTATTATCAGTCAAAGATATTAATATGATATTTTTATGTGTCTAAATTATGATCAAGAAGATTTTTGGAACCAGACTGCAAAATCATGCAAGCAAGAAAAGATTAAGGCCTGCCCTGTAGGAGTGATAAGCTGGGACTGGAGCTCTTATGTTTTATAAAAAAAGGATTGGCACAGAGGAATAGAACAACACACATACTGGCTGGCGTGCGCAATCACAAGATTCAGTTTCTAATCTAACATTTTCTTTTCATATTGCTCACCCACATGAGCCTCTGTTTTACTCC
The DNA here is from genome assembly GCF_902150065.1 of Myripristis murdjan. Taxonomy (NCBI): domain Eukaryota; kingdom Metazoa; phylum Chordata; class Actinopteri; order Holocentriformes; family Holocentridae; genus Myripristis; species Myripristis murdjan. The sequence continues at coordinate 22,803,830 of NC_044001.1, read as the reverse complement.
CCTCTACCAAACTCTACAGTATAAGTTGGATTCTGCTCTGTGCTGTGTTTTTGACATTTATCTGGAACAAAGTGAGGAGAAGTGCTGTCTAGTCGCCAAGGCGCACAAGCTTTATATGAGGGATGCTTTTAGGCAACATTTCCATCCACATATGGGGGTGCGACTGCATGACATTGTGCGCCTCAAGATATGCTTAGACGTGACAAGATTGCTGGTCCACATCTTGGGATAAAAACCCTTAGTGCCCTTGACCAGGGCCACTTATCTCAAATTGCCTGAGTAACAAGCCAGCTGAATAAATGGCTGAAACGTTCAATGCCAGTGGTGAAAATTACTCCGGTAAGTGTGTCCATTCAGCTATGTGAGTGATGATGGAAAATAATAGGGAGTCGCTAAGAGGGAAATGACTTCATGCATTCCAAATGACAAATTTGCTTCTAAGTCTGCAAGTTATTGGGTATATTAATCCACAGTAGGCTTTCACTAAAAAGAATAATGAAGAAAGCAAACGTGTCAAAATGCCACAGATTATTATGCATTAGCCAACAAAATTAAAAGCTTGCTAGCACCTGATTAAACTAAGAAGGGTGTTCTGGTAATCTGTGAATGCTTGTAAGTCATTTCCACAGCTAAAACAGATGGAATTTATTTTGCACATTGACATATAAGCTACCATACATTTACCCTGATCTGTGGGGTTTTGACTCTCTGATTTAACAGAGAGGCCCTCCATTGTTCACTGGAGAGCACAGTCTGTTTTTTGCAGACCTCTTTTTGCCCTGGGACACTCACACTGACACACACACACACACACACACACATACACACACATTCTCTATTCTCATCCCATCCATGTGCCAGTGTCTTTCTGTAACCTCTCTGTCATGGGGGTGGAAAGATTGAAGGAGAAAGTGCAGCTCAGTTTTCCTTCCAACAAAAGTTCCACATTAGCTTCACTCTGTGGTACAGAGGAGGATGCAAACTCATCCATATGTCTTTAGCCTCCCTCCCTCTCGCTCTCCGGCCCCTCCTCTCTCCACCTTTCCAACCACTCTCTTTTGCATCATGACGTGCATGATGCAAGCTGTGAAGATCAATAATATGTCACTATTGTGTTTCTGCCTTGTTTTAGATTCTCTCACTTCTTCTTTCCTTTCATTTGCTGTCTGTTATCAAAGCCTCTCTTATTATTCTCTTTCTGTCCTTCTCTATGGCAATGCAGTGGATTTTTTAGCTATAGGCCTACTGTTTATGGTAAAACACATTTTGTGCGTGTGTGTTTGTTTGTGTGTGCTTAAAAGCAACACCATTGCAGAGTCATTACATGGTCACTAATGGTGGTGGAAATATTGATTTCCAGCCATTGTGAGAGAAGAAATCGTAATCGCAATGCACTGTGGGCAGTTGGGGAAAAAAGACAAAGCAGCAGCCTCATGCATGAGCTCTCATCACTTCGGCATGGCCTAATTAATCGTGGCGTATCGCCTATTAATCAATACACAAAGGCGTTGCTATGGAAATATCTTTATTGAATTGTCCCCAGTCTTATGTGCAAGTGGCTATGTGATACAATGAGGCATAGGGCCTGCTGGAGCCATACAGTATGTGTTTTTAGCATTACGTAACCAAGCGGTCAATGGCGGCATAGCAATAATATTTTATCAAAACACATTATCTGCATGGTAAAGCATTCAAGACCACTTTGTGGCTTTGGCCATGCATCCAATCTGACTTTCCTGCAGTTTTTCAAAACAAGAGCTCTTTTGGCCGTTTCAACCTGAGCGCGGATCGGCCTTCTCTGGTGTGACACATCACGCGGGGTTAGCCAGAGGTAAAAGTGACATAACACAGTGTATTGTGAGGAATGGCATGCAACAACAGTAGCCCGGCGA